>NW_009647080.1:368897-412009 GCF_000708025.1 Charadrius vociferus
TTAGGAAACATCAGCAGAAGCTGCTGCACCCTCAAAGAAGAGCCCTTCTTGCTTTCTGTTCCATGTTTCTCCCCCCCTCCTTCAGGAAAAATTCCTAAACTGCTTTGGCTCGTCACCAACTATTCCTTTGGACTCCCAGCCAGAAAAGCTCACTGGGGATGGAGAAATTGCCATACACAATGGTTTTGAGAACTAATAACACATGCATGCGGTCCAGCCTTGAATTATATGAAATATGGTGCATAGCTTTCAATCCCGTTTTGTCAGAGGCCTTGACTGCTTAAAAGCCTTCCAGTCCCTCTCCCGCCTCTCTTCTCCACCTCGAGCGCCCGATCTGTCAGCCTCACCCGGGGATGGGGAAGGAGCTGGGGAAGGATGCCTGCTGGATCGGCCGGGCTGGGAGGGGACGTGGGGGGCGGGGACCGGGGCGCTTGCTCCCCCGGCCCCGCAGAGAAGTGGGGGGGCAGGATGCTGCCACTCACCTGGGATGCGCGGGTGCAGGTGGGGACCTGCCTCAGTGGCTGCTTCCTTCTGGGGGAACTGCTTGGGGCCAGTGGGTATAGCCGGCAGCAATTAGTTAAATCAAGGGGCCAGCTACAAGTGAACTAATTACATCGGCGCATTGTACGCCAGCAGCTTGTAATTCTTCTGCTCTGTGTTGATACAGATGGGTCTTCCTGCGGTAAATGAAGATACTCTCTGCATTAGTCATGCTGCTGGATCAAGAAAAGTGTGGCACTGGCTTTGCAAAGAAGCAAGATGAACCTGCCCAGCACCTGGCCCTTTTTGCGTAATCTCTGTTGAGGCTATTTATGTCAGTTAATAAATAAAGGTGTGGATCATATAGATCTCCAGAGAGGATAACACTTGCAAGTTGTGCACTTCCTAGGGTAACAGTTATCTGTCCTGATCATGACCCCTAAGAACTGACATGGTAGAAAAATCAATTTAATTCCAGAAGAACTTACTGTTGAAAGACAACTCATGGAGCTTAATTGCTTGAAATAATTTCAACTTGAAGTAAGCACAATTCTGGAAAATCTATCAGAGATAGCAGTCATATACCAGTGGGGGTAGCATCTTCCTCTACTTCTTAAGATACTCAATTTCTCTCTTCTTATTATAGGATTACAGGAGACTTACTCTGTGATCAGCAATGCCATTGTGATCTTTAAAATGTCAGTAACCACATCATGAGTCCTCCAAGTGAATGGAATTTGGCAGTGTTAGGTTAACAGTTGAACTTGATGATCTTAAAGGTCTCTTCCAACCAGATCAATTCTATGATTTTACATTTCTGCCATCATCACCGGCGTTTTGCCTTGGTTTACTAAGGTTGCAGTAGGTCCTGGTTGTACACAAGGGCACTGTTATGCCAGGGACTTAAAAACCACCGATAGGCTAAAGAGCTCATATCCTAAGGGAGTACCTTTTTCCCTGTGAGGACAGCCAAGCAGTGGAAAAGCTTGCTCACCAAGGCTGTGCAGTCTCCATCTTCAGAGGTTTTCCAGACCAGACCGGACAAAGCCCTGAGCAACCTGGTCAGATCCCATAGATGGCCATGCTTGAGCAAGTGCTTAGACTGGGGAACTCCTGGGTTCCTTCACCCTGAATTATGATCCTATGATCTTTATTTGGGGTTGTTCAGGTTTTTATGTTGAAAATGAAACACTGTGCTCTATTTGTAGGCAGGTTCCTGCCTATGAGCTAACTTGTTGATGGCATGTTCTCCTCTGCAGGGCCTTCTGAAGGAAATATTATGCATATGGGTGTAGGTAGTCTTGGTTTCTCTTCACCTGCACCTTAGTAACCAGGGCAGGTCAACATTAATTGTGAATGTTTCTTAGGAATATTATTTGTTAGTGGTTTGGCACTTTTCCCTTAAGTTCATTAAGTCATTACTCACTGTTCAGTCACACCTCCGACTGTGGTTGAATAGAGCAAAGCATATTTTTTTTTTTTATCCAGTGCTAAATTCTTATTTGCACAACCTTTTTTGTTTTATCTGATGATGTTATTTTCTTTCCCTATAGGTGGATGCTTCCTCCACTCTTCCCCCTTCCTCCTCCTCACTTTCCCTCCCCCCACATGCCTCCAGTGCCAGGATGACAGCTCTAAGGCTGCTGGCAGTCTGTTGGCTGTTGCAAATCAAGGACTTTAATCACAGCATGATGCCATCATGTGAGCAAATATGATATTGATGGTGTTTGCTAATATGTTATTTTTTAAAAATGAAAATGTTAAAAATGAATCTTTTAGGAGGATTTTACATATTAATGCTTGGTAATTTGAATACGTGCTAATATTTTTTGCATTTGGAATGTTTAATTGATAAAGATTATGTGGATAAAGATCTATAATTAACTGATAAACATTAAAACATTAACAGATAAAGATTTATATTGTTCCTGAGGAAAATTATAACAGTTTTTCCTCTCAGCTGCACCCTTTCAAGGAGTGATAAAGGAAGAAAAATAGGAATATGGCATTTAGTATGGCTTAAATGTAACTTGCTTTATTGTGTCATTGCTAAATTAATGTCATTAAGCTTTACACAAACTTTTTTTTAAAATATTTTTGAAAGAGAGAGCAGTTGATTTCAGTCTAATTGTGATACTTTATTTTCTGGGAAACTATTCTGGACCAAGACTTGCCATAATCATAGCAACAGATGTTGCCTATCTGGAATTCTCTAAGGCCTTTGACACAGTCCCTCACAACATCCTTCTCTCTGAATTGAAGAGATATGGATCTGATGGGTGGACTGTTCAGTGGATAAGGAATTGATTGGAAGATTACATCCAGCGGGCAGTGATCAATGGCTCAATGTCCAGATGCAGACTGGTGACAAGTGGTGTCCCTCAGGTGTCCATACTGGGACCAGTACTGTTTAGTATTTTCATCAATGACAAAGACAGTGGGATCAAGTGCACCCTCAGCAATTTTGCGGACAACACCAAGCTGAGTGGTGCATTTGACATGACTGAGGGATAGGATGCCATCCAAAGGGACCTGGACAAGCTCTAGAAGTGGGCCTATGTGAACCTCATGAGGTTCAGCAAAGCCAAGTAGAAGGTCCTGCACCTGTGTCAGGGCAACCCCTGGTATCAATAGAGGCTGGGGGATGAAGGGATTGAGAGCAGACCTGCAGAGAAGGACTTGGGGGTGCTGGTGGTTGGAGAGCTGGACATGAGCTGGCAATGTGTGCTTGCAGCCCAGAAGGACAACCACATCCTGGGCTGCATCAAAAGAAGCATGGTCAGCAGGCTAAGAGAGGTGATTCTGCCCCTCTACTCTGCGCTGGTGAGACCCACCCCGGAGTACTGTGTCCAGCTCTGGAGACCTCAGCAAAGGAAAGACATGGACCTGTTGGAGCAGGTCCAGAAGAGGGCCACAAAAATGATCAGAGAGCTGGAGCACCTCTCCTGTGAGGACAGACTGAGAGAGTTTCAGTTATTCAGCCTGGAGAAGAGAAGGCTCTGGGGAGACCCTGTAGCAGCCTTTCAGTACTTAAAGGCGGCTTATAAGAAAGATCGGGACAAAATTTTTAGCACGGACTGTTGCAATAGGACAAGGGGTAATGGTTTTAAACTAAAAGAGGGTAGATTCAGACTAGATAGAAGGAAGAAATGTTTTATGGTGAGGATGGTGAAACACTGGAATATGTTGCCCCAAGAGGTGGTAGACACCCCATCCCTGGAAACATTCAAGGTCAGGTTGGATGGAGCTCTGAGCACCCTGATCTAGTTGAAGATGTCCCTGCTCATTGCAGAGGAGGTTGGACTAGATGACCTATAAGGGTTCCTTCCAACCCAAACTATTCTATGATTCTATGATTCTATGATAATCAAGTATCAAAGCAGCCAGCCAGTTTTCCTTCTGTACTCCTCATCCAGAACTTGATAGAAACCACACCTTGCATAACAAAAGATCAGAGATTAAAGGCTGTGCAGCCTGTCTTCAAGAGACTAAAAATTTGCTCACGTATGAGGAAGTCCATCAAAGCTTGTCTAAAGGTTGTATGTGACAGGAAATACATTACTTTTACAGGCAGAGTGGTTAAAGAGATTTTCCTACCAAATCAAAAGTTGAAGGAGAATTAGGGCCAAATCCACCCAGCAGTGGGAATTCAGTGGAAACACCTGCCTTGGCTTTGCGTCTGGGATTAGTCTATCAGACCACAGGACCTCACTCCTGCTGATCCCACCCTGGACCCACCAGACTTTGCTGCCACTCTGCAAGGAGGTCAGTCCTTAACTCCAAAGGGCCAAGGGCTTGGCTTGTTCATTGCAATCTGTTTGCTCTTGATGGTACTCTGAACCTTCCTTATTATTGTGCCAGTGCCAAATCCAGCCTACCTTTTTTAATACATCCTGTATGCAGCCATTTTCAACCACTGATGTTTTCCTTTTCTTAGCTTTTTTTAAGGCTGTTCAATACAGATGTCTTGAAATAATACTCCCGTAGAACAATGCTAAGACGTAATTATCAGCACAGTCCTAATGATGTTACTCCTTTAGCCTCTATGCATGAGGTATTTGCAATGTAGAATGTATTGCTGATCACTTCTCCCAGCAAAAACAGATAGCAATTATTAGTAATGCATGGACTGTTTACCAGGTTTTTCCTAACACCTGTGTCTTTTGCTGTGATAATCTACTTTTCACAGAACCATAGAATTTTCAGAGTTGGAAGGGACCTCTAGAGATCATCTAGTCCAACTCCCCTGCTGAAGCAGGATTGCCTAGAGCACATTACTCAGGACTGCATCCAGGCGGGTTTTGAAAATCTCCAGAGAAGGAGACTCCACAACCTCCCTGGGCAGCCTGTGCCAGTGCTCTGTCACCCGAACTGTAAAGAAGTTTTTTCGTGTGTTTGGATGGAAATTCCTATGTTCCAACTTGTACCCATTGCCGCTCGTCCTGTCACTGGGAACCACCAAGAAGAGTGTGGCTCCATCCTCCTTCAACCCACCCTTTAGATATTTGTAAGTAGTAATAAGGTCTCCCCTCAGTCTTCTCTTCTCCAGGCTAAAGAGTCCCAGCTCTCTCAGCCTTTCTTCATAAGGGAGATGCTCCAATCCCTCAATCATCTTTTGAGTCAAGACTTTTGCATTCATCTAGTTGAGTTCATTATCTTTCACTGTCTAGGTTTCAAAATAAAATTGTGCCTTCATACTTCTAAATACAGATCTGAGTCTTGAATCAACTACACCTCATGTGGAAGGTCAGTGTAATCCCCAGGGGCTTGGATATTTTTTAAAAAGGAAACGGGACTGTCTTGTTAGCAGTGTGGTTTCAACATCCTAGGACATGCTACTGCCAATCCTTTATCCTCCCAGAAGGTGAGAGCAGGCATCAGCCACATCCAGCCCTTCATGTTCCAACAGCCATCATCATCCTCACCAATTCCTTTTCCTAGCACAGCCTTGCCTAGGAAGGCCACCTGTGTCCAGGCAGATGCCATCTGCAGGTCCCTGCCCTTCCCGAAGGCGTCTCTGGTGACTTCTACTGTGTGACATGATATGTCTCTGCCACTGGTCTCTCTGACTGCATGCTGACCTGCAAAGAGAAGGGCCCTTCCCACACAAGAAGAATAAATAGAGGTACGATAATCATGTGATTGTATCCAAATTAGTCAAAACCTCAGTCCCAACATATCTGAACATACAACATGGGCACCCTTCCCCCAGAGTTTTGGCTCTCTGCTGACAAAGAACCACAACTCAAAATCCTTTGATTTTTTTCTTAATACAAAAAAAGTCTCCCTTGCCTTGGCATGACTAATTTCACTTAATTTCATCTAGAAACAATTTTTTTTAAAAAATTCTTGGTAACTGGATGATGTGCTTTATTCAGAAATCATGTCCAAGGCAGGCAGCTATGTTACCTTTGATCTCCCTACCTGTGCTTCAAAACTGCAACATATTTGGGCATGCTTAAGTTTAGCTTTCCCTGGCTGCACAGGCTAGAGTAACTTCAGTTGGAGAAATAGCTTTAGGAAATGTTGATTAAAAAAAAATAATAAATCAGTCATACTGCTCTGCTAATTACATTGGCCATATTAATGGCACAGACTGCTCATTTTCAGGCTCTGTTGGAAAGATTACCCAGAGAGGTGTTATTCTCTCAGTACAGTGTCAGATGTCACCCTGTGGGATATTAAAGCCAAGTCAAGATTGTGTTGAAAAATATTTTTTTTTCTTCTGTACAGTAAAACATACAGCACTAGACTGCATTAAAAAGAAATCCCTTTGCAGAAGAAATGTTAATGTGGGCTGCCAAATGGGAGAGATTTTCCATAGTTCACTGTTAATGTAAGACCTCAGCTCTGTGGAACATGCTGTCCTCTAATGAACAGCTTCTTAATGAGAGCGGAGAATCAGGGTTTCACATCTATACGAATGACAGCAAAGTTTGGAAGGTGTTGTTTCTGTTTTTCTTTCTTTTTCTTTTTAATGCAAACACTAATTGGCCTTAAATAAAACTGGGTAGAACACAATAGATTTATGATATTTTTTGTGAAGCAAAACCAGATCTCAGGCATTCAGAGAAACAGGCTCCCCTTTTATGAGGTAATTATGATTTAGTGTTTACTGTCTCCCCGTTGAGTCTGTGGGTTGCCTTTAAAGCGGCTCTGGGATGAATGTCAAAAGTGAAATTTACAGTCAAACCTTTTCAACATGTAAAATGCAGCAGACATTTATTATTTTCCTAAGTAATATTTCTTCTCTGCCTCTATGTTGCTTTTTTTTTCCAAAACAACACCTATAAATTGTCCCCAGTGGACAGGTTGCTGCATCATCAGAAAATGGTTTTTTTGGAAGAGTTTGGGAGTTTTCTAAGAATTTAGGTATTTCTCCTAGTAACAGCAATGGTCATCTTCCAAGGTTCACTTCCATTTTCCACTTGGAAATCAAGTTGTTGTTGATTTAAAAGGATGTAAATTAAGTATAGAAGGTGACACCTTCAGACAGGCTTGCCATTTGGTTTGCTTTTTTTTTTTTGGAGAAGACTTGGGAGAAGGCTCCCTTTAGGGTTCAATTTCACGGGGCTGTGACCCAGCCCCAGGACTTCAGTGGGAAGTCAGTCTGCCACACAACACCAGGCCAGCAATATTGTTCCGGAAGGGCAACCAGACAGCTTGTTTAAAGCTCTCAACCTGAGCTTTTCCAGAGGTCCGAGGAAATAAGGCAGTATCCCTCCCTCTTGCACCCTCTGTTCTTTGTCCATTGAATTAACCTGCACATTCAGGAACCCACCCTAACAGCAGGCAGGGGCTGCCTCTGAAAAAAGTCTCCACGTTGCTGATTTCACACCTGCACAATTTAGTTTTTAAGCCCCTTCCCTTCCCTTCCCTTCCCTTCCCTTCCCTTCCCTTCCCTTCCCTTCCCTTCCCTTCCCTTCCCTTCCCTTCCCTTCCCTCAATTTCAGAAACATCAAGCAGGATTTAGAAATGGTTTAGGAAAAAAAACACTTACAAACAATGAAAAAAATAGAAATTGCAAAGAATTGCACTAGGATGTCAGCGCACACCATGTAGTTCAGCTGCAGTGTGAGACGGATTGTGGACTACATGTGAATTTGGCAGGGCTGCAGGTGTTCCAATCAAGTGTTTGTGCAGTGTAGGAGATTTCTTCTACTTTACAGTCTTCCAGCATACAACACCTCCAAAAACCCAGTGGCATTGAAAAAGTGTGTTTCAGCCCTGACAGAAAATATCAATAAAAAGTCCACAGAAGCTATTATCCTTTGAAACAAAGATGGAAATGCAAAGAACGTGGGCAAATGGTGAATCTGCATCAGGTCTTGGTTGTGCGTAGCAGAGAATGAATCTAGCATAAGATCAATAAACTGAAATACTGACTCATTAAAAAACAGAGCAAAACTCAAGTGGTTTATCTGTGAAGATAACTGGTTACATGAGGAAGCCATTGATCAAAAAATGTGCTCAGTGCAGATGGAGGATGAAAATCAGAGCTCTTTTACACTATGCTCTGGTATTATTTGGCAGAAGTCATTGAAAATTTACACAGCATTGCTACACACAACAGCAGGTTGTCAATATAGCTGAAGGAGGACTCTTTTGGAAACCCATGCCACCAAGAACATTTAACCCTTCAGAGGAGGAGTGCCAGGACTCAAGGCTGCAAAACACAGTCCAGCTTACATGTTGTGGGGTGATGCTGCAGGCACCCACTGACAAAACCCAAGAGTATTGAAGGCCTACGTGACCTACATGGTCCGCATGTTGTTTACTAGATTTCAAATAAAAGGGCATGGGTGGTTTCTAGTATTTTCAGTATTACAAACCTTGGTGATCATCTAACACATTTATCCATCCATCTCATCTGAGTGATTTGCACCCAAACATTCAAGTTGTGGTTTTGCTACCACTCCAGTTATGCAGCCACCAGCTTGAGGAGCAATTGCTAACTCTAAAACATTTTATTTACAACAAACATTGATGCAATTATTGGAGTGAAGGACAAGGCAAACAAGACACCGGTCAAGTGAGTTTTGGGAAGAGTTTAAATATTTGACATGTTTTGGAAAACATTCTTGCTGCGTGGGACTGGATAACCTGCAAGACAATTAATAGTACTTGGAAAGCAACGTGGAAGGGACGCACTCACAGCTTTAGAGGGTCTGAGGAAGAAGATGATGGCATAGCTCAAAAAGTAAGCCTTGGGCGGAGAGCTGCATTTGATGAAAGAGAAGAGATAGGCATTCAAGAGAGTGACCTGAGGTTGAACCCACTGAAGAAGAGCAGAGGAAGAGAGAGAAGGTGATACAAACACGGAATGACAGTCAACAGTTAAAAATCTTTCTAAATTGTTAGAGAAGGCATATAACTAATTGTCTTTGTGTTAGAAATAGACCTGAATATGAACTTAAGCTTTAAGGTAAAGATTACCAAGGTTATTGCAGTTCATCAAGAAATGCATAAACACAAAAAGCAAATGAAGTCATTCATTTCATGTTTTTTTAAAGAGCCATTGACCCCTGATGTTACCTTTCCTGTTTCAAGTGGAATTCAACCTGTTACACCTGAAACTGTTTTGCTTCCCTGTTCCTACACCACCTATGCCTGATAATGACCCAGGGGAACCTTTATTGCCATCCTACATCACTTCCCAGTAGTTCCAATGGTATCTTTCTTCTCTGTCTGTAATGTGTGCATATGCTACATTTTTTTTCCAGGTATATTATTACCTTATATTTATTCTTGTGGAGTTTCATGGTCATATAATTAACCACTGTATTCATACTATCTTTTATTTCAGTACATTTCTATGATGATAAGTGTGTACTAGGTACATTAGGGATTTTGGTGAAAGGAGTTGAAAGATATTCCCCTTACTTTCTATTGGAATCACAGTTTGCAAATGCCGGGTTTGCTGCTATGCTGCTATGCTGCTGTGCCGTAAGAAGGTGCATGTCGGTATTGCGGAGGGAGTGCTGTATGCTAATCCCAGTCTTACTGAGCACAACCCACCAACACTCCTGCCTGCCTCTTCCTGGTAAACCATAATTATTTGAAATTTCTGAAAGTGTTGACAAAGTCAGAGAAAAACGATCTCATGTGCTCCTCCTGACTCCTTCCCTATTTGGACTTGAAGGGAGAAAACCGAAAGCTACAGTAGTTACTTGTTTTAAAAAAAAAAAATCTTTTATTTATTTCCTAAAGGGTCTGAACTGTATTTTGTAGATTTAGCGCTGGTGTATAAAATAGTGCTAGGTATGCATAAGTAGTACATGAGTTCTTTACTTCTGAATAGACCTAAAGTGTCTACTCTCAAAGACTGCTGTTTTGTGCACCTATGTACTTCAGGGATATTTTTCGTCACTAAAATACAAGGTAAAGTAAAATCCTGAAAATAGAAAGTATTATAGTGTTTGTATATAAACAAAAAGCAAGGCTATATTACAGAAATCTAATAATGCAGCTGCTGTAAACTCTCAGGTTTCTGTAGAAGAGTTCTAGAAAATCAGCATGACGTTCATAGATGTCTCTGTGTACTTTTGTGTGTTGTTGATAATGCAGTTAATGTAGCATCATATTAAGGATCAGCACGAAATTTCATCTGTGACGTACAGGAATTGGAATGACAATATAAAATGATTTTGAAAAATTAAGTCAATTTAATGTGCTAACTATTAAAAAATAATAATCCAATGTGCAACAGGAAAAGTCTACTTTCAAACCACATTCTCAATATCTCTTCAATGGATCTATTGTGATAATGTATTTCACACAGCAATTTTCTCATTTTTCCTAAAATTTCCCTTTATTTCTATATCAAGCCTAAGGCATGGGTATGGGGGGGGGGGGAAGAGAGTGAATATTTCCTCAAAACAGCTTTTCACTGCTGGCTTTGTCATTTATGGCCATGGTAGGATAGGTATGAACAGACTGGTGAAACTAGGTTATGGCACGAGGACAAGGACGGGTATTCTCCTGGATGACCCAGCACACCTACTGTTTGGCAAAAATGAGCTGTAGTAAAAAAAAAAAGAAAAAGGAAAAAAGGATCTTAGGGGCTGTTTAAATCAAGGCAGCTCATCTAGCTGGAGAGACTGGTGTCTCTGCCATGCGTATGGCCAAAGAGTTGACAGTCATAGCTGCAGAACACAATGAGGGACATGTGAAGAGGTAGAAGTAAATGAGAGGTCATATAGCAAAATACAGAGAGTCAGAGGAGAGCTTTGGAAACCAGGTAGAGTATTTCGAGTTATACAGAAGGGGGTGGTGAACCTGATAGCAATACAAAAGATGCACAAGTGGTCTCATGTGTGAAGGACCCTTTTAATTACAGCAAACTTAAAATTTTGCAATATCCTTTCAGAAGAATCTCAGAATATAACTGTAGCATCTGAAGCAGAAAAGGTAAACAGGATAATTCAAGAACAGAGTTTAAAATTGTATTTTTTTTTTTTAAAAACGATGAAAAAACCTATCATCTTCAGAAGCCAAATTAAAACAACAATATGTATTGTCTTCAGTACATACGTGGTCAAGTAAGACTGAAAAAATGAACTTTCCAGAAAAAGTACATCAGACTGCCACTTTAACAATGGCCTAAAAAAAGCAAGGACTTTTTTAAGAAAACCTAACTGAGAATAAATATCAGAATGGCTTTATGCATTAAGGCAATGCGTTTCATGAGGGTGCAATAAGAACGGAGAGAATGGACAAAGTAAGTGTCCCTATGTAACTGGAGCCAAACAATGTCATTCCTAAGAAAACAAGCATTATTGAATTTCCAATAACACTTTAGGAAGGCAAGACAAAACCTTTAGAATAATTATTCTTGCTGTTTTTATTCCCCAAGCAAGCAAGGAATTAAAAAAGAAAAATAGCAGTGAACAGAATTTTAACTTTTTTTTTTTTTTTTTTAGCCTCCTCACTAAACCAAAATCTGAAAACAAAACATGGGACAGGAAACCTTTGGTCAGACACGGTGTTTGGCACTTGTAAGGAAAGCAAAGGGCAATGTCAGAACTTTGACTTCCCTTGCACCTGGGGGAAATTGGAACCACGTTTGTAATTTTCTGGAAAAGTGCTCAAACCATTAGGCTGTACGCTGATGGTTTCGGGGTAAGGTGAAAAAGTGAATCCCAATTTTCCCAGCCCTTTGGAAGGAGGACAGTAGAGGACATAAACATGCAGAAGCACCTCGTAAAGGGAGAAAAGGAAAGGTGATCCATCACCCCAAGCAGATGAACACCACACAACATATGGAATTAGAGCCTAGACCAGATGGGCAGGTCTGTGCTGAAGCAGAAAATCTTTATATTCCTACATGTAAAAACAAGCAGAGCCTTAACCATTCAGCTGTATTTCCATATAAGCAGGGTTTGTACATCAGTTCCACCAAAACAAACAGGCAAATAAAGATTGCCCTGCTCTGGTAATAGGAGTCAGCTAGAGACAGATTTTGGCATTGCGTGCTAAATACACTGCCTTCAGGAACTATATCAGATATTTGGAGTATTCTGCCAGGCAGAGTGTAACCGAGGCAAGTGAGACAATTTACCTGGGCTACTTTTAAAGATAATTTGCTATGGAAGTTCTCAAAACCTTTTCAGTCTCTGACTCCAGGACTGTCTGAAATATCTTTGTGGTTTTTTATTTATTACTGATTTTCCATCAGGAATAATTAACTTTGTAACCTCCCTAAGCCTGCGTGCATGTATGTGTATGTGTCTTTCCTCCTCGTAAGCCAACATCCCTGATACATAGATAATTTATGAAAACAGAGTAGACGCTTTTTAATAATTAAGTAATAGATAATAGGAGGGGACCTTTTCCAACAATGTACAGTGGCTTTGAAGTAGAACACAGCCCTGAAAGGTTAGTGGCTGTGGATAAATTACATTTAGAAAAAGAAAACCTGAAGAAAGCTACTACCCTCACACCATACCATTAAGTAAATTAAAACACTGGAAAGGTTCTTTTTATTTTGCAATGCATGCACTTCATTGCAGTAACGTGTTAGCAGTAGTCCTGTGGCAAAAAGCCAACTGACTGTCCCAGACTAAATCACGTAGCATCAACATGGCCTATTCTCTCTAAATTACAGGGCAAACAATAACACAGGTAAAATTAGCCCCAGCTGTAATTATACAGCAGAAGTGTGTCGAGGACGTAGAATGATAAACGGCAAACGCAGAATGTGTTGTGTCATATCATGTAATCTCTCCTGCTGCAGAGCTGAAAAACAAAGGGAGAGTTGTGCCTTGTTTGTCTAACATGCTCTATATCACAAATTAGAAATCCTTCCTAATTAAGATATTGTTAAATTTCCTTTGTTAACAAATTTTTAACAATGTTAATTAGTGATCATTGATGACATTTTAACAATGTTAATTAGTGATCATTGTTCATCTAACAAACAATTAGGGTGATTTGCACTGCAGTTCTCAGGCGCAGAAGTGCATCCCAGAGCCTTCCTTCCTTTTTACCCCCAGGCTGCTTGAGCCCAGGGAGGGCATCTGGGAATGCTAATGCAATACGTAGCCACTCATTTAGCAGAAGCATTGCAGGGAAATCATGTCTGGCTTATGAACGTTTAATAGTTCAAAACAGCTGTAGCTTCACAAGGGTGTTCTCATCACACAAGTGCTCCGCAAGGTCACTCCGGCCATTTTTGCACTAATGTAATATAATACAATACGAAGTACACACGGACATGCATTTCCCACTACTGCATTGATTCTCGTCTGGCTGTGCGGGTGGCGGTGCCTCTTGGAGGCCTGGGGTTGTCAGGGCGGTCACATTTTTACTGTGGTGTCACCTAACTGCAGCCATCTTCTGATCTGCGTGCTGGTGAAAGGATTAGCAGCAGCAACGCCTGCTGTGGCCCACATCCCTGCCGCCTTTGTAAAAACCGGGGCCAAAAGCATCAGAACAAGACCCGCTGTCACCTTTACTGCACCAGCCTCAGCGTTGCAGTATCACGTTGATTTGTAAGAAACAACCCCGAGAAAGAAGGACGTTAGCAGCGAGAGTTATGAAGTGGCTTGAGAAATCAGCTTGTCAGTTAGACCACAGGAGCGTAGAAATTGGACTGTGTTTCCTGGTGCAGACAAGCAGAGGGCTACAGGCTCTGACAGATGTCAGGCTTGATGCATACTTCCTCTCCGCAGTGGTCAAAGCATTATCTCCGGCTAGAGCCAAAAGACCTATCTTCTACCCAACAACTTCAGGGGAAGTTGGGTTAGCTGCTAGTTCAATTAAAAGCAAAAAAAATTATGAAGACTTGCACTGAGGTAAATGGACAGTCTGGAGGTTGAGCAGTGGTAAAATATTGCTTGAGAAACCTCCTACTATTGTCCTGCTGCCAGTGATAGCAACACTGGGGCGACCAGAGGGAGGGCTACCATGCAGGCATTGGCCAGTAACGCAGACAAGGGTGTGAGCAACTGCCCATGTTATCACTGTGTTTGTGTTTCTGCTCCAGGCAAGGTCAGACAGCCTGAGTGATAAAATACCAACGTACGGTGCATGTCAGCGTTCTCATGGCAAGTGTTGTCAGTGGACCACCAGAGTATCTATGCAATATGGAAGGCTCTTAGCATGGATGTTGCTGCTGGGGGTTGTCACCATGCTTACCACAGCACTTAGCAAGTGGCATAAATGCACTTTTCTATCAGTCTTGCCTGGGCAAATGGGCTTAAAACCCAGCTGCATTACAATTTCTTTTCTCATTTTATATTTGTCAGCAGCATGAAACCTGCTGTCCACCCGTGGTTCAGTTGTGTAAATTTATCCATCTTTTGTTCACGTTCATAGTTTATCCCCTCCGCGATATGAACCCTGAATTGTTTGCATGTTGCTATACATAAATGTTTCTGCAGCAAATGGTAGATGAAAATGGGTGCCAAAACCCACGCAACCTTCTCTAAATGTTAACTGTAGATACGGAAAATCTTTGCTTATGCAAGCCTGACATAACAGATATGTTCTTGCATTGTTCAGGTTAGTGGATAGCATTGATATGATTAGATTATAAGGGTGAGCCATTAATCCCTCCTTTCCCTGATTATTATTGACAAAATTGGAGTGTAAACTAACACCAACCTGCTTACTTCCAGCTACGTTCTCATGAATATAAATGTATCCGTCCATCAAATTTACATTTATAAAATGCCCTTCATTCAAGGACCTCAGAATGCAAGAGGCAATCAATATAAAACAAAAATTGTTAGCCTTGATTTGATAAGAAAAATTCAGCTTAGGAATTTAAGATTTTCTGTTGGCACTTTACACTGGAGTTGAGTAGGATACGCCTGAGTTATGTCTTTCACCTCGCCACTTGGTCTTGTTGATTTTGTGCAAATCTAAGTGCTGATAGAAGCAAAGGATTAGTAGTGCTTGCTAGGATAATGCTCTGTACCTGTTTTTCCAGCAAAGTAGCACTCTTCACTTGCCCTTCCCTTGGAATGGCTGTACGTACCTTTTCAGCAAAGCCTTCCATGTGCAAAGACTGTGTTTCAGCAGAGACTTCCAGTTGCTCTAAAATAAGTAGCAGTTTAGAGAGGCCACTACATGGCTGCAGGGAACGGCTGTGAAGCTGCTAGCCTCACTTTCTGCACAGAAATTGGGTGCCGACCCCTGGAGAAGCAGCCAAATGTGCTGTGTGTTATGACAGTAACGTGTTCCCAGTTTTCCCAATTGAGAAGCTGCAACTAGAAGCCTAAAATCACATTTTGAAGAGCAAATGCATTTAAGTGTGGCAGGGCCCGTCTATGGCAGGTTTGGGCAGGAGTATTTGACTTTAAACATCCATTTGGTAAGGCAGGAGAGGGAACTGATCAACGCTTCCCTGTGTTTCTGGGTAAGTTTTTGTCATAGGGCAGGGAAATTTTATTACTGTTTGTATTATGGATTGTGATTGTCAGACATAGATGTGAAAGTCAAAACATATTTTGACTTCCATGGGGACAGATGGAAATTGTAAACCGTTTTTCACCTTTAAAAAATGACCAATCACATTGTTAAATTAGATTAATTTGTTCTGTTGCTATGACTTTGCTGTGTTCTAGATTCCAAGCAACTGTCATTTCTTTTTCCAAAACAGAAGTAGGTATCTCTAAGGGAAAGTGGAAATATTTTGTGAAGATAATGCTGGCAATATGTTAACTGTGGAGGAGTGGGCTATAATTAGAGAACCATTTGCACCCAGTGATTTTCTGTTAGCATTTGTAAGCAACAGTGAGGTGCTGCATTGCAACCATCCTGTGGATTTACGCATTTACTAATCCTTTGAGTCGTCATACCCCACTCCTAAAGTCAACTGTTTCTGGCATCATTATGTGACTTTGAAGCTCTGGTTTCTAAGCAGGGTATTCCCAAGAGCCACAGCAGAAACATGGGACACCTCAGAAGCAGAGAAGGGCTAAAAAATTCCCTTTGCGCTCAGAGTAACTGACTTTCTCTGCTGGTCAGAAGTCATCAGTCAGCACAACGTATACAGCACCTCTATGACCGCTGTCTTGTGTTGTAATATTAAACAAGGCTTCTCTTATGTTAGGCAAAGGTAGCAACAAAAGACAGTAAGCAAAGGAAGACAAACGCTCCTCAGTATTTGATCTGCCCCTTTCCTATTACAAATAGCTCATGTATACTGGCTCCAGAAAATCTGCTGGACTCTCTTGCAACCATCCTGAGGTCTGGAGATTCCCGAGTCTGGAGGGGGTGAAGAGTAGGATGAGGGAACAGCCTTCTTTGCCCAATCTATGTGCCCTATTTATCTGCTTTCACAAAAAAAAAAAAAAGGCTAACACCATCTATGCAGACATACAGTCTTCCAAGTGAAGGCCAAACACATTGGGAGTGAAATCGTCAAATCACAGAATCATAGAATAGTTTGGGCTGGAAGGGACCTTTAAAGGTCATCTAGTCCAACCTCCTCTGCAATAAGCAGGGAAATCTTCAACTAGATCAGGGTGCTCAGAGCTCCATCCAACCCGATCTTAAATGTTTCCAGGGATGGAGTTTCTACTACCTCTCTGGGCAACCTGTTCCAGTGCTTCCCCACCCTCACTGTAAAAAATTTCTTCCTTCTATCTAGTCTAAATCTACCCTCTTTTAGTCTAAAACCATTGCCCCATTACAGTCTGTGCTAAAAAGTTTGTCCCCATCTTTTTTATAAGCCCCCTTTAAGTACTGGAAGGCTGCTAGAAGGTCTCTCTGGAGCCTTCTCTCTTCCAGACTGAACAACCCCAACTCTCTCAGCCTTTCCAGCCTTCTCTTCTCCAGGACCTGCAGGACCTTGGTATTTTAGTGACTTCCAGTGCATGGATGCTATAGCAGAGATGTAGCACCAGCCATTCTGCTCTGCTTAAATACCAGTGGTTGCAGAACAGCTGCTAGCCTGCAGGATGAATAGAAGCTTCCCTTGACACTTCCAGTTCCACTGGGAGTGACTGTCATGCACTTTCACACAAACCCTTCACAACAGCCAACTTAACTGGAATTAGCTGCTTTCACTATAAACTAACAAGTCATCCAGAAAAAGAATTTTTAAAAAACTCCAAACAAACAAACAACAATCCCAAACCCAAAATACCCCAACCCAACCCCAAAACCCCACAACTGTGCTGGTGCAAGTAATTTGCACATTGCAATATTTTATGATAAAGCTTACATTCTTCGTCATTTCCCAGCTGGAGGACAAAGAAAGAAATCACAGGAAAAACTGGTGTATTTAGATCCACATCACAGAGAGAAATGCGGATAAATGGTTGAGAAAATTCCAGTGGATGTGTGTATTTGTTTTCTTAAACGGATAGATAAATAGTGTAATGTAAGAAATCTAAATCAGCTATTTTCTATTCGTACAGAGAGCCACATCTCCTTCTAAATTCAATTCTTTAAACAGTGGCAACTGTACTTCATACCACAATCAAAAGATGTTCTTCTATGTTTTTATATTTAATGCTAGATACATAAATAAACTGTCTGAAATATAAGAAACCAACTTGAAACACACAGTTCTGTTGTCTGTCTCCCCTGTTCTTTCTTCTTTCTTGACTTCGAAGGCTGCTGTATGGGAAAACATGCGGAGCATTCTTCCTGACTGAAATATTGGTATTTTATATTGCTATGAATTTATGAGTGGATAATTAGCTTCTAATTCCTCCCAAGAGGCACTTTTCTGTTCTTCTCTCTTCTGCTCTCCTTCATCTTCCCCAACCCCACAATCCTTTTCCTCCCCATTCCCACTCTTATTTTTGTCACCAGTTTTTATCTCTTCAGGCCCTCCAGCTACTTTGTTCACCCTTTCTTATCTCTTAGTGTCCTACCTCATCGCCCTTCTCCCATGCGTGATGCCTCCTCTTCACCACATCGTGCCCTGGACAGTTCCTAAGTCCCAGCTCCCTCCCTCTCTGTCTGGTGCTCTGTGGTCACCCTTTTCTTCCTCATTTCTTCTCTCTGCTTTTATTTTCCTTCTGCTTGGATGCGTGAGCCATAGCTAATGACCACCTGCCTTATCAGGAAGGCAGGTACTTTAGGAAGGCCCTAGTTAGCTTTATGGTCTGTAGGCTGCCTGGCACCAGCCCATAATAGGCTTTACCAAGCCAGAAAATTAAAATGTAGCATGGAAATGTTCAGTCCATCATATTATTATGCAAAGTGTCATCTAGTGGCTCATCTTATCAAGAAAATTGCCCAGCGCCATCACAGTTTTCTTCAGTCTTTACAGTCCTGGTCATTGCCTCGTTTCCAGTCAGGAAGGATTTTCTTAAACAATAAAAATATCCATAATGAGTCCGTGCTCTAAATTATACTCAGGCATGCGATCTCTCACTCTAATTTTTAAACCTGATTGTCTAAATGAAGGCACCCAGTTCTAAATTTTAATTTTCAGACAGGCATTTAGGCACCCAAATACCCGTTTTAATCTCCTAAGTGCCAATCTGAGCACTCCAATACAGCAAGTGAATGGGCACCCTCACCTAAGCCTTGACACTGTTCTGTCGTTCTGTCTCATTGAATGCAATTATGCTGCAGTTCATTGTACCGTGCCACTGGCATCCTCCTCCGTGAGACTACTGCTGCTCCAGCAGAGCTCGTCGCTTGGTTGGGTACTGGCTCCACGGGCACGTCCCACGCTGCAGACCTTGGGGGGTTGTTTGACCAGGAACAGGAGGGAACAGAAGATAACTGAAAGATAATGCGAGTGCTTTTGACTTTGCAGCAAAGTTGTCACCTTTGCGGGCAGCCACTGAGTCCTACACCCCATAAGAAGAGACATTGCCCAAAGCATGACCCAGGAGTACAGGTTTGCAGCATGGTGTCCTTTGCTGGACAATTTGTCTTGCTCTGAGTCTGTAGCACCAAGGACTGCTTCTCTGCTTCAAGCACCTCCTCAGCTAATTGAATAACCTCTCTAGGACCATCCCAGCTCCTTTTACCTAAATTGAACCAGCCACGTGCTTCAAGTCAGGCACATTTTAAAGCAATTCCTTGAATCTTTGTCACAGGGAACGGGTCTCTGATGCTTTGCCAAAAAAAATTTAAAAAAATCCCTAGCGTCCCACTGCTCCTGGGCAATGGCCTGACGGATTCCAAGTGGAATTGGAAAAGCCAAGGGTTTTTTGGCACAGGTGCAGGGCAGAGGAGAGCGGTTGGGCTGGGCAGGCCCTGGCAGGCAGGAGCTGGCAGCTGCCATCAGCGAGGCCTGAGCTGCCCCCAAAAATCCCAAAATGAAGCTATAAGACGCATCGGTGGCACACGCGGCACAGCAGCGTCGAGGGCTCTGGCTGCAGTACGTACAACGCGCAGGGAGATACGCAGGCGTTTGTGCCGTGAAAGCAATCATATTCTTTGTTTCCCAGTTTAATGGAAGCCTCTTCCAAAGCACCCAGCGGCTGATTTAAATCACAATAAGGCGCTGACTCCGTCTCACAAAAAAACAAGGAAACAGACATTTATGGCTTAAATCTGGTCTGACACCTGACCTTAACTGTGACTGCCGTGCCAGCAAACAGAAACAACAACAACAACAAAAAAGGCTCAATTTAAAGCCTGTTCTTGTTAACTCGGAGTGTTAGATATAACTGTGAAATTCCGGCTTTTGTGGGGTTAATTGCATAACTCTTTGCTGTGCTTTAACAAGATGTTTTGTAGCTGAATAGCTGTGATTTCCTTTGTTTCTTTCTGTGGGCCGAAGGTAGTTTAAGAGGGGAAATTAGCCATTTAATTATTATGAGTGCAGGAGAAGTAAAAAGACCATATGGTTTGCTGTTGAAATTAGTCACAAGAAACTTTTTTTTTTTTTTTAATAATATGTGATATTTTTAACAAGCAGATGTGAAGCCACAGCGTCTCCCACAAGAGCTTTGCCAGGCTTATCTATTGTACCAAGTGCTGCGGGAGGTGGGGGGGGGGGTAGGGGTATTTTTAGCACGGGGGTCACTGCATGGAGGAAGAGGGTGAGCAGGAGGGGGTTGCAAGGCAAGCTGGAGCCACAGCTACAGGGATGAGAAGGACAACGGGAACTGGCCACTGCGCCCGGCACTTCTGCCATACATCTGTGGGGCTCGGGCTCCCAGACCAGCACGGGAGACATGCCAAGCCCAGACCCCTGCTGCAGGGTATTTGCTCAGTTACTTGGTATCTTGAGCATCCCTTCCCTGACCTGGGCCGCTGCTCATGGTCCCAGCAGGTGTCCATCAAAACCAGCAGCGTTTCCCTACCAGCATGCCTCCTGTCCTGATTCCCCCTCCAGTCCCTCACAGGCAGCCCTGGAGCCCTTTTTCTGTCTTTCTTCTACTTACCTTTCCAGGCTAGTCACCGGCACAGCAGGCCCATAGTGGCATACCAGGCAGCACTTGCTTTCCCAAATTACAGTTTAAAAGCAGCAGTAGGAACTCTGCAGGCGCCAAACAATGTTGCTCAACAAGGCAAAATGCCGCCTGTCGCCTGATCGGCATGAGATAAGGATGTGGGGCTGGACTAGATGCACACTCGGCTGCCGGCACCCCTCGGGTTTGAACTTGGTGGGAGCAGGGAGCAGCTGTCTCTCACAGATGCATGGCTGCTCCTCCTTCCCCGTCCTCCTGGGGGCCATTGGAAATCTTTGCGTGATATCTTTGGCACCTGTTGCTACAGTGTGTTGACCCCTGTACCTGATAACATAGATCCCATTGCGTAACTCTGGAAATTTGTTCCTCGTGTGTGTTTTCTGTTTCTTAGCCAGCTTCATGCTTTGCTTTTTTTTTTTTTTTTTTTTTTTTTTTCCTCCTCCATCTTAATCTCTTTTCCCTCTCATCCTTCTCTTTGTTTCTAGGGGAACTTTCATAAGTGAAAACAGACTGATAACCATGCCTTTATCCACTGGTTATTGCCACCTGTCTAGACGCAGAGGTTGTGTTAGAAAGGCACAGACTTTCTCTGTAAAAGTTGTACCCAACATTACTTTGTATCAAAATGTTGCGGAAAGCAGAGAAGTAATGAAAGAAATTAAGACCAAGGGGAGTGAATATCGTTCTATAATTCTATGGAAGAACTTCAGAATATTTGAATAACAATAACAATACCGGGTTACTTTTGCACTGGCTCCTGGCCAGACCAATAAAGTACCACCCAGCAAGAAATACTCTGTTTTCACTGCTAACCCATGCAATCCTTTTGAAGTTGGTGGGTTTGCAAAAAAGGGTAAGTCAGGGCAGGATTTGAGCCCTTCAGGAAATTTTGAACAAAGTGCTTGATCATTGCATTGCTCATGCTGCAGTGCAGGAACTCAATTAGGTTGGCATTTACTGTGTGCAGGAACACGTACGCTCTTTTTAAGGTCTCTCTGACAGTGGAGAGCTGTAACTGTATTGAATTATAGACAGTGCTCCTAAACAGCTCTGCTGCTTCATACGGGAACTTCAGGGAGCCATAGCAGCTCCGATGCTTCATTTCGATTCTCTTTACTAAGTTTGTATTCTCTAGCATCTCACCTTTCCTTTGCTGCCCAAGGGTTTCTGATACTCCTGTAACACAGACAATAAAGGGGCCTGCTTTGCTTTTTCTTGAACTTCAGGAATTATTCAAGTCACCTTATCAAGATAATTCAATAAGGTCTTCCTGTTCAAAATCACCCAATTGAACGGCCTATGATGTCTGTTCCTTCCGTTCCTTTCTTCCTGCCTTCCTTCCTTCTTCTTCCTCTCTGTTTCTTTACACCACTTCTAATTATTTGACACTCAAATGATAAATGAGTTTCAAATAATTAGAGGCAGTATAAAGGACCGCAGCCAGGAGATTTATGCCAGCCGAGCCGTCCAAACAAAGAGCCTTCTGTGGGTATCGTTTTTCTCTCTGGACTTTGAAGCCCTGTTCTGCTGTCTCCACCTTCAAAGAGCTATATCATTTTTAACCCACATAATTTTATTCCCCTTTTTCATACCTGGGCAATGTCACAAGCCCTTATTAAGCAGCAGACCAAATGTCAGAGTTTTGTTGTAAATCAGCAGAAAGCCAGTAACAAGTAGGGGTGAGAGGGCTCAAGGGAGGCTCTATACAAGGACCCAAGTCAGATGTGTTGTTGCCAATTCATTAGAAAGGAGTGCTGTAAAAGATAAACCACCTCCAACTTTCTTTAGGACAACTTAGTAACAATAAAAACATTGGATTACTTTTGCACAGGCCCCTGGCCAGACCAGTCCTGTCATCTGGAAAGAAAGGTAAATCTGCCCGACTTCTGCAAATATTAAGCAAGGTTCTTGTCTGCTGCTAAATTGCTTGTGAAAAAGTATGTATTTTTTAAGTCAGATAAATAAATAAATGTGCGTCTAGAGCAAGGACGTGCTGAGAAAGGACTTCTGAGAGAGAATGTGTTATTAGCAGTCCTCTTTCTTTTGTCTTACTCCCCTGGTGACTCTGTATAAGCTTTGTGAGGAGCCAGACTTGCCCGATCATAAACCAACACCGCTGAAAGCCCTCCTTCTTCCCCGTGAGGCTCATGCGGGGCTTTGCATTCTGGCTGTGAAGTGCTTCTGCTGAATCAGGTTTCAGAACGATGTTCTGCATGCTGCTATCTAACAACTATTTAAAGATGAATTGCAACGCAAAGCTGGAGTGAAATCTGAAGTTTTTTCCTGTTCAGACCAGGACCCTCAGCTGTGCATGTGCATGCCTGTGTGACTATGTGAGGGGAGGGAGACTGAAGGTGGAGAGGTGGGTTTAGCACAGAAGTGCTTTGGTGCAGACCTGTGGAAACTGTTTGTTTCCCCGTGAAAGCCTGGTGGGCTCTCTAGTTCCAGTATGCGCTGTGATGGTAATGGCAAAAAATACCTATAAAGCAATTTCTCTTGTTTCTCTATAAAAACTAAGGTGAAAGGCAACAATTAATATTTAGGGGAATGCCTACTGTGATTTCTAATATCTTGACTGAGAAGCGAGTGAGGACGGCTTCAGCATCTCAGAGAGACAGGATGGTAGGAAGTGTGGCCTGCAATCACACTGACTCTCTTCCTTAAGGCTTTATATTGCATTTCCACACTGTTCTTTGTCTGTTTTCAGGCTGTAGGCTCACTGGCATATGTGCCAGATCCTCTGAAGTCATTTGTAGATCTACTAGCATGGTGCTGCTCTGCCGCAACGTATGAGCAGGCACTGTCTGTGGCAGGAGTAGGTATCAGTGACTATCAGTATTTTCACAGTGAAAAAGGGAATGTCTTAACATAAAAGAGTTTATTTTTCTACTGAACTTTTGTGCCGGGACTTGCCTTGCTTTGCCAGCTGCTGGAAAATCAGAACCGAGAGCAGTGAGTTCATGAGAGAGATGCATCTTCACTCTCTCCTTCCCCAGGATGAAGCCGCAAACTCCCTCTCCATTCTCTGAAAAGACTGTGTTTGTGCAGCTTAGCGCAGGAACACAACTAGAGCTTTTCCTCTCATTTTTCAGCCAGGAAGGATGAGCAACCACACATCAATACAGTGACAGAAATAGAGCATTTGTGAATGTTGTCTGAAACATGGGCGCTATGTACAACAGTTTCGATCACAGGAAAACAATTGCCACGAAGATGTGCCATCAACATTTGATTGACATCATCACTTTAAATCCTTTAGTAGAGCTGGGGAGCTGTATGTCCAGGCAGACAGTTGAATGGAAGAAAGACGAACCCATATTTTCACACACAGCAACTTTAATTGCGTATTGCTTTGGCATACAAAAATATATAATCTGGAGAGAAAGTAAGACGAGACTATAAATCAGAATATACGGAGTATTTCTTCCTAGCCAGTGCAAGAAATCTTATAAACACAAAAAAAGAAGAAACTTCTTCTAAAATAGGCCTGTTAGACCGTAGATATAGACAAGAGGCTGAATTAGAAAATACAAAGAAAGTGAAGAAAAATCAGGGGTATATGAGTAGCCTGTGGACTCTGCCGAAGGCAAGAATTAATTTCACACCAGGGAAGGGATGAAGCAGCCTGGCAAACTACACCTGCACAGAGCACAGAGGTGTTA
The DNA here is from genome assembly GCF_000708025.1 of Charadrius vociferus. Lineage (NCBI taxonomy): Eukaryota > Metazoa > Chordata > Aves > Charadriiformes > Charadriidae > Charadrius > Charadrius vociferus. The sequence continues at coordinate 392,878 of NW_009647080.1, forward strand.
AAGGCAGAGGAGAAAGGGATACAAAAAAGGAAAAGAAAAAAACAGTTTGTCTCAGCAGGGCAACACATCTAATGCCACAGTGATGCCTTGTGGATGTATTCCTCAGGACTTAGCATGGTTGAACTACATGTCTTAGTAAATGGCTGACTTGCCTGGACTCTGTTGCATGGATCAGCTATTTGTGCCACACTTATTCAATGACTGCATGTTATAGATCACGAAGCTAGAAGGAAAGTCATTTGATTGCACAACAGCTTGTGAGCAGTGTTAGTTAAACCCCTTATTGAGCCTGGCTTTCTATCTCCAAACCTTTTGCCAGGGTGACGGCCATCAGTTATCTTGAGTGGTACCCAGGGGGTGTCTAAAGGCTCCGTGCCTGGCAGACACTGCTAACACCATCACTGAATCAGTATTTCCATGGGCTGCTGGCTGGTGTGCCAGCACAAGACCACCCTGGCAAGGTGTGATCTTGAAAAAAAATAGGAGGATACTGAGGAAATTTTGTTAGCAGACCAGTGCAAAATGATTTAACTCAAAAGTTTTTGTAATCTTGGCCAAACACATTTACAACATCCAGCTCATTCTCTAGTTAGGTGGTCTGGAGACTGAATTCATCCCAGGGGCCAAAATATGAAATATTTGGGAATTCTGGCAGGCTCCATGCAACTATTCATGCTTCTTGTTTATCTCGCAGTGTTTCTTTGCATAATGAATGGGAAGGGGTGAAATAAACACAGCAATGTTTAAAACAATAGAGCGGCTTGGATTGAGACATTACTCACCCCCATTTAGATTTTCAGCAACCAGGCAAAATGATTGCTTTAGAGATAATAGTGCTTTTTAGGTTGGTTTTGTGTCCAAGAGCTCTCTTTCTGCTTGTGGCATCACTTGAAAGGGAGTAGAAATGCCTTCCAAGGCTTAACTCCTGCCCAAGTTTGTTTCTCTGAGCTCGAAGTGGCACTTCTCTTGCCCTTGCAGCGGACAGAGGGTGTCCCAGACGAGATCTGTTGCAAATTCAGGCTGCCGCAAACACATTTGACCAGCAGTTCAAGACAAACTTCCCATAATATTTTCCTAACCGATGGAGATGGTCTGGTTTTTACTATGGGCAGAGAAGTGTCAAAAATGCTCAGCTTGTCTGTGGACGTGTACAAGGCACCCACAAGGCTGCACACAAAATAGCTAAGGTGCCAGTGGGCAGCACTCGGGAATACATAGCGGCGTTCTGGGTACTCGTGGAACAAATGGAATTGTTTGCTGAGACCAGCAAATGGTGCACGTCTTCCTGCACATCTTTAGCCCTTACCACTGCCTTCCTGCTTTCAGGCTTTCCGTTCAAAAGGGACAGGTCTATTATTGTTTAAGTCATTGTCAGGGGGACAGGGCTCCTCTTGTCTCTTTTATTGCAAAGTGCTTTGGCTGTTGGCAAGAGGGAACTGGAGCATCTTTGTTTCCAATTAGTTTTCTTTAAGGGAGTTTCAATAGTGATTTTGGAGTCCCGTACACAAAGCCATGCAGTAGAGTTTTAACGCAAATCTGATTGGCCAAATTCTGTTCAGGCTTTAGGACGACATGATCCCTCTGGCTTTGATGAGTGTGCACACTGCATAAATCTGCATGAACCGTGGCTCGCTCTGCCTGCTTATTCACGAGCCCAGCGATACATTCTGCAGTGAGGGAGAGAGTCAACAACTTGCATATGCATCCAGGGATTTAGCTAAGCGCATCGCCACATACAGACACCAGAGCTCACGTACCCGGGGTAGGTTCTAAGTGCACAGTTAATGGCCACTCCTTGCCAGATCTTCCCTTGTAAGGAAATTATATTATTTCCAAAATTGCAAATGAATAATTAATATCCTATCAAGAAATTATTATTGTCCTCGAAGTGCTCTGAGGTAGCCCCTGATCCTGCAAACAACTGTATCTTCATGTAAAGCAGGTTGCAGGCTCAGGGCATTCCTTGCCATGTCAAATAATCATTAGCTTTTCAACAATATCAGGGGAATCTTTTTTTTTTTTCCTTCGCTTTTGCGCACTCTAGGGCACTTGGATGCTCATTAACATACATGTCCCTTCCAATTTCACTCTCATTTGCACTATGTTAACAGCTACTATTTCATCTTTGCTCAGACAAACGATGGCCTTTGTAACCAGGAATAAAATTAGTCACAAATGGAAACCTGTTTTAATGAGGCCAAATTATTATGTAACTCCAAATGTGTACAATATTTTTTCTCTAAATCTCCTTTAATTCATCCCTAGTATTAATTATATCTTGTCATAAACAGGCCTCAGAAATGCTCACTCCTCCAGGAGAGTTCCAAATAGAGCCTTATGCCAGAGCACCACATTAATAAGGTAAAAAAAAAAGACCGGGGCGGGGGGAGCTCCTTTTGTCTAATTTTTTTCAAAACTTCTGATTAAAATATATGAGATCACTGGGATTTCTATAGGCAAATTTGGCAGCTCTTTTATATTTACTGAAACTGTGACATAAATCAAAACTGAGACTCTCTCCAAGAATGCATTATTTGTTATCAGAGTAAGTATGTGTTAGTGACTCACACATGAATAAGGTACTTCTGTTACGGCTGTTTATTAGAGAGTTTTCTTGGCTTCCATTTCTTGCTCTGCTACTGCCTTGCTTCATAACCTTAGGGAAGTCTTGGTGTTTTGATTAATTCAAATGATGTGCATATGCGTATGTCTGTACATAGATACATACGTACATACATATAAAACTACATATAGAATAATTTCCTGCTAAATGAAGGTTTCAAAATCCTGTAAAAGACAAAATGAAGATGACAGAGAGACTCTGCTTGTTAGCGTACCTTCTTTATTCAACTGTACACGTAAACCAGAGCTAGTCAAGCAACATCCAGGCAGGTACGGAGTAACCATCCGTAGGTCAGCCTGAGTTTTTAGCTGAAGGTAGGTCAGAAGCAGCTACCACCTATCATAGCTCCCCCTCTTACCACCCCCAGCCCTCCACCTCACCCTCCCAAAACTACTTATACAACAAGAAGGTATTGTTTCTTCATTAGCCCAGCAGTTCTTGCCCAGTTAGAGAAAGAATTTGGGAAACTATGTGTTGCTACAGCGCCATCTGGTGATTCTCCTACACCAGTGGGTGAAGCATCGCTCATCAGGCACTCCAGCAGCATTATTACCGTTCTGCATTACTTAGCATAGTTCCCTAGGCATCTTGTCATGCGTGATTTTTTTTTTAAACTCTTTAGCATTTTAATGTGTAGGAAACTTCAACAAACAGCAATCAAAACATTTTCTAAATGTACTCTTAATCAAGTTTATCAGTAGCAGTTTGATTTTAAGAAATGGAAGGCAAAGCAGTACTAAAAAGAAGTGTTTCCTAATCATTCATAATTCATCAGGAGCCTGATTGTGCTGGTGCTGCACCCCTGGACAAAGGCACATGCTCTTCTTGGTACCCAGAAAGTGCTATATGTATGTTGTAAAGATCCCGTACGCATTTGTGTGTCACCTGGCTTTTTCAAGGTTGTAGGTGAACACTATCAGCTGCCACTCCTCAGTGAGCCTTGTCCCGGTGTTACTTACAGGAAAATGAGTTGGAGATGCTTGTTTGAGATCAGTCCTGAGCAGAGCTGGGGTTAGAGCCGTGGATGCCCCTTTCTCTTCTGCCTGAGAGCAGGACGTGTTGTCCCTTGGGGTGTGCCTGTTTGTGGCATGATGTGGTGGTGTGATGCTGCTTTGGGGGTTGGCATGCCTCTCTCATCAGCTTTTCTGGTCAGTTTGCCTGTTTCCCCCTTGCCAAAGTAGGAAGATTACTTTGTTCCTCTGTAAGAGTTGAGTATTTGTGTATCATTTGGTTTAATAGACAGTGAAGAGTTTCCCCTGACCTGGGGGTCTTTTGAGGCTGGTCTTATGTGCAGTGTGTAGTCCTCATACAAATGTGGAGTAAAATTTAGGACTAAATGAGCTTCTGAAGCTTCAGTTGCTTGTCTGAGATGTCCACTTGACTGCAATGACTGCTTGCTCCACTTTAAAATACATGGAAAAAAACCAAAAAATCCTGTTGCAGACAGAAGACCAGTTTTCCCTCTAAAAACATTGTGTGTGTTTTATTCATTGAGGTAGAGGCATATAAAATTCCAAATGTTGATTTTAGTTATTGAAAAGCAGTAACAAATTCCTCATTTCCCCTCCATCTTCTGATACTCTGTAGGGGAAGGAGGCCATTTCTGTCTCTTGCTCATTTATCCAGAGGAAATGCAGTTCCCTCTTCTTCCATTCAGGTGTTAGCCTTTGTCTCCTCTGAAAAGTAACAGCTCTTGTCCGTCCTAAATGTCTGGAGCGCCAGCTCACTTTCCTTCAATTCAGCTCAGTTCCAGCCTGCTGCAAATGGGGACTTGAGGCAAGAGGCGTTTCTGGTCTTTTCCCAAATCCTTCTGAAAAGTCAATCAATGTCCACTCTTCAAAGAGTCTACAGGTGAGGGTATCACAGCTTAGGGTGACAACTCCCTCTATTCCAGGGAAATGGCATACAGTTGAAAAAACTGTTCGTATAGCTGTGATCGGTATTAACCGAAGGGCATTTTTAGAAACACATTCCCAAGAGCTAATAAAAATATATGGTATATATGCCTCAAAAAGTGAAGAAAGCAGTCAGAAGCAAAGAAGGTGTGATATCTGCAGGCAGAGCCAACTCTGAGAAGAGTTTGCTGTTTAATTGGCCAAGTCAAACAAGATACAATTAGGGCTAACCTGGTCCCCTAGGATTCATAAAGCCTTACTTGGAAGTTTCGGGGAGATGGCAGGGAAGCAGTGGCTTTAATTGTATCTTGTTTAACTTGGCCACTTTAATCACTTACACTTCTCCAACTTGGCTTCTTTCATAGATGTCACACCTCTAAACAGCTGACTAGCCTTTCTTTTTTCCCTAACGTAACTTTTTCTGTGTGTTAACTGCTCTGAATCAGATAGAAACCATATTTGTAGAGGGGGGAAGAGTTTCAATTTATTATATAACCAGATATGAATAACATTTTTAATATAATGGCTCAGGTTCTCTGCAGCTGAAATTCTGGAGAATAACATGCTGCTCTGCCAGTCAACACCAGCCAAGAAGCAACTCCACTGATCGTGTGGAGACTCATTGCATACTTCTGCTCTACCCAGGGGCAAAAGCCACTTTCCATACCTTCTGGGCTACTGGCTGCTCAAGTCAGCCAGCAACCAAAATTACTGATGCATTAACTTTTCCATCAGCAGGAGACTGTGGCAATCCATATGTGTGATATGTCATAGGAGGTGATCACTATAGGCTTCCTACGTGTGCCTACCTGTTAAACACAGCTGAGACAGTTAACACTGGAAAAGCAGAGCTGGGTGTCAAAATCCAAAAATATTCAGGCCAGTCCTCCAAATGCACTTCACTGTGGCTGCTCTGCCACACTGCGAATTTCTCCGTGTGCCTGTGCTGCTGAAGGGCTTTGACTATTCAGAGGTACCAGGACTTCGGTAATGCTCTTCACAGAGTTTTCCTGATTAAAACAGCTCCTGTCTCTACTCACAGCAACTGCATATATTTTGGGAGATGTGGTCTGAACAGCCTAAACCGTGGGGGAGAATGGAAGCATGAGACTTTTGGCTAACCTTTTCCTAGGGCAACGTCTTCACCTTTGGAGGCCAGAGAAATGTTTGTCAGGGAAGACTTTGAGCACAGCTGATCCTGCCTTGGGGCAGGACTCTGGACGAAGGTCTCTCGAGTGCCATGAAACTTTGTGGTTTTAAGATTTCTGGATAGAAGTATTTTGACTTGGGGTTTTTGTGTGTGTGTGTGTCCAGTCTTTCCTTTCAAAGGGTAACTTTGATAAATTGCATCTTTCTTTGTAAGGAAATTAGTCATAAGAAAACTGCAATTTTTCTAACTGGTGCTTTTTTATAAGGGAATAACAAACCTTATTGCAAGGCCAGGGGTCGAGTTTATGAATTCCTCATGCCAGACACCTGGTTTGGGCCCTTTAAGGCTTAGGGTGTCATTTAAGGCTACAGCTAAGCTGAACTAATCACCTATGAGCTGCTCAAAGGGGCAACATTACTCCTTCCTTACCTCTCTTGTCCCTGGCTGCCCATCCCCTCCCATCTGGCTCTGTCTGAGCCCGCAGCGAGACACCTCAGAGGGCTGAACCAGCACCAAGTGCCTCTCTTCTTTCGGCACAGTTAGTTCTCTCCCAGCTGAGCCCCTTAAACCAGCTTGCAATGAGGTCAAAAGAAAGAAGAGCCAGCAGCCTGCGGACACGAGCAGCAGGGAGGACGGAGACAGGGATGCAACTCCATGGACCTCTGTAACACAAAATAGGGCACTTCATTAAGCCTGTTAGATAAATCGGGCCCTGACCGTTTGGCAAAAATCTGCACGCAAAGGTCTCACTCCTTCAGGGCATAAAGCAGGGCTGGACTATCTGCCCCCCAGCCTCGCTCAATGCCCATCCATTTGTTCCTGGCTGTGGCATGAGCCGTAGGGCAGAGGCAGTTTGGGATCGAAAAGAGTGGCGTGTTTGTTCTCCTCTCAAGAGTGGCTTTTTTGTAAAATTCGGCACATCGGTCATGTGAGCCAAATAGCCAAAGGTAAAAGAATTTACAAGCACCACTGATGGAACTGTGTTTATAAAAACAGACTGTCTCTGGATTTTTCATTTTCTCTTCTTTGTTTCCTTGGGGGAAAAAAAAAAAGGGAGTAGAAGGAATTTAAATATAAAGCCATAGAGATTGTGAAATTTAGCACTCAAAAGTGTTCCAAAAGTTAAGATTTTTCCTGCCATGGTAAATTGGCTATATGATATGCAGGGACTGTTTGCTATTATTTCCTCAGGTTTTGATGGACAGGTATGGTTTTGGGTAGATTTGTCATTCCCAACAGCCTTGCTAGATGGATGTGTGTGGGCAGAGAGGTGTTGCAATGAAAACGAAAGGCCAGTGTGCTTACAATATGTGTATACAACACACACCTCTCCACCAAGCCTCCTAGTAAAACAGGGTTTCATGCAATTCTCCTACATGTGCCTAGAGAATTCAAGCCAGTGTTTTTGTACCACGCTTATTCTCGGGAAGGGGAGCACTCGGCAGCAGACCCTGGTTTTGTTCAACTCAAAGCCGCAGCTCCTGGCTCCTTCTATTGTTCCTCTTGTCAGTGGCAAACTTTGGGACCCCGACTTAGAAAGGAGAAGAAAAGCACCCAGCTGAAAGCTTCTGCTCAGCAGCTGGGGAGGGGGGAGGATGGGGAGGAGAGGGCTTTGAGTCGTCTAGCGGTGTTTATCTCTGCTTTTTCTTTTTTTTTTTTTTTGTTCTTCTGGTTCAGTGTAGCATGAAGTGGGACGAAGGGAGAGGAGACGGGAAAGCAGCAGAGGGGTGCGGGGGTCACAGAGGCATCCTTCCCGTGCACCATTGCCACCCGCTCCGGAAGGGCCTTATCTCACCGGCCCTGGATCAATTTGACTAATCTATTTTATCTCGCCATCTAATCTATCTGTTTCTGCTGAGCTATCCATCTGCCTCGTGGTATTGATCCCAACAGTTTCGTAATTGTATTTATAAAATGCCTTTTCACCCTCCTGGGAAGGGGGGTTTTGTGTAAAGGCAGATGGGGGGCTAGGAGGGGGTAAGCCCTCCATCCCTCCATTTCTTCCTCCTCATGCAGCTCTTCCTCACGCCCCTGGCTTCGAAGCACTGGAGACAAACAGGTACACAGACCAGGGGAGTGCAGGGCAGTGTGCGATGGCAGAGGAATGACTGCCAAGAGCAAAGCTCTTTGCAGAAAATGGAGCTGTGTCCATCTCCAGCCTGTTGCAGAGGAGCTTATTCCAAGCCGAAATACATCTGTTTCCAACAGTTAGCTCGAGCAGGCTGAGACTGCCAGATCATAGTGAGGGGAAAAATAAAAAATGGGTGAGGGAAGAAAGTAGGATATTTGTGATTTGGAGGAAAAGGCTTTTTATCCCCACACAAAGTCAAATTTAATCCAGAGATGAGCAATGACAACTTCCAAGCATAAACAGATCTTTAGAGATGCTCATGAACATCCTCTGGATAAATATCTGCACGGCAATGGAGCTCCTCCTGACTATAGGAATCAGCTGCCACGCAAAGTCCCCAGCAGTTTGCCATGGCTGTTTTTGTTTGTCCCTATTTAGTCAGGAACCCAGCCTCTGCACAGGGCTGGGAATATTCTCAGCTGCATCTTATTTAGAAATCAAGAGTTATTTTAGTCCTAAATTTACCTACATTGGCCTCCACACTTTAATGACAGAAAACACTATATATGAGCAAAGTTTCCAAGTTTCCTGTATGATGAATATGTGTGTGTGCGTGTGCGTGCACCCATGTCTATGTCTTTTCATTTTCCATCTCTGGAACGTATCACGTCTCACCTCTGAGATATGTGGGGAGAGTAAAGGACACTGGGGTAACACTGGTCTCTGTTTACAGACTTCCTTCCAACTTCTCCATAAGCAGGAAGTGGTTTGTGATTAGCCTCATTTTTTTCATATCAGTGTAATGCTTTTATCATGTATTTATTGTGCATGAATAATTAGCTAAACAGCGGAGACCTCTCACTTCCTCTCAGTGGTAGCTCTGGAGTCCTCAGCACAGGAAAGACATGGACCTGTTGGAGTGGGTCCAGAGGAGAGCCACAAAAATGATCAGAGAGATGGAGCACATCTCCTGTGAGGACAGGCTGAGAGAGTTGGGGCTGTTCAGCCTGGAGAAGAGAAGGCTCTGGGGAGACCCTGTAGCAGCCTTTCAGTACTTAAAGGCGGCTTATAAAAAAGATGGGGACAAAAATTTTAGCAGGCCCTGTTGCAATAGGACAAGGGGTAATGGTTTTAAACTAAAAGAGGGTAGATTCAGACTAGATAGAAGGAAGAAATTTTTTATGGTGAGGGTGGTGAAACACTGGAACAGGTTGCCCCAAGAGGTGGTAGATGCCCCATCCCTAGAAACATTTAAGGTCAGGTTGAATGGAGCTCTGAGCACCCTGATCTAGTTGAAGATGTCCCTGCTCATTGCAGAGGAGGTTGGACTAGATGACCTGTAAGGGTCCCTTCCAACCCAAACTATTCTATGATTCTATTTCCCTGTGCAAAGCACAGAAACTTCTGAATTGCATATCAGATAGACGTCGGGATTGCAGGGAACGCTGCAGGCATTGGTGGGCAAAACCTAAATGGTTCCCAGTTCAGAGCACAAGGAAAGGCTGGTTTGTAGGGATGCAAGAGCACCAGGCTGCCTTGTGCAGCAGAGCACGTTTGCCACCCTCTGCTTCTGCTTGCTTACCAGCAGAGGAAGAGGTTTAATTTGCTGAGTTAGGAGACAGCCTTTGAATCTAGGCTGCAGCCAGGCAGTGTCTATATGAGACCCCACTGAGCAGTGTAACTGCTAGCTTGGGATCTGAAATATCTTAGTTATTGCAGCAAGGGATCCTGAGCAAGCTAAAAACACTTTCATTGACCATAACGCCTAAAAGTCCTTTTTAAATGCTGGCAAATCCCTTTGCTTCTGGAAAGATTATACACCCGTTAAGTAGCCTGTTACCCCTCTCCCCACTCTCAGCAGAGCCACAGAAGCGGGCAGACAGTGCAGAGCCAGACCCCCTGGCTACACGGAGGGAGGCTGGCGCTCAAGGTGTATCCCCAGCCCTATTGAAGAGGGTCACATCTCTGCATCTTCTTATGACTCGGTCCATCCTTGGTTATCTGCCTTTCATTAGCAAGGGTAAAAGTAAGATTGCATTTAAAAACATTATTAAAACGTGCTAGTTGTCTAAAACTGGCATTTATAATGCAATTTCATAAAGTTTTATACTGACAGTGAGACACTTTAAAAGGGCCTTTCTGATTAACAAGGCTCAGAATTGCTCCCCTGGTTGTGTTTTAAGAGAGAGAATAAAATGCTACGGATCTTGAAACAGCTGAAATCATAATTTCCCAATATTATCAGCAGCCTTGTTTTTCTGAAGCAGTGAAGGCTGTGATCAGCAGACCCCCGTCAGCTTCCCCTGGTGACTCAGCAGAGACTGACGGCTGCTCTGCTCCAGAAAGGGGTACAGCCGACGGGGTGGGACCACAGCCAAATTACACCATGGCTGTTCCTGCTTTTGTCTGAGCCGCAGGGACCATGGCAGTGCCAAGCCCCACCTGAGCCATGTCCCACGTGCCCACATTCACACCACCTTTGCTGTCTCCAAGAAGTTCAGCAACCTCTGTGAGATGGGAATTAGCGTTTGCATTTCTGTACCCATGGACAGCTGCGCTTTCTACTCTCTTTCAGTTCTTACTTTCTCTCTCTAGGCAAAACCAGATCAGATGTGCTGTATTTTCACCGAAGACCTCCCCTTGCCCCACGTTCCTGCGGTTCACCTACAAAGAGCAACGTGAGACCCTTGGATGCCTGAGCGAAGCTCAGACTCTCCAAACAGCAGCTAACAGTGAAACAGCAGATTTAGTGACCAAGTGGAAGTGCAGATGCAGGCAAAAAAACTCATTACGTGGGCTGTGCAATGGAGTTGGTGACATGGGCACTGAGCTCTTGTCAGAGCTGCTTCTGTGAGTGTGAAGAGAATCGCGCCCGTGCAGCCGCATTGTGGAAAAGATTATTATTTCTGATTTTGTTAGTTAGAGGTAGCTGGCAACCCTTTATCCAAATCACACTCTTCTCTGTGCCACACATAGTAAAAACTGGCAGGAACATTGTAAGTCCTCTCACTGTCACAGCCATGTATTTACCTGGAACTTCAATTGCAGATTTTTTTTTTCTGTTTTGCCTGAAGTTAATTTTACTGGTAGTTCACTTGACCATCATCAGCACATTCCTTAGGGACTAGCAGCATATCATCGCGATCACACTGGCTCACCTGGAGGAAGGCTTTGGGAGCAGAGCGCTGAAATACATAAAGCACCGTCTGCTCTTTTACTTAGGCAATAAATCTATTGCTTTATTATTGCTGTTGGGAAACTTGGAGCCAAATTCTTTGCTGGCAAAACATTGACTCTGGTGGAGTTCAGCCAGCAGAGTTTAGCTTCCTGTTTTTGTTCCAATTCGAAGAGTGTGCTCAACCCGATTGTTGTTGTTGTTTTGCTTTTTAGCTGTTTTAATTTAAAATAATTATGTGTTGCGGGTTGGTTGGGTGTTTGGATATTTTTTTTTTCGGTAATTTCTTCTCCGTATATCACATTGTTTGTAGCAGGCAGAAATAATAATAAAAAAATGATGCTATTGCTACATATCCTCTCTTTCGTTCAGGAGTTATGGAACTCGAGGTCTCGTCCAGAGGCAAAGCTCAGCCTGGGCTGAGCCTGCATGGCTTGGGGTGACCTGCTGCCCAGGTAGGGGTAGCCCTCCCAGCAGGTGCCTTCAGCCCAGGGACCCGGGGATGAGTCTGCAGCTGGTTCTTGCAGGAACCTCTGGTCCCCCAGCTGGGTTTTCTAGTGACACAGCAGCTCCCCAGGAGCCCCCGGCCCCTCAAAGAGTCGCAGAAATGTAATTTGTGACTTGTCCAGGCAAGTCCCATACCTCAGGTACCTGGCGTTAAGACACAAAGTTGTTTGCTCCGAGACCTATTATTAACTCCCTCTTTGTACAGGGGCTGGCACCAGAGGGCCCTGGCTTAGTTGGGGCCTGTAGCTATTCCTGCAGTATAAATGTTATTTATATAGTGCAATTAAGCTGAGGTTTAATGTAAACTGCTGCCAGCACTGGTGTATGTACCAAAGTGAAAGGACGTCTTGTGAGACATTTTGGGCAACCAAAAGCACAAAGTTTTAAATGCTTGTTAAACAAGAGACAGCTTTCTGGGAGAAGTGAAGCAACCCAAATAGACAATGATCTGGTTTTGAGAAGTAGTCCTCTCCTGGGCAAACTGATTCAACCCCGGTGCAAGCCAGAGACGGGAGCGTGGCCATCTTGTCTCGTGCGCTCCTAGCCCACAGCAATGCTGCAAGCTCCCCTTTTCCTGATCCTTGCGTACCGGGGCTCAGGGAGAGCAGCTGGCTGTGTTTCAGCACACTAAAATCAACCTGGTCAACACTCTGTAAATGCCTGTTGGAGGAGGACTAAAGCAAACGCACATAAACATCACACCCAGCTGTTTGTACAGTTCTTGCATCATACACAGGGCTGGATTCCCCTGGGGCTTTCTCTATTCCCCCACCCAGAGAAAGGACTCAAAGGAGCAGGCTTTGCCCCCGCAGACACCCTGAGCACCAGCTAAACTGGTGGGTTTCTCCATCTTCCTGACTTTTGGAACAAGCAAACAGCTGGAGTCCCATGACACAGGCCGCATGAACTTTTGGAGTATGTTTTCACTGCTGCAGCATTGATTTTACTAGGATCAATATAAATATTACTTTAGCTTGCAACTGCTAATTATATCAACATAAACTTAATTTATAGTGATGATCACAGTCCTAATGCTGTGCTGCTGCCAACCCTCACAACTGATGCTTTGAGACATCATGTAAACCCAGCCATTAGCAATCAAGTAAATGCTCCCATTACACATTACTGATACTGGCTAAAGAACTTTTTAATTGACTTCTTACAATTTATGGCAGATGGTGCAGACTGTGTGCTTAAATTCAGGATCCTTTTTCATGTTTTCTTTCTGCTGCTACTTAGATGCTGGTCTTATACTATATAATGTAACATTGCATGCTTGAAATTGAAAAGTCTGAGGTTGTTTTGTTTGGAAAGAAGATGAACAAGAGGGCTCAAAATAAAAGTCTATGAAAGAATGAGCAGCATAGAAAAAGTTGAATGGGATCATCTCTTCCCCATCTGCTAAAATAAAACGCTGAAATAGTCATTGAAGTCAAAAGGCGGTAATTTCAAAAGTGGTAAAAGGGTTTTTCCCCATAAACAGAATGTGAAAACTTGGTTAGCAGAGAAAATCATTATGGCCAAGAATTCAGCAACTTTCAGACAGGGATTGCACATTTATATGCAAAAGACTATCTAGAGAGGTTATACTTAAAGATAATGCTCCCAGGAAGGAATATAAAGCTTTAGGGTCCCATGGCTTAAACTGCTCTCTAACAAGCAGGAGTTAGGATGATGTCTTCACAGAGGCTGGATTAGACAATAAGGGGTTTCTTCTCCTTTTCCACTGAAGCACTAGCAACAGCCATAATGAGAAGAAATAAAAAATCAAAGTGCTTTTAGTCCTGGAAGTTTCTACGTTTGAGATGAGGTACTGGAATTTAAGATGCTCCGCTGTTGAATGAAAGCTAAGAAAAGCTTATTGTATGGGGGATTTCCAGTGCCCCAGTCGGCAAAGAAACTCCCAAAGGTATCAATGAAATAGAGTTCTTGAGTTGCACAGAGAATATGGCAGTAAGCCAGAAGGCAAATTATTATAATAAACTTGGGATTTGAAGGTTAGGGGAACAGTAAAACAGCATCTAGGCTACCATGGGTTAGAGGCAGCACTGAGTAGTGGGTAGAGCAGGGAAAAATCCCACTGGATGAGACGAACAGCAGGATTTGTGGGGTTTCATTTCCCAAATAAATCGCAGTGACAAAGTTTCACACCTTTGAGCAGCACTTGAAAAACACAGTGCCTACATAGTCATGCACCAAACTGACGGAGCTTTTGTGTTGGTTTTAGTGGTAGGTATTTACATGTCTATATATATATGTGTGCATGTGTTGCTTATCTAGAAAATGTATATGTTTATATTCATATATGCATAAATATCTATATTACTTATGTGTATGCATATTGTTTATATGGCATCACTTACATGATGCATAGTCATCACATCAAAAGGTAATTTACTCTGCCTAGAACAGAGGTTTAAAATGGTACTTAAACACATTTTTTGAAAGCACACTGTATCCTAGTGGAGACATATCCATAGCTGTCAACATATGTGACATTTTTTAAAGGACAAATATCCAAATAAGCCAGTGGGCTTAAGGTCAACAGGTTTTGGAAACTGCAGGTGACATTGCTAAATATTGTGTAACTCTGAAGTACTGGAGCAGAGATAGGTAACATCTTCCAGTGAGATGAACACAAGGGAAGGACCCTGCCCCCAACAGGGATCTTCTGCGCAGAACTCAACTTTCCTTTTTATAAAGGGATGTTATAAAATGTACCCTTAAAAAAGAAGCAATGAATGCGAAAGCATCCTTGCTAAAGAGCCCTCTCAGATTAGCATAAATCTTGATTCCCTGCTAAGATTTATTTCACCAGCTCATAGAGTGTTTATTGATCTATATTTAGTTTTGTAGAGGACTGTGCTAACCACGGTTTCATCTACAATTGAGGATTCAGATGAATTGATTAGAAATGTATCCAGATGAAGCTGTTCGCTTTGCACAGTTTTGTCTGCATCCCTGTCACACAAAACAGTCTGCGCGCTAAATGGCAGCTAGATCTCGAGATGATTCTGTTTTGGCAGATTTTCAAAAAGGTTTCTGTGTTTTGCCTACCTGATTTGCCGTCTGTTGAATCTGATGACATTTGTTAGCGTGCAGCTGGGGGAATTAAAAAAAGTGCAGATTACAAGTATGTGTGCTGTTCTCAGGTGGTTGCATGTGTGTGTGTGTGCTGCAGATACAAGCTGAATTCCTCCAGAAGAGTTCGTCCCAGTCTTGGTGACTGGGACACTCAAGTACGTTACCACGTGGCTAGCTTTTAACCTATGATTTACTCCCAGATTAACTGTACTTGCACTGATGTTCAGCTAGTATTCTGTGCTTGGGTTTAAAGCTGAAGATTGCTGCCATGGATAGTGCAGACTCACAAATGCAGTCGGTTTCTGCGTAGCAGGATGAACTTTATGCTTCAATTATCTGATTTCCAGGTTCCATCACCTGTTGTTGTTTAGGTCTAAATACCCTCTCCTGGCAGAAAAACAGTTCAAACAAGAAGGAAGTAATCATTGTAATGAATCATAGTAAGCAGGGTAGGGATTTTAACTCCTTCCGAGTAAGATTAGCAATGTTCAACAGCCCATTTAATGGCACAAGACATTTGCTGTTACAGTGAATTTCCTGTTCTGCAGACATAAATCTCCACTTGTGTGCAAAGCGACAAAGTTAAATAGCTCTTCAGATCATTTTGCATTAAGCATATGCTGGCAAGTGGATTAGAAGTATCATGCATGCAAAGGCTAAGACAATAGTGTTGAGAAGAAAATATTGTT
Source organism: Charadrius vociferus (assembly GCF_000708025.1). Classification (NCBI taxonomy): domain Eukaryota; kingdom Metazoa; phylum Chordata; class Aves; order Charadriiformes; family Charadriidae; genus Charadrius; species Charadrius vociferus. The sequence goes on from NW_009647080.1 coordinate 408,072, forward strand.
TCTAAGTCAGATCACTGGTGTTTTAGCCATTCCTAGCACCTGACCTACGACCCCACAGTTTTGTGCAACTTGTGGGTTTTCCCCAGGAAATAACAGCAGTAGCCATGTTTTGATAAGCTTGAAAGGGATCCAGCACTCACCTTTTCGTCATCTTTGTGTTCCTTGATCAGTCTAATGACCTTCCTAAAAGCTAAAGCTACAAAATTGTGTCGCATCCCCTAGTTGTGCTTGGCCATTGCTTGGATAAGAAAGTGTAATGGACATAAATGTCCCTCCTGCTAAGCAGCTACTTCAGAGTAATTTGGGCTACAGATTTACTCTGTGCAACTGAATGATTACATTATGAGTGAGACATTCTGTTGCAAAAAAGAGCGGCACCCTCAAGGCTTTAGGCTGACACATTCACCATAGAAACACAAGGAGAGAAAAATATTTGTTTCATTAAAATTAAGACTGTTTTTCACCATGACATAACCTTAAAATGGAGAAATTCGCTCATTAAAATAGAACAATTTGAGAACAGTTAGTTCCACAGCATGATGCACCCCACAATATTATGCCAAATTATAGGTTAAGAAATGTTGCAATTGAAAAGGCTTTAAAACCTTTAGCATAAAAATTAATTCCCGACTTTCCTTGTCTTCATTCAGAAGCTCTGAAAGGTTACAGCTGAGTCAAAGAAAGCCCTTAGACACAGGACAATACAGATGAAATATGATAGCTAAGATAGTGTGACAAGAAGATATCATCCCAAAACCAGCTGCTTCTTTTCTTCCTTTTTTCTTAATAACCTACAAAAATTGAATTGAACTGCAATTGAATTGATATGGGAATTAAAAGTATAAATTTGGAAGTGTCCAGTGAACCCGCAGCCCAGTGTGAAAGAGAAGTATTTCTAATAATCATAAGGAAACACTGAATGTTGAGTCTACAAATTTCTTTCTCATTCAACAGTGATCCTCACGCACACTGAATCTGGAGGAACAGAGTAGGTTCTCTTATGGCTTTGAGGGGAATGAGCACAGCGCCATCCTGGTATTAAATGAGCCGTCCTACAATTTAACCAATTCATAAGGAATTTTCACAGGAGAGGATCTGAGAGCTGTGGGATGATGAGCACTAAAAGACATCGGGAGAGGCATTCACTGGGGTCACTCACACAGCCTCACCAGACCGGGGAGTTCGTGAGACAGAGGTCAGCTTAGGTTGACTGGTTCTCCTTCTGTCCTGCTGTTTTTACTGACCTGAAGTTCCTCCTAGCAATAAAGAGACTGAAAGCCTGGAAACGAGCTGGGGGTCATTAGCAGCATGTGATCTGTCGGCTCTTCAGACACCATCAGTGAATGGCCTACAGACCATGACTTGGGACTCACAAGGGAAGCAAAGGGAAAGGAAGCCGAAGCTTTGTTTATAAAAAAAAAAACTTGCACCACTTTCAAGAAATCAGTTTAACATGGATCTGGTTAAACCAGTACAAACATCTTAATTAGATGTGCATAAACCAATTTAATCCTTTGCTTAAATCAGTTTACAGTGACTTATCAATGCTAGCTAAAAACAGTGCATGTAAGGATTACACTGGTTTAAATGTCTACATTAGAGGTATGCACCAATTTAATTAGATTGATTTTAAATAGATTTGATTATGTAAATGCAACTTTCCATAATTTCATTGTCTTATTGATATGGTAGTTAATTAAGCAGGAAAGGTATGTGGAAAGAAAGGAAGATCTTGTTTCAGAGTAAAAAGGTGTTCATGAATAATTTATTCTGTTTATTCTTTTTACAGATATTTGATAAAAATACTATTTTGATTTTACATCCTCTTTTCTTTACAAATCTAATGAAATTATTTTCATGCCGATTAGCCATATTATACCAATGTTAAGGGCAGGCCTTGTGGTTTTATGTCAAGCTGGCTAATTTGAGATGGCTATTGCAATGTAAATTCCTAGTGGTGACAAGCACAGGTAGCCAAGGTCAGTCTGAGTGAAGTCAAAAGATTGCCACTGTCCCGAGAAGCTCACAGTGGGGAGTACAAGATGAGGCAAATACAGGCAGACGGTGGAGCCCACACAAACCATTGCACAGTATTGGTCAGCATGATAGGCGGAGGTCTCAATTGTCATCTAACAGTTACTGGGTTTAGCATGAATGTCGTGACAAAGAAGAGTTTTAAAGATTAGAAGGGGGCTAATGAGGTGTCAGTGTGGAGAATTTTTTACTGGAGAAGCAACTCCTGAAAGGAGTGCTGGTTTGAAAATTTACAATCTTTTGATACCGAGCATGAGACATTAGTATGAGGATGGTCAGCTTGAACATTTGGGACAGATAGGCCACATTCAGTGCAATAGAGAAATGGAAAACAGTGGAGGAAAAAGGGATGGGATCAAAATAATGGGCAAGGATCACTGGCTCTCTAGGCAAATCCTGGGTGAATAAGAGTAAAGAGGCCAGATAAAAGGATCTTGCAGTGATAGCGATGCAGAAGAATTTTAGCAGTATGACATGACACAGAGATGCCACGCAAAGACAACGTACATGACTTGGCCACAGGCAGGAAACAAGAATATAAAGAGAGATGTATGCGGAACATGATGCCCAGATAGCAGCATGCAGGTCTGAGCAGAGGCGATCATGGCAATAACTGGAGTGAATCAAAAGAGGCTATCAAAAGAGTTAAGGAACTCTGGGGTTTTTTAATCAATTGAGTTTGAAATGATAGCTAAGAGAGGTGTAAGAGGCAGGGTGGCTATGGTTGTGAGGTTGGCAAATTGGGACAAGAGATACCAACCTGCTAATTGCCCTCAATCATGTGATTTATGGGTGGCTTATGGGTCAAGAAAGCTCAAGATGGAGCAGTGCCCCGACCTTTGGCCAAGACGAGGTAGTCAGAAACTCTAGCAAGAAATGTTTATGTTGACTGCAAGGCAGGAGGGCATCCAAGACACAATTAGAAGAAAACAGCTCCAGGCGGTGGTTGGCTGGATGCACAGGTGACTGTTAGTGGGGGGGAGGAGGCCCTACTTGAAGAGGCAAGAGCATTCAAATGTCAAGGTGCTTCCTAAGGTAGGGTTACTGGACATCTTTCTGCAGGGCGAGGGAAGAGCCAGGAAACAGTGCGAAAATGGTAGACCAAATGGATGGAGGGGCCAGAGGGGAGGATGAAACACTCCTGCATTTTAGAAGGACAAGAGGTTGCAGAGGAGGATGCAGAAAGGAAGGTCAGACAGTTGAAAAGCTGCTCTGTTTTCACCACTTTGCTCCAGGGAGGCTGGAGTGAGATGCTGAATGGCAAGAAAAAGGCAAGCAGGAGGAAGGGAGGCTTTGAGAGGTGGGCCAAGAAGTGAGGTGAAGAAGCAGCTGGCACCATGTGCCATCCAGTCGAGATAAAGTAGTGGAGTGATATAGCTGGGAAATCACTGATGTTAAAAGACGGGAGGGTGTGTGGGTGGCTTTGGGTGAGGGATGTGCTAGAGTCACCTAGAAGGGAGTTTGGGGCAGGGGGAGGGAGCAATGGCAAGGGTACAAGCAGTAGCTGGGGGTGGCAGGTGGCTGCAAGATGGAGGGTGTTAGATCTAGACTTTACACAAATGTGGAGGAAAGCATGAGTAGATACTGTGAATTTGCAGTGGCAGGAGGGAAGAGGCAGAAGGTCTGGGGAGAAACACATGATGGGTTCATGGGAACTGCTGGTGGGCCAGGGCAAGACCAGGCTCTGCCAAAATGAAAACTGACACATGGACAAGGTTGTGAGGAAAGCAGTCACAAATTTGAAGCTGATGTCTGTGGCCATGGATCTTTCCTCTCCCCTGCCTGCATGGAGATGCTAACCCAGTGTGATTAAATTATTTCAGATTTCCTTGGTTTGGAGGTAGTTTTCTCTTCCTCGGCAACAGTGTGCACAGCCATCCCTCTAATTGTGGCAGGGGGGGGGG
>NW_009647080.1:412324-465630 GCF_000708025.1 Charadrius vociferus
TCTGCAGCCACAGAGCTTGCACCCTTTTGAAACCCAACGGTGCTCCAGGATCAAAGCTTGCAAGGGTCCTTTTTAATGAATATCACTTTATAGCTTGGGGGTCTCTCTGTCTCCACATCTCTAGCTGTAGCCAGTTGTAAATAAACACCTTGGAAACCTGAATTAGGTGTAAACACGATTATTCTGTGAAACAAAAGGTCTGAGAGGAGTGAACTGCTTTATATGCTCCCAGGAGTGGCTAAGCCTGACACTTAAATGGCAATTTAAAAAACAGCATTGGTATTGGTCAAAGCTGATCTTCTCAGCTGAAGGCTCTGGTCAGAGCATGTACCCCACAGCTTCACGCTGCCATCCCAGGAGATAAAGCCCCATGTTTAATGCCTCCAGCCCCACTGTCACAACCTCCATCTTCTTCCCAATGGCTCCTGCACGTATAGTGGGTCATGACTCCTGTGGCACGCTGAAAATGGGATAACAACAGAGACTGGTACCAAGCAGAGGGACAGGAAGAGCGCTGAACCAGTCGTGTCTCATGGGCAAAGGCCACAGCCAAAGCTGGATGGGGACCTGGGGGTTCCCTGGGGATCTGGAGGAGATGCGCAGGGCGGCCCTGGCTGCAGCTGCCTCCCCACGCCACGGTCAGGGCTGGACCCATGGCAGGGGACAGGGCAGAGCGGTGTCACACGCTGCAGAGCCACGGGCGGTGGCTTGTTTGTTTTCAACCGGAGTTTCGTTTTCCTTCTTTGCCCCTCTTTCTTCCTTGTGTTTAGATGCCGTTTCTCACATGTGCCTCTGTTAAGGCTATATTTAGGGCTTGTTTTCTAATTTGGCACTGCTTAGGCTCTCTTGGATAGATTTTTTTTATTTTTATTTTAAGCGTTTGATACCTTTAAATGTGTAAATATCCGGCCTAATTGGAATGCCTAAACAGTCACTTCCCAAACTGCCAACATGTTAAAATCTGTTGATGTGTGCAGTCCCGAAGTTACCATGGTGACTGCCTCCAGAGAGACACGCCAGATCCCCTTCAGCTTGTGGAGGGCATCCCTTGGCCCCAAATTTTAGGGAGCGTGTGTTATTTCCAGCTCCCGAGACTGAGCTTGCCAGGCTATAGCTGTGTCCTGCCGGTGAATGAGAAGGGGAGGGAGCCCTGGCCTGCTCCCAGGCTGGGAAGGATGCTTGTACCCCCAGGTCCCGCTGCACAGGTGGTTCTATCTGAGCTGCCCAAGGGTGGCACCACCACCCACTGCTCTGGCTGGGGCAGGACGCATGAGAGAGTCTCATGGGATAATGACATATATCTGAGTTTTGGTCACAAATGTATGGGAACTACCTTGAGTAAGTGAGAAGGTCCATCCCTGTGTGTTGGTGGGTGCTGGACAACGGCACTGTGCAGTGGAGAGGGTCTCTAATTGCTGCCCAGGAGGTGCTGCGCCTGTCACAGCTGCTGCTGCTGGGGCAGCTGCAAAGAGTGGCAGGGTACACCTCACCATGGCTGGTCCACCTCCAGTACAAAGGGATGATTATCTGAAAAACCTAAGTACGTTGTGGGAGAGATGCTGTTAATAAATATCTCATTATAACAAACAGCGATCACCTTTTAATCCTTCAGTTTGTTCTCCAAGGCAGGTCCCTCTAGAGCAATTTCCACAAGTCTTTTTTTCTTTGCCCCTAAACTATAGTTATATACTACAATAAGGGTGTACATGTGGGGTTTGTTTGTTTTTCCTTTTGTGGTAAAGCATTATGCGAGGAAGATGATGTTTGCAATTCCTTTTTCACATTTTTTTGACCTTCTTTAGTCTCAGGGTTTCTACCCCCAAAGCATCCACAACTCTATTGCAAGAAAACATTTGGAAAGGGGCTCGAGCACGTGCTGAGAGTTTCCTGGACTGAGACTTCCATCAAAAACACACAAGGATGGACTCAGAGCTGACATCCACAGTTTGCAGCAGCTTCCTGGGTATGGGAATTTGTTTTCGTTTTACATTTGAATAAAATCCAAGAAAAGCAATACGGCTTTGCAGAAAGGTTTGCCTTTTGTCTTGCTGCTTCTGTGAAACTTGCCTGGGCTTTCCGTAGAGAGTGAACAGTTTTTATGATTACAGTGTCCAACATCAGACAAAATTTATAAGAACTTTGTGCTTTTAATAGCTTTGATACTCCCACCATTTCTGACAATTGCAATCCATGTAATTTTATATTTATATATATATATTTATTTTTGTATACGTGTACGTGTGTGTATATATATATACAGCCCCTCATATATATCATATATATCAGCTAGGCAGATATAGTAACAGTCATCATGAAAGCATGCTCCAGCTCTTTGCTCCTGTTTAATATCCTCTCCAGACCAATTTTGCTAACATCAGCATTCAGAAACCATGTCAAAAAGCCTCCCTGCAAAATCATGTCTTAGCTTAAAATTCATTAATGTATGTTTAGAAAATAAATAACAGGCTGGTTTTAAAGTTTGAGTTCTGCTATTTTTAAAAAAACCCACAACTGCACTTTGAACTTTTCAGGTTTGCATGAGTCAAGTTTAACTCTGCAAGAGTGAGGGTTAGAAATTTAAAGATCACTGATATTCTTGTGAAAAAGAATGACTCCAGCCATGAGTGCTAGGAGCTGTTTGCTCTTGGTCATTACAGTGACAGTCATGAACGGTGTTCATTGGGGTGACAGTGAGCCCAGGTCCAGCTGAACAGGAGAACTGCAACACCTTCAGTATCTCAGCGACCCAGGAAATTCTTTTTTCATGCTTGCTGTACCAGTCTTTTCTGTTAGTCTGGTTTATGTGATATTTACTACCCCAAAACTCAACAATGCTCTGTAACAATTAACTTCTGTTAAGCATTATGGCAGGTTCTTGGCAAATTAGCTCTCTTTTACGATGGTAACATCAATACACACTGGTAGAATATAAGGAGGAGCATGTAAGCACTGTCCCATGCAGCCTGACCAGCTCTGGTCTGCCTTCTGATTCCAGCTCCAAGGGAGAAAACTGTGCTGGGTTTCAAAGGACTTTCTCAGTTGCTGCAAAAGCATTGTCTAAGGTTCACGAGGAAAGACAGCTTTTCTCTTCATGGGATGGTGAGTTGGCCGTTTAATCTTTTCCTTCAGTAGTCTCGGATGCCTTTACCTCTAGCAAGCTCTCTCTTTTACCGTCTTCTGGGGGCTTTATCACAAGTCTGCCTTCTCAGGTCCTGTAGCCTTAATAAGCAACCAGGTCTAGTGGGAGATGTCCCTGCCCATGGCAGGGGGGTTGGAACTAGACGGTCTTTAAGGTCCCTTCCAACCTAAACCATTCTATGATTCTATGAAATATTTTGTTCAAAATTCACTCAAGAATGCTCCATCGGTTGTGAAATGTAGTGCACTGTTTTCCTAAGGGGATCCCAAAAATTCCACCTATTTGGGCTCTGAGTTCCCCAAGACAGAGGCTCCTCTCCAGAGCACATGCAGTGCTCTGCACAGAGGTGGCTCAGTACCGCAAGGAAAAAATATTGCAGTGGAGAAGGAGCATCTGCACGCCTAGTCGGAAAGAATACTGCTTATTTTCCTCTGGAAAAAAAAAAAAAAACCAACATCAAAGGATTTTAATAGTGTTTAAGTAATGCTTTTTTAAATGCAGAGATACTTGTTTTCTCACTCATTTGTAACAAAACCTATTACATGTACGACAGTGCAATCCATCATAAACGCAATGAAACGTAAGGTGGGAGGAGGAACTCATGACATGTTTTTAATAGACATTTCTTCCCTTCCCCCTCCAAACTGAAGGTATTCGTTATGACTCTTACTTAAAATGGGGAAAGGGGAGAGGGAGGGGAGTATGTTCTGGATTCACTGGAGAAGAAGGAAGATTTGTTTTATTTTATTTTACTAGCTCCAGGCTGCCTTTGAGTAAGTGGGTATTACAATCCTGGTGCATCTCTAATTAATAAGATCAACTGCCCCTGAATTTTCTTTTACAAACTAATTTAGATATGTCAAGGCTGCAATTATTTTGAGAAAGATCTGACTCTTTGCTTATTCATCTTTCCTCCTACTCCCTGAGAAAATAAAACTGCCAGCTTAAATGCCCTTTGAAGTCTGTTTTAGGTACTTGATTGAAAATTAAATACTGCCCTGCTGCTGTTAAAGTGGTCAAGGTTCCTGTTCTTTCTTTTTTCCCCTCACCCCCCACCCTGTGATTTGCAAAGGATAATGAACCCTGAGATCTGGCTTATTTCCAAATACAACCTAGCATCGCTATGGTCAGCTGGGCCCCTGCCACCGGCCCTGATGGACACCGTGGGTGAGACGGCGGCACCATTGGGGTCGATGGCAAAGCACCCAGCTCGGCTGCGCCCAGGCCGGGAGGGGTCCAACCCCATGAGGTGCCAAGTGTCCCCCCCAGCCCTGGCTGCCTTCTAAACCTCATGCAGTTGAGCTCCCCCTTAGTCCCAGAGAGCCCTTTGGTTTATGGGTAACGGCTCTGAAAACTCGTAAAGACCAAACTGTTTATTGGCACGAGTGGTTTATTTTTATTTGGTAGTGTTTGCAAAGCCTGGGCAGCGAGGGGGTGCTGGTCATCAGCCCAAGCTCATGTTATAAAAGTTATTGTATGTCAGGTGCCTCCCAAAACCCTACTCCAACAATACCTGCTTGCTGGGGGCCTCCAGAAAGAAATAAGGGAGGGGAGGGGAGAGGAGAAGGAGAGAGGGAGAATTTAGGCTCCCACTTATTAAAGCCGATCGGTCAAGCTTTCATCTTCTGGCTGAGGCTGTGCAGCTGGAACAGTCCCCTCGGGATGCTGAAACAACAGGTCTGTCCTAGGCTACAGGCTTGTGCCTCATAGGGATGGGGCGACAAGGCAGGGCAGCAGCTCCCTAACTAACACAAGGAACGGGACCGGCTAGCGGAGAGAAAAGCTACCCATGCCTGGGTTTTACAAGAAGAGCTAGTTCTTGTTACAAAACAAACTGAACCCCTTTAAATGAGGAAAAACTGCCCGGTTGTGGTTTTGTTTTGCTCAGGCTGGGGTTCCTATTCAGGCAGTGTGACTGCGCAGCGCCCTGCCTACCAGTGCCCTGCCTGCCATCTGGGGCGAAATGTGTGCCCCCTTCCTCCTTGTCCCTCCCCTCCCAAATTCAAGCAGGATCAGCAAAAAGCCTGGCAGGAGGGATGCTAGCAGGCGGGCAATTCTCAGACACTGCCTCGAGCATCCTCCAGCCTAACCCCTGCCTGGCATGGTTTATGACTTAGACTTTATTTTCTGTTGACAAACGAAGACTTTTCTGGAAAGTGAGTTTTTTTCAGAAGCTGACAGAGCCTGACTGGAGCATAGCAAGCTCTCAGCAGAGCTTTAACCTCACCAATTCATTTATTCGGAGGTCTCAAGCTAGCATTACATTCAAGGTGATGATAAATGCTGTCTGGCTGGAGCGGCGAGATAGGAATTTCTAGCCCAGTCCCGTCTAGACCAGGGTTTGTTATGGAGAGAAAGTCACAAAGGGGGGACTGTGGGATTGCTCTGCACGGTGCTGCCGTCGTGGGGGGACTCTGGGCAAGTCTAAAGTGCAAGCCTGGCATCCGGCCCCTACTAAAGCTGCTGGAAGTAACTGGAGAGCTCTCTTTCAGCGGGCTCCAGGAAGCTCGTAACCTGAACGCACATGGGCTGCTGGTAGCCAGATTCTAAAAGACTCGATTTCGGTTTTCTTCTTCAAACCTGAGAGTTTCAAGGCTGCATTAAGGTGAAGAGCAAGGGCGTAGCTGTAAGAAAAACATGTTTTCTCTTTGAGACCGGTTAGGTGTTTTACCTGTGCCCAGCTCCATGTAACAGAGTGGGAGAAATAGATATGGAATTAATATAATATACATATATATTTGCATAGCCTTGTATACAATATGCTACCTATGTCACATCCGTGCCCATACAGAGCAGAGTTAACCATAAGGCATGCACTGTAAAACGTGTAACTGATGCAGGTGGCACGGTGAGCGGTTTCCTATACCCTGATCGTAGCAACCACACACTACGTGGAGAAACTTAACATTTAAAGTATGCTGACAGCGCTTGGCTGTGGAAGGCTAGACAGCAAAGCCCTTGTAGGATGCTGTTGCACGTTTAGCTGTCAAGTCTGTCTGTCATCATCATGATTTACTTTCACTTGAAATTTTGTCCCTTTGTGCTCTGTATTTTGAACAAACAGCATGAGAATATCGGTAGAGTCTTGTCATGATCACATTTCATAGCTGAAACTGTATTTTAAATATAGAAGGGGACAGACAAGGAAAATGTTAGTAGGTAATGTGTGAAGACCACCTTCAAGCATATCCACCCTCCCATTCCATGTTTTCACATCATAACTTCAGTCCTGTCCATTGCAAGGTACTATGATATCACATTTCGTTGAAGGCAAAGTTCTGCCAAATGTAACACAAGCCTCTTTAGATCCATTTTCACCAGTATTTGTTTCCAATTATAACAACATATCTACTCTATCGAACATATTAACCTAACATTGTTTCTCAGTGAAGCTAATCTTTTTATGCCTCAATGCAAATAGAAAATAATGGCTTATTTATAGGTTTATTTATATTTTCAATGTGAAAAATACCACAACTCCCTGTTAGTTTGAAATGTTATTTTTCCCTTTTTCTGACTATGATCTTAGGAAAACTCCAGCAATGTGGCATTTTCCTATCCTTGCACGTGGTGGTTTGCCTGTTGGATCGTTACAGAACAGAATCTCTCTCACAAGGGCACAGACCAGCCCAACACTAGAATGAAAGTGTCCTTGCAGTTTATGTTACAGGATATTATTTTCAGTCATTTGAAGCTTTTGGTAAATATTTTCCATTTTGACAGAAACTTTTCTGTGTTGATCCAAAACATTCTGGTTTTTGCTAGGAAAGGGTGAGAAAAAGCATGCCAATCAGGGTGAAATTTTTCTTCTTCAACTTATTTTTCTCCTCTGTTCACCCTCCCCCTCTTTTTTTTTGTGGGGAACTTATTTTTGTGCACTAACATACATGCCTTAACAGCTACGCTACGAATAGTGCGAGGAAGCTGAAATTGCTAGGAGAATCTCAGCCTTTTCTTTTCCTGAAGTATATTTAATTTTAGGAACATCACCGGTGCTTTTGCATTTATCATATCTGCTTTGAAAAAAGGAGCATCCAAACTTTTTGTTCAGCAAAATGCGTTCATCAAGGCTGCCATGGACCACAAACACATGCATACACACACACACGCACATCCCTTTTAACTTTGCATTTAGGCCTGCTGTGATTGAAAGTGAATCATCTAAAGTGACATTCTTGAAAGACCTTAACAGCTCAGCAACTGCCATAGAAACAGCTGCTACAAAGAGGAGAGTTTCTGACCACGTGCGCCTTTTAGGCCTGTAGGAAGAAGCACATACTTTGCTCAGGGCTAGATCTTGAAACAAGCTGGGCCACCATCCAGCCAAGTATTATAAGCCCACGCTTAATTCGCCTTCAAGCAAAAAGGGGGTGCTCAATGACTCGTGCGAAGGGTTCTCGTGAACATGACTTTATTTTTGTTGAAGTTGGGTAAATCACTCCTGAGCACAGTTACTCCCCTGCTTGGAGGAGCAGGGTCTCCATGCTTCTTATCTGTCTAAAAATAATACATAATTAAATATATATTTGTGTGTTCCCGTAATCTGTGTCTTAGGCTGTCATGTATATTATCTTTGTACATCAGACCACGCAAGTTATTTTTAAGTCCAAAGTTTTCTTCTCTTCATCCCATTCCAAAAACAATAAACAAAGCTCATGAGGAGAAGGAATAATAACATATAACCTCCCTATAAACACATGGGTATCATTCCGCCTGAATTCCTCTCCTGCCTAGCAGCCACCCCAGAGCTCACCTCCTCCCTCCCCTCACAGCTCACGGCGCATCCACTGGATGCAGCTTTATCTTCCAGTAGGAACCAGTGGGTGCTTATACATGCTGTTCTGCAGTACCTTGTGCAAGACTTTGTTCGGCTGAAAGTGTTTTTAAAACCACCGAGACACCATCTGACCAGGTGGCCCAGCTAAGGTCACAGCCATGCCACGTAGGATGCCCATACAATGGATGTGGTGTTCCTGGAGCCAGCTCCCACCATTTAGGGTTGGCACTGGAAACCCCAGGTGGAAAGTTATGAGATAAAAGTTTCACCTTAAGAAACAAACAAAAAAAAATCTATCCCTCCCAGCTGTGGGGAGAAAATTGAGACACAGCCCGGAGCCACTGCCTCGAAGGAGCCGAGCACCCAGTAAGAACCCAGCAAGCTACATCATGTTCCCATCTTGTCTGAGAAAGGTGCATTTTTTAAGCTGTATTTTGCAGATGTTGGCTACAGCATTGCCATGAGATGCACACAGGACAAAAATAGCTGCGATCGTATTTCCTCCTGTTTGCCTCGTAGGTGGGGAGATGTGGGAAGATTTCTGCCTCTGCTGAGGTCGCAGCAGTGCAATGTTTGTTGTCTTCTGCCTACTGTCATGTGCCCCATAAAAGCCAAAAGAGGCCTTCTCTCTATTGAAAGAAGTACTTGGCATATTTGGAGCACATGCTGACACCAGTTGCTTTTCAAAGGCTCTGTAAATTCCAGCTCACTCTTCCATCCCATTCTCCATTCAGAGACACAGCAAGGGGCATTTGGCAGACCATGAAATAAAACTGCACGTGCTGTAATCCTTTTCAGGGTGAGGCTCAAGCTCTCGCTCCCTCTCCTCCCTCCCTCTCCTCCCTTTCACTCCCAGTCTCTTTCTATACAAGTGTGACCAACTACAGGAGCACCTTGCTTGGATTAGACAAGGTCATGGAAAACGCTTGGAAAATGTAGGGATTGTTATGAGCTCAACAAGCAGCAATACTGACCTTACTAGTTTTAATAGCACAGGGGTTTAATTCCACCTTATGCTCTGGCTTTTGCTTTCTCCCCTTCCTTCTGTTGTTAGCCAAGGTTAACTCTTTGCAGGCTTAGGAAAGGTTGGCTACTTTGTCAGCCATAACAGAAAAATGCACAGAGTCTAAATCACTGTATTATACTTGCGGACAGGCAAAAATGGCAGCTCAGTGATTTGTGACTGAGCTCCGCCAGGTTTGCGGTAGATGTGCCAAGTGCTTCAGTGCATTCCTGGATTAATTTGATATTCCCTTTTTGGCACCGAAAGAGCCCATTGCCCCACTTGGAAGATAAACCCTGAGAGCAAAGAGCACGTTTCTCAGCTTCAGTGGCTGTCAGGTCTTACCCTGCAAGGGGACCTTTGGAGTGCACTGGTGCAAAAGTGCTGCAGAACGTGGCAGATGAAGTGATCCTTAGGAAAATCAATGGAATGGAGAGAGAGACTTTGTGCCGATAACTTGTGAGCTTTAGGGACCAAACCTACTTAGCTATTTTAAATTGGTTTTGTTCCGTTGACTTGGTTTCTCACTTAGGCATAGCTTCGTGTGTTTCCGGGTCCTTTAATTTTAGGCCTCTGAGAAAAAAAAAAAAAAAAAAAAAAGGAAAAAAAGAAAAATCTGATTTCCCAGTGTCTATTTTCCACTGCAAGGTTATGGTTCCACCCATCGCGTGGGTCAGTGCTGCCAGCTGCTGGCTTGCTCCCCTCTCCCCTCCTCTCCCCTCTCGCCTGCCTCCAGCAGGCAGTGGGAACGGGGATGGAGAGGAGAAGTGGGAAAGGGGTGCAGGCTTCCCCATGTAGTACTGGTGAGGTGTCGCATTGGGTCATCCCATCAGAGCTATCCCCCCTGACATTAATGATTTATCACTGCATAATCATTTGCGTTCGCTGAGTCCACCCCTGAATTAAGTCACTGCTGTGCAGGCTAATGTAGAAGGTCCTTGCCCCAGAGAGCTGACATCAGGAGATGAGAGGTGGCCACAGGCTCACGGACAGGTAGAAATCATACGTGGGAGAAGCAGCTGCCGGGGATGCACTGTGACAGGACCAGGGCAGCCGAGAGGTGAAGGCACAGACCAAAAGAAAATGCAGAAATGCCTTTGAGGAAAGGGAAGACTCAGGAGGGAAGGATGAGTTAATTACCTTAATACGAACCAAGCTGTACTAAAAGGGGTGCTTTTATTTTGAGTAAGTAGCTTTCCGGTATATGACCCTGGCAAGACTTCCCAGCCTTATTTCTCTAAATTGAATTCAAAAATCCATTCTCGATTTGCTTTCAGTAACTTGGAGAGAATTCATATCTAGATGCAAACCTCATGGCTTGGGCCAGTCCCTTGTGTCTCTCTATCCATTTATTTAGTTTCCAATTTATAGCTTTCAGATGTGGGCAAGGGGTAAGGCAAGGTTGCTTTGTTAACGTAGACCCGTTTTAGCTGTCTTCAAATACATATTTGTATATATTTTCTTTGGTTTAGAAACTTACAGAAATAAGTTAGCAAAGGTGAATATATTAATGAAAATAAGTCATATTCCTCCACAGACCTCTAAACCAGTTCTTTTTACCCAGAAGAGGTATTGTTTTTAACTGCCCTGGGTTTTAGCCCAGTGACATTAGAGAAGCACAGAAGCAACAGTCACGAGCCCCAAAGTGGCTTTACTTAATGCCTTTGGAGATGCTGTAAATCCATGCCTACTGGTGACCCTGTAATTCAGAGGGGTGATCTGGAGAGGGGAATTGAAAATGCTGAGCTCAGCAAACTTGGTACAAATTTGGGCAAAGGATCAAAGATTCTGTTTTTATGGAAGCCAGCTGATAAATCCTTATCTTTCATGTAGCAGATCTCCCTTTTTCCTTTTTTCGTCTTTTTTTTTGGTCATTGTTGTTAAAAATGTGAAATAGAAAATAAATGCTTTATCACTGGCCAGGACATGATTTCCACCAGCACATGAATGTTTCTTTGCCTTGGTCTTCTCTAACAACCAGTAAATATCCGAACACATCGTTGTGCCAGATAAAAGAACAAAGTAATAATACGGTATGAAATCAGCCTGGGCAGCTAACTAATGTGTTGGCTTTCTTTTCTTTCAGAACTACGGGAATCAAATTCAGTCCTGTGCTGGTATTTACTGTCAAGTGGCCTACTTCAGATTTTAATGATCTCTTGAGACCCTGGCCTGACCCAAAATGTTGTTACAACTTGGCCCACCCCAGTATAATAAACTATAAACCTGTCACATGGTGCCCCTCATTCAGTAATTAGAAACGTCCTAAGACCAGTGTTAAGTACTGTGCCTAAAAACGGGCTGAGCAAATGCCAATTTACAAGGGATTCATGGTCAAGGTGCTGAGTGAATTGCTGGCTGAAGAGGCAGACCACAAAAAAAGAAATGAAAAGAAACCTTGCTAAACACCCTTTGGGAAAATTGCAGCAGCCTCCCCTCTGCATAATCAACAGCTGCACGAGCAAAAGCGTTGCTCATCTGTTTTCCTACCAAGTGGAAAATACAGACTGTATGCATCATGGAAATGCACAAGACATATAGGGGTATAACAGTGCTATAGATAGAAAACATTTATAAATGGCTGGTTGGATGTTGCTTTTCAGGCAAAGAACCAAGGAAATAAGAGATTGTTGCAGAAAAGCGCCAAAATATGCTTACAAAATTGAGGAATAATGAATATATGCTCTTGTGACTATATATTATGAATGTAGAATTAATTTATATTGCATTTCAGCAATGTTATACCCTACTCCACACTTAATTATACTAGATAAATACCTGGAGTGAGGAACATGTTGCTGACACTTGCAGCTGAGGAAGTCTTTTGTCATAAAAATAAGGACTAAATTTTTGCAAGGTGGAGACAGCTTTAAGTATTTTCATAGTTAACCTAATCTCTACTGCTATTTCTAAGTAGACTATTAACACCCTACAGTCCCAGAGGTTTTTCTGCTTGAAGACTTCGACACTTAACACCCCACCTCACATCATTGGCAAGATCAACGTCAATTAGCGGTGCTGCACCTTTTTTACCCTGGGCAGCTAAGCCAGGTCCACAGGTTTTTGTCAGAAGAGGTGATGTGTTTTGTTTCCTTTCTGTTCCTATTCAAAACCTCCTTGAGCCATGGAGGTGTCCCTCCATGTTGCAGCAATGGCACATGCAGCAAGCAGGACGGCCCTGTGGGTGGCAGCTGCTCCTCTTCCTCTTCGCTGCCATGTTTCCCAGCCACGAGCTTCAACTGGGTGCTCTAGCATAAAAGCAGTCCCCAAAACTTGTAGCAGTTTGAGTAGAACTGCCTTCCCATTTTATATCCTCATTTCAGGAGGTTCCATGGTCCCCCAAGTTGGGAGAATACACCAGGTAATGGAAAACCTTTAATAATATCAGTACTACGACTCTTACCCAGGAAATCAAGCTGATGCGTTCACAGGGCCCCTTGCAAGCCATCATGTCCTCTGACAGTAGAGAGTTAACTGCATTGGCAGTATTATTAACCCCACTAATCCTCTAACAAAAAAATCCCTCAAAATGCCCTCACAGAGAGCAAAAGGCACTGATTTGAAATGTATTTATTAAATCCTTACAACCTAGCAGATCAGGAACAAATCCTTTCATGCATCTTTATACCTTATAAAGATGCGTGAGGATCTCGCACATAAATTTATTATTCCTTTTTAGGTCGCCTGCGGGAGCGAGGGAGGCAGGCACAGGCATGGGACTCTCCTGCGTTTGGTGGTGTAGACCTCCGAGAGGGCTTGGGGCAGGCTCACGAGCAGAAGGGAGGAAGCAACTGGAACTAAAGAGGCAGTTTTTAAAGCCTCCGCTGGCGGTTGTCCTCCCAGCTCCGTGAGTGATGTGTGATTCAGAGCAGGGCCGTCGCGCCTTTCCATCATTCTGCCACTCAGTTTCGGGGTGGGGTGGGGGGTTGAGGGGGAGTAAGCTCCTGCAAACCTTCAGCCAGGAGGCACAGTTGTGCATTGCTTTTCCAGCTGCGGTGTACACTGTCACTCTGAAACCCTGCCGGCAGGCCTGGCCTCACTGCTGTTGTGGAAAATTTGGAAACTGCAGAGACACTGTTTGTTCTCATTGCCCTGGAAAGTGGAGCCCATAGGAAAAGGCTGCTGTTTTCCGAAGTAATCCTGTTCAGAGCAGTTACCAAAAATGGAAGATAAAATAAGCACGTGAAAAAAATCATGTAAATCTCAGAAGACTATTTGGGGATGCAGCAAAAGGGTTGACTAAATGCATTAAAATATTTTTTCCCTTAGTAGCAGATAGATTATGGTTTGAGTAAAAAAAGTAAAATCACCATGTGCAAGGTTTCAGTTTGCAGTAGATACAAACCAGCTCTCAAACCTGGTATGTAAATCATTTTGTTTTTTTCTTGCACCCGTTGTGCATCTGTCACTCTGGCATTAGTGGGATGGGTTTGATCCCACAGACACAGCATCAGAAACCTTTCCTAAGCTTCCAGAGGTTTTCCTGGGGCCTCCTGGTGACGGTTTTCTGGGAAGAATCGTTCACAAAAGAGCTTGTAAACTGATACAAAGTTGAGCTGGTGGTTTCCCCTAACAGGTTTCCCCTCTGTAGAAGTGTTCAGAGCTAGGTTTTGATCTGATCTGATTTTAATATACCACTGGATTTGGAACTGGTATCTTTTATGTGATCTAATTGCATTTATTTTGTGCTGGTTCTATGAATAATGTTAGAATTAATATTCATCAGATTAGTAACTGCCCAGGGTAGTACTTAATCTACTTTTAATTTGAATGAGGGGATTCAAAAATGTCTAAGTACATTTTACACCATTGCCCCCTGGGTTTGGTCCCTTTCCCAAGGACATCATTCACAGTGGTATCAGAGACTAAAAAGGTCACTGGTAGGACAGCTCTTGTCTATTGGATGACACTGAGTCGGCACACAGAGATGCTAAGCTTTAGCTGAATGAAAAGACGGCAGACCCAGTGATGGAGAATGAACGAACGCATTGAAGTAACCCAAATTCAATCTGTAGTTGGCAGCTCTCAGAAGCAGCCCGCCTCAGGACTTTGCTTGCCACTCTATCCAGATAACCCTCTGAGAAGTCCACAGACTCAGTAGTCTCTTCATGGGGAAACAACCTTGGGTGTCTTGTTTTGGGATCACCAGAAACCCAGCACAGCTGGAGGATAACCGTACAAGGCAAGCTTATGTTTCCCGCCCCTCTCCATATTGCCTCTTTCTCCATTAGCTACTTGAAAACAGCAAGTGTGTCTCCAAGTCTAACCGCATGCTATCCTTCTCAGGTAGAAATTGTTTGTAGAAATACTATGTAAGAAAATTACTGCGTTATTACTCGGGTTTAAATGCTCCAGAGTTGGAATTAGGTGCTTCACCCTCAAGTAGGTCAGACGTGTCCTCAGCTCACGGATCCAAATGATAAGGTGGATGGGAAAAGGAAGCAGGGGGTTACATGGTACATGGGTTTAATGAATGTTTAGATTGGCTGTAAATGTGCAAGCGCGTGTTTGTTTAGAGTTACCAGGATATGAATCAAAGAAATAAAAATAGCAATGCATTAAGGCTTAGAGAACCTCTTGGGAAGAGGCAAATTAATATTTTTAAATGTAAATATTTTGACCTAACCTATTAGTCATGTTCTTGTGCTACAGTGTGAGAGATCTGAGTTCTATGTGGTAACGTGTCTCCTGTTTTCTGCAGGAACAGCACATTGTGCTTCATCCACCAGCACCTTGTCTGACTGATTAAGTAGTGCTATTTTCCAGGTGACAAATATTTGTCAAAAGCTTGGGCTTTTCAGAAATCACATGTATCTTCAAACTTTCCAGTATTAAGCAGCACATCAGTCTCTCCCTGGGTTATCATATTACCCTGCAAAAAAAATCAAAACTGTTTTTTCCCAGATTTTCCATTGTTGGTGTGTGGCACTGCCCTCAGTCAGCCAGTGAATTCACGTCTTCTTTCTTTTAATTCTTTTGCTAGTGTTAGAAATTGCTGGAGCCATCAAGAATACTCCATTAAATCAGTGAGTTTCCTCTTCCCACTCTATTCCTTACAATTCCCATGGACTTATTTAGCTCAGAGTTTTTTAACAGGGGTGATGTTTAAGAAGTTTGATAAATGACTAATAGATGTCAGGACATTAGAAGCATAAGAAGCATGTTATAGATTGTTAAAACACATTGTCATTCAAAGATGTCAACATAGTCCTCTGACAATTTTTGAGACAATGTACTATTTTATAACAATTGATTTTTTTATTCCAACATCCTCCTAAGATACTTACAAATATAAAACTAATACTAAATACGAACTATAATTGCAATGATTTATCAAATTGTTAGAACTGATGATAATTGGAACAATTAGCTGTGCTAACAGATGTACATCAAGGGAGATGATTGCAACAACTTTGCTTGTTTAGCTCTGGCTAGCTCTTCTCAAGACTGCTCCTAAGCCAGAGGAATCAGCTACAGTTTGCACAGGAATAGCCCCTGGTCATGGTATTAAAACATTGTAGTTGCGGGATGAGTGAGTTTACCGGTTTTGTGCCTGCTCCTGGTCCCCCAGGTAGAATTGAGGTCCGATCTGAATGTTGTTTTGTCCTGTTTCATCCTTCCTTTGCGACTTACCACTTGTGATGCCTACAGCTCACTTTGGGTAGCACAAGCCTTGAAGCACACTCTTCTGCTTACTTAGCACTGTTAACTAAAGAAAGTCTTTTAAATGAGCACACTAGTGTCTGCACTGGCCTCCTTATCTCTATGGGAGCAGTTCAGGCTGTGGACGATGTCTCTCTGTGAACCATGTTGCTTTGATACTGCCCCATAGCATGAGCTGGAAGTGCCTAGAACAACTATTATAACTATGAGCATTACAGCTTAGACTTAAAACCTGGGATTGTAAAAGAGGCATTGCTGGGGTGTGGTGGCCCCAATTGTGGGAATTTCCTTTTTCCATTGGTCTGAAAAAGGTACAAGCCTGTGATACGAAGCCTGTCTTCTTCCTCCATTTCTGCCTTACAGAACCGCTATTGTGAGAAATTTAGAGAGTTTTCTTCCAAGGAAGTAGTCTAAAGAGGTTTATAATACTTGTAGATTTACATTTTTTATATGTCCCCAGATATGCTGTAAAGAATACATTTTATAAATGTTAGAATAAATAATGGAATTGTGAACAAAAAAGGCATTGCATGTTGCAGCTGCGTGCTTTGCCAACCTTTGTCTTGATTGACCCATTCAAGAAGAAATGAAGCAAAGACTCCTTTGCCTGGGCTCGCTTCCAGTCATTTGGCATTTTAACTATATTTAGGCCAACCCTCTTTCTGAAAGTTTTAATTCTTACAGAATTTATAGGCAAAGAAACAGCAGTAAGAAAGAGAATAATTCAGTAGCTATATCTGGCAATAGAGTGCTACCAAAATTTTTTGCCTATTTAATGTGTTTGAGCTCTCTCTCATTTCTTTTTTTTCTTAAGTCTTTCTTGGATGCCTATCAATGTATGGAAAAAAGACAAACTTATTTACTGAGAATCTTGATGTAGTATAAGAGTTATTTTATTTCCATTGTCTACTACTGACTGGCTTTTAGTTGACTGAGTAACAGTAGACTGACTCTGCCTCTTTCTGCCCCTTTTTTACTCTTTCTCAGGGACACACAAAAATACTTAGTTAACTTACTTTGTGTGAACTTAGTTTTTCAGCTTAGAGCTTAATGAACTGTGCAATAAAAGTATTGGTATTGAAAATTAGATTGAAGATTCCCTTGGGATAAAGGATGAGGCAGTCGGAGGTCAAGCCACATCGTATAAGAAGATGAGAAAAAAGACAAGAAAGTTTCAAAACTGGGCTACTATAGACAATAATTGACCAGTGCAGGAAGTCAAACGCGTCATTTATCTCCAGCCACTATATCAAATCACGTGAATTTTGCTCTGAAGTCTCCTTCCCAGATTGTCTCTCTCTTGTACTGTCCCCCAAAGACTTCACCTGTCTTTGAGGTGAAATGCCGATTTCCCGTTGGAGTTATAATTCAAATGAAATCATGTCATGGTGACACCAGCACAATTAAATCATAAATAAAGGCCATGACATGTATTTCTAAAAGTTAATATGAAATATATAGAGAGACATATAATGTACATTAGATAGTTATTTAAAGGGTTTTAAAAAGCTCTGTTTAAGTCAAAGTAGATTGCCCATATATACTACCCTTCCTTTCTAATGTCAGGGTTTAGCAAACATGAGCCTGTGTTACTCTCTCTATTATATAAATAGGAAGACTGAGATACTAAATGTGACTTTTTCATGGTCAGAGAGGGGGCATGGGAATGTTTCAGATCTCAAGTTCCTCAACTCCTCTGTCCTCTCCGTTGCATTGAGATGTCTCCATAATTCCTTATTTAGCTATAGGCTAGAAATGATCAGGGCAATCCTCTACTAAATCTAGAATCCTAGCAATTCTATTCCCACTAGGGCTGTTCTTCAACCCTTACAAGTATCCTTCCTGTCCATTACCTCCCCAAAAGTACCTGGCCTAATTGGAGGTTTTACCGTATCTGAAGCAGATTCAATTAAAATTAGACATGAAATGGAGTTTGTAGGAAGGCAGTTACTGGCATTAAGGGGAACTATTTTGGGGGGGTTAGAAGCAGCCAAACTATGCACCATGCCCAGCTCAGTAAAGAGCAGCGTATGAGAGAAAAGGGAGGGAAAAAGAAATCTCATGGCTCCTTTCCCTGGGGAATTAGAGGTCCACATGCTGGTCCCTGATCCTCATGAAGTGGCTTGAGCTTTATTTATTGCCATGTAAATAGTGTAGAATAATCATGTGCCAGATGCCATCTTCTCCTACCACATTTTGAATAGGAGCTGGGCTGCGTTACTGCCATTTGGGAATGGATGCCTCTGAAGGAAATGCTGGCATTTGCACCATAGCGCAGGCTTAAGGCACGCAGCAAGTGCGGTGGCTTGAGATGATGCATGCGACGATGACATCACAGGAGGGGAGAGTTAACTGATGCAGACATATGAAAGTTTGGGCTTTAGACTTACTGTTTTTGAAGCTTATCTTTGTTTCCTAATCCAGCTGGTTATCTTTTCAAGAGTATTTCATTTCCTAGGCAAACTTGAATTTATTACATTTTTTTCTCTATCTCTGAGTAGTGAATGGTACAAAATCAACCAAATCAAAGTTATTGCACAAATAAGGGAAAAAAATTACCTGTCTGTCGATGACCTGGAGATACCATTCCTAACTGGCAAAGCCCCAGAGGAACTGAGACTCTGAGTCCGTGGAGTCTTAACAAGGGGGCAAGCGGGGACATGGAGAACAGCAGCTGAGACTCCACGAGCTCACGTTAGCCTGGAGCATGTCGTGTGTCAGCAACATTGACAGACGGCAGAAGAATTCAGTGCATTTTGGCTCCAATCCTGCAACGGCTTAGGCCTGCACTTAAGATGCATGGAGGAAGGGTAATAAAGTTCAGAGTATGAAAAAGACTTTACAGAAGAGAGGCATTTTTTTCACTCAGAAACAGGCTTTGCTGCACATATTTTTGTGCCTCAGAATATAAAGCAGCGGCAGAGTTAAATGGAATCATATTAATAAGCATGGATAATCCCATCATCCAGGACTGGGCTGATGGCAAAGCAGCTCCTAACACACGCAGCTGAGTGAAATTTTCCTGCAATTAATTGGATTTGATTGAATTTCTCATTTAGTGGCTAGAGGAAAAGAAAAACACCAAAGACAGAGAGTAACTTTCTTGCTAACCGGGAGCTTTGACTAACAGCTGTGGATGCAGGAAACTGGGTTCCCCACTGCATTAGATGGGAAAAGTGCTGCTCTGAACACAGGAGCACAAGCTCAAGAACCCAGTTTCTCACGACCTTTCTCCTTGTCCTGACCTCCTCCTTTTCTGAAAGAGAAGACGAAAATTTTGACCCACAAATGGCTGTTCTGAAGCTGCTACATTTCCATTAAAAAAGTTGAAACCTTTTAATTTTTGTTCCCAGGAAGTGAGAAAACCAATTTCAAGGCCTTGAAAGCTACTGGGAAATGGAGCTGTCAATCTCCAGCCGACTTTAGATTATGATCTGTGAACTCAGATGGGGGCACGTAGCCACCGATGCCATCCTTGTCCTTCCTTACATGGGGCTACGCTCTACTCAGAAACACTGAATCTTGATTAAAATTGCTTACAGCCAGGTCCTGAAAAATCCCTAAGTAAGTGAAACAAGCAGTTGCTCTTATCATCTTGCTAAAATTGTGCGTGACACAGGGAGGCTTACGTGGATACTAAATATAGCACAGATTTGCCATCTGATAAATCCTGAACTAGTTCTATACTAAGTATCTTAAATGGTACAAATTGGACCTGGTTTCAGCTTCATTTGTCATCTGTATCATCAAATTATGTTACCTGTTGAAAGCTTGATTTGTTTTATACCAGTGACTTCAGTCATTCTTCGTGCCACTTTGAATAAAAAACTGAAAAGAGCAAAAGAATTTTCCATTAAACCCCCCAACATTTTGTGAACATTTTGGCTGCAACATATAGATCGGATTTTTCAAAACCCACTGAAAGTCTCAGTGAGTGCTGCCTTGTGTAGTTTTCCATCATGGGTAATACTAGTGGTGTAACATCAGTGAGAGTTGACAACATCTGATAGATCACCTGGTTTTGGTCAGATTTGCACTTCATAGTGTTTAATGTAAGCTTTTTGTTATGGGGTTCTGCTGTATTTCCAAGTAGCAGCTTCCTCTACCTGACGACAGGGAGTCCAAGTCCCATGCATGGCTCCTGGTGGGGCTCAGCATCACAATCGTCTCATCAAATCAGTCTCATATGCACGTATAAACACATAAAGTCAAGCACATATATACATATATACATATACGTGCATGAGCACACCCAGCCACAGTTTCTTAACATCAATAAGACTTTTTCTCTTATTTGTATCACATATATATAGATCACATATATATAGATAATTTCTAAACCCATTATAGGATAACACAATGTGCAGATGACAAACCCCCTGCTTTTCTTTCCCTCTTGGTTTTTCACATGTCGCAGTAAACCAAAACCCAAAACACACACAAAACTAGCCGTGCTGGAATTTACAGCTAAAATGCCAGTCTAAGTCGGTCCTCCCGACCGCACATGAGTGAAACTCAGAGGGAATCATGCCACCTGGTTTTCCCTCCGCCACAATACCTAGCTCACCACTTTTGGAGGTCCCCCAGGCCAAGGGGAAGTTTGCTCCTGCGTTAGCTTATCTGGGCACTGACAAGTGCTCCAGGGGTACCCCGGTTCCTTCAGCTTGGACCCCCACCATCTCAGAAAGCAGCTGACCTCCCCAGAAGGACATGACTTCTCCTGCTAGTCCAGGCTGTTCCCAGCATCCATCGGCAACGCTGCGAGGCAAAGTGCCTGCAGCCAGAGCTCTCATTTCAGGTTGTTACCCGTCCTCCCTGTCTGGCTGCTTTAATCGTCGACTAGTAACTTTCAGGATTCACCTTGTTAGGACCGACCAAGCAGCCGGGCAGCGTGCTGCTAACACCCAGCTGCTTCTAGACCAAAATCTGGCAATATCTGCTGCCTCCCAGCTGCTGGCACACCAGTGGGACTGCTCCTGCTTGCCACCAGCCCCCTAAATTGGCAGCGAAAGAAATGGCACCTCGCTCAACAGTAGGTCTGGGCACTTCAGCAGTATGGAGATGGAAGTTATTCTGCCACTGAAATGCACCTAGACTGGAAAGAGCTATATTGGCAAGGATGTGCCTTTTTTCCCTGTAACATTATGGGCAACATCAGCCCATACAGATAATACAAGCTAAAAGCATAGTTTCTCATTTGTTTGCTTGCTTTCCTTAATTGCTGTACAGCAGCTCCCTGCCCATTATAGAAGGTACCGTTATCCTTTCTTCACAGCCAGGGATTTACAATGCATGGATTTAGAAAGTAATCCAGGCTACACTGAAATTCACAGATGAACTCCCAGGACTGACCTTGGCAGGGCTGGGATTTCACCTAAAATGACTTGTGTGATGCATCACGCAGAAAGGCTGTGGTGTATTATGGGATTAAACATCAGATTGGGGTAAAGACCCCATTTTAAACATTTACTTTTTTTGAAAAAGTACTCACTTCACAGAAATAAAAGGTTTAATCTTGACTTTGGTTGTAATTTTCAACATACTTCTTCAAGAACAACTCAAAACAAAGTGGATATTTTGTTACATTTTGCTATGAGATTTTTTGTTTGGATCCGTTTTTCTGAAATCTATGCCGTATTGTTATTGTGAGAAACACCTGAACTTCCTCTTGCTTTCCTGAGTGAATGTAAGGAAAATTGGGTTGAAAAGGTCAGAACAAAAAAATGTCACCACAGCTTTTCAACAAGAAGTACTCAACATCACTACATCCAAAATTAAATTGTTCAGACTTCCTGCACCACAAAAAATCCTCAGCATTTGTGCGCTCCTAATTTGGAGGTGACAAAATTCCCAATCATACTTTTTTCACCTCCTTCCCCAGAAAAACAGAATTTCTGGTTTTCGGCTAGGTCTGGCAATGCATCCCTACCCGGCGTCTGCAAAGTGTTGTCCTCACATTGCTGTCCCATACTCAGAGGCAGGTGGAAGATAGAACATCCCCTCTCAGTTCCACCTGGTTACTGGCTCATTCTGGTCTCACTTCTCATAAACTGCCTGTCTGGTGGTCACCGTTTGCGATGATACACCCACCATACACAGTGACAGGGACTTGGGTTAGACCGGTTTGGGTAGCTGGCACAGCCAAGCTCGTCTCGCCCCTGGAAGGTAGGGAAGGAGGTGCGGGAGGCTGTGTTTCTGGATGAAGAGATATGATCATTATTCCTTCGGGAATAAACCCGGGCTAACAGCTTATTTCATATCAGTTAGTGCCAATCACTCGTGGCATCTGAGGGGCTGTGAGAGCTCCACTGCTGCGAGTCTGCACAGGATTCAGGCAGCTGACCTTGAGGTGAAAATCTTTCTATCCCATTATACACCCCTTGAGACGCCCGGGCCCCCTCTACTTTGTTTTCTCTGCTCCCTGTCATTTATTTTCATCTCTCGTTTTAATCTTCTTAGCATGTCATGCGCACCCATCAAAGAGATGCTTTCTATGTAATCTAGCAAGTACGTTAATATGGTTTGTTCATCTCCACGTTTGGGTATCAGGGGTGTTTTTTCGCTATTTGTCAAGCATTTCTGTTTCAGTAAAGTTTCTCTTTCAGGGTTTCGTATAATCACATTAGCAGGGCAGACAAATAGAAGTGGGGAAAGGGTGGGGGAAGAGAGAGCAGCTCTATGGATATAGCTCAGCTCTTTTTTGCCAGGAAAAGGTAACCAGAGGGAGAAGATGACTGCTGGATTTGTTACCACACCAAGGCTGAGAAATAAATAAAGCAAGCTAAGGATGAGTGACTTTAGCCCTGCTAAGGTTTGGATGCAAGTATTCCACAGAAATGGCCCAGAAATTGTACTTTGCAGGTAAATGGGGGGAAAAATCCCATTACAAGAATGCAGAGCAGCTGGGGTGAATAAGCCTTGTCAGTATAAAAGGCCTTACTCATTAATAAAGAATGACTTTTTGTAGGGTAGATGTATGTCAGGGCTTTCTGGGCTACTGATGTTCCTAAGTGAGGCTTCGTGCTGCAGCTGGCTTTGCACAGAGTGGTTCTGCAGAAAGCAAGGTGTTCCTGAGGCTGTCAAACCCTCCAGCCTGGTTGCAACAAGGTTGAGACCACTCTGCCACCCTGCAGGTTCAACTAAAAGGCCCTTTTGTTTGTTGTTTTTTTTTTGGTGTGCCTGAAGGGATCAGCTTTGTTCAAGGTGAGGAATGTCAGCTCTGATTCCTCTTGTATCAATCTGTCCACATCTCATTAAGTTTACATGTAAACTTTGGGTTTTAAATAAACAGCTGTACACCCTTATTTCATATCAAATCACGTACCTGAATATATATATGGGGTTTTCTCCTGAACTGGAATGCATGACCCATTAATAAGAGCCCTGTTTTTTTTACACTTATAAATGCCTCCTATCTTTGGTAAGGCTCCAGATGTTTTAGTCTCAAGCAGTAAGACTTGCAGCTGGAACCACTACTCCTCCAGCTACCTACCTACTTCTATTCCTTATGCTAAGAATTAGCTTTGCAGGATCTTGTTGACTCTTGATGCTCTAAGAGACAGTTCTACACTTTGGTGCTTCATTCCAAATATTTTGTCAAGGTAGGTGATACCAGTAGGTACAACATTACTGCTGTTTTACTTGCTCAGTTGAGGAGAGGTGGAAAAAAAGACAACCTGAGAAATAAGCGGATGATTTCATATGATTTTTTGCTTGTGCTGTGTAATTGCGGCTGCTGGTGGTGGCTGATGGTGGTACAAAAATTGTTGAATTCTTGGTCAAAAATTAACATGGGGGATTCTACAATTTCTATGTAACACTTGACATGATTCCTAACTATTGTCTGAGGTCTTTTTGGCAACTCTTCTGCTCCACCAAATTTTGTATAAACATCTAACTGGAGAATTTACTTGTAGCATATTTTATCCAGGTATCTTCAGTGGTACGGAAAATAAGCCAGTTCTTGTACTCTGCTGATTCTGTACAACTGGCAGTGCAAAGTAGCTTTTGGCCTGAGCCTGCCCCATGGTGGCTCTGAATGTCACCTCTTTGCGGTTCCTGCTGTGGGACATACCTGGTGTTCGAAGCAGCAGGTAGCCCACCCTAGTATCCTGCTGCTCGCAGGTTGTAGCTAACAAAGCCATCTTAACTCCTAGACTGCTCCTCTGCCATCTCTCGTGCTTATTTCCAGTAGGTTCAGATTTGGGAAGAGCTCCAACTAAGAACGTTTATTTTGTGGGGGATGAGTTTGAGAGGGGCAGGCAGACCATCAAGATGGAGAGGGGAGGTGTGTGATGTTAGCAGGGGGCTGGTAGGAGCAGAACTTTGTGCCCTGGGGCACCAGAAATGGGAAGGCAGACAAAAACACCTGGAAAGGATACAAAATGCTAAAGGAAATTGGGACTGAAAAGGAGGGGAAGGGCTGCAGTTGGGAGTCCTGCCAAATGGCTGCAGTGCAAGCTGCATGGTTAGTGACACTGTGAGGCCAGCAAGGACCTTGGTCCAGAAGCACAATGGTCTCTATGCCATGCAGCCTGAAGCTGGTAACCACACAACATGGAAACCAGGCCACAGAATGCAAATATGCAGAGTTTGGTATTATTTTTCTTGTGCAGATAGATTATTCTGTCTAGAAAACATGTTTTTTCTAACTAAGCAATAATTTTTTGGTGTTAAATAATGTCTTGTGCCAACTCCTAGTGTCAAAGATACCACAGGATGAATACACCTTTAGGTATAGCAAGAATCAGGATAGTAAAGAAGGCAAGGAAATATTGAACAGTCCTGAATCTTGGTTACTCTTTCAGCATCATTTCCAAGTGGGAGGGGCAGATTTGCCTCTGGCCTCAGTCTGTGAAGTTGACACGAAAAATTTTATGATATGAATCTAAAAAATCTTTTCCAAACTTTCTTACTAATGTGGTAAGTTTTTGCTTGTTTGTTTTGGTATTTTTTTATTATTTTTTTTAAAATGTGGCCAGCATTGGAAATGTTATATGCCCGAGCACAAAATCACACAAGTCAAAGGCAGGATAATGAAAGCCACACTTTCACCAAGCTGATGAGATAAAAAGTAAGGAGGAGCATGTTAACACAGTCACAGGAGTTTTGACTTGGCTATCCCCTCAGTCATCTGCATCTAGCAAGTCTGAGTTTCATCTCTCCGGGTGTTAGGAACAAACATCAAATGTTGTGGACGACCACAAAAGCCTTTAAGTATAAGTTTAACTACCAAGCCCAGAAAGATGTTTTGAGTCTGAAAAGAAGGTAATAAGCAGGATTTCAGCTGAAATAGGTTGTTCCATAGCTGAAAAGAAGCATGCACAAAAACTTTTTTTTATTAAGTTAGGAAGAACATTAACATAATGGATGTTGTTATTTTTATATCATGCATTTAGACTAGTACTGAAGAAAGTACTTAAATATCTTTAGGTCATTTGCAATGAGGAAAGCACTTATGCGCATTATATAACTTTATGCAGGTACTAAAAACATCTCAGGTCTCTAGAGCATTTACTGAATCAAATTCATATTTATTAGTATATTGTATGAAAAGCCACTTTTATACACACACAGCTTGAGTTCTCTAAAACCAAATGTGAACTAGAAATATTTCCATGACTCTTGCATTTAATTGCATGATAGAGAAAGAAAAAATGGTTGGAAAGAGACTAAAAACAGTCCCCTATAGCATATTATTAACTTTTGAGCCCAGAAAGAAGATTATGGGCAATAAATAGAACAGGACAGTCTGATGTACTTATTACACCAAGAAATGAAAAACCAATATGAAAGAGAAAAATGTGGGTGTTTTAAACCTTTGTCTTGGAAAGCTTTAGTTGGTTATCCAGTTAGCTATCTGAAAAATGTCTTAAATCAGGCTTCCGTCCAATCTTCGATGCACCTTTGCACAGCTTGAAGGAATACTTGGAGTGTAGCAGTATCATTTGCAATAATAAAGGACCACTAAGCCTGGCACTTCAGAAACTCATATTCCCTCGCTCTTGAGCAGTTCTCCATCTTGAGTAACAACCTATTAAGTGTTATTTGTAATGTGAGTCAAGGCATTTCTACGTACTGCTTGATTTTGATCTTTGCAGCTTCCACTTCAGTTTTGGAGGGGAAACATTCGTGTAAAACGACGCCCTTTGACAGATGCAGGTCATGATTCTCCATGATTTCTCCCTTGAATCGGGAAAAATAAAACCTGTTACAGTGTTATTCTAAAGAATTTGAACTTCAATATCAACACTGACCAGCCTAGAGGAAAGCAGAGACCTGAAAGTATAGGGAGCTGTCTAAATAAAGGCAAGTATATGGATTTAAGCTTATTTACAAAGCAGAGAGCTCAGACCACCCTTGCTATAAAACTGTCAGTTGCAGGAGTTGAGCGAAGCTTTCTTGCTTCCTCCCAAATTATTTTTCAACGTTGGAAATGTGTCTGCATGTACACACCAGCCTTCTAAGTCTCCTTGAAAAGGGGAAATTTTGGGTACACCACTGAGCCACTCTGTGCCTTTTTGGTTAAAAGAAAAAACACCACACTTTTCAGGTAAATGAAGAAGCAGGTCATCCTGTGTGTTTGGGTGGCACTGAGCCATGGTGGGGTCACGATTCAGAATGAGGTCAGAGCAACATAAACTACAGGCAGAAGAGAGTCGGTCAGCAAAGTTGCTTCCATGTTGCCTGTATGCTCATGTATTTGTTGCAAAACATATGGTTTGCTTCTTCTCTCGTGCCTATGTAAGTATGAAAAGTCTCCATAGTAAACAGAACAATACCAGCGGAAGCAAGGAAACAAACTGGCCTATTTATAATTGCTCTGTTACCAACATACTCCTTCAACAGTTTGGCCAGATTAGACATAATTTTGTATACTCTCTGGAAGAGTGGTTCTGAATCCTGTACCTATAATTTTGTTTCCTGTCAGAAGGTGTTTTTATAATGCAATCTGTATTTATAACTGGATTCTACACATCTTATCTTGTGGATACTTTAATATTAATTACTTTAACCTCTGTTTGACTACTGGGTAAAGGGACAGGGGGCTTTTTCCAGGAACATACTACTTATTTTTCCAGAGAAATACTTTTGTTTTAATTTTGTTTCTCTCCAATCACAATAACACTTGTCTTGTTCCACGGTTCTTTTATAAGAGGAAATGATTTTTCTGTGTGAGTTTTTTTCCCTTAAAATTTCCCTTCAGACTTCCTCTCTGTCAACAGACAAAAAAGAAACTGTGGTGTGCTGAAAAACAGCAAAAACCCAAGTTCCTGCAGGCTCCCTGCAAAGCTGCGGTCAGCCATTGAAGAACCCAACTGCCTGGCTTTACCTCAGGGAAGGAGGTCGCACAGTGCCTCTTTCTGCAGAGGATTTAATCGTTATTGGCATGCAACACGTGTCGATGTTTAACACGGGGCAGCATCTGGCTGCAGATGAGGTAGAGGAAGCCACTTCACGCCGTGCCAGGAGACCCACTCCCTGCTGCTTGTGCAGCAGGTCAGAGGCAGCCGCCTTGCTGCAACCCTGGGCCTTCCCTGTGTCGCCATTTCCCTTCCCATCTTTGTTCTGCCTTGCCTAATTACTGTGTGAGCTCTTCAGGGCAGTCTCCGCTACTGTGTGCCCAGCACAGTATGGCTCTGATGTGGGTTAGGGCCCTGGGGCACTAAATGCAGTGGAAGTCATTAATAGGTCAAGAAAAAGAAATTGTTGAGGCACGTGGTAAGGATGGAGAATGAGCAAAACCCTGAAAATTCCCAAACGTTTACTGGCCTGAGCTCAGAGCAAACTGTTCTTTGAAACCTAAGATCTTTGCTTAAATCTTTCATGTTGCTTCTTTCTCCTGACTGAGGATCAGTGGTTTTGGCCAGCCCCTCCACTTCCCTCTTCTCTTCCCCTCTCTCCTTATCCACTGACAAATCCTCTGGATGGGGCAGAGTATTGGCATGCAGAGCAGAGTGTCATCTCCAGGAAGGGAACTGGGCTGTCCACTTCTCCACTGTAATCCTCTGGTCCACCAGCCCAGAGGATTACAGTGGAGCAAAGCCTTTATTTTGTCAAAAAGGTGTTTGTTTTACTGCAATGTCAGTGGTCCCCATACTGGATGCAACCATTTGAAAAAACCCAGCAAACAAAAAAACCTGAAGCTAAAAGCTTTACAATGACAGCATCAAGGCAGAGGCTTCTCTAACCTAACTGGAAGTGGGGACAGGGACAGTGCTGCATTGCAATGACTGTGTTACATGCCGCATAAGCAGGCACTCATCTGCTGGTACCCATGAGGGAATTAATGTTCCCTTATTCCCCCATCCCTCCACCACCAGCTAATCTGTGCCTGCCCTTCTAATTTCCTGGCAACTGTTCTAATGTACAGGCTAATAATGTTTGCAGCAATCCTGGGAGACGTCAGCGTGCAGGCTAGCTATGGGGTTATAGAGTCCAAAGGAGGATTAATTAGGGGAATTGTGGCATCTGGAAGGGGGGAACCTTTTGAGAAGCCCTTCATCCAGGTGGTGTGAGCCAGAGTTCAGATAAGCACCCAAATATTTCTGTGAGGAACTGGAATGCCATCCCTAATTGAAGTTCAACCGCTACTAAGTCCCCTTGATAATTTCTCCTCCTTTCTTCCCCAGACTATCTCTTTTGTTGTTATTTCTGCCTATAACTTAATGAAAACACATTTGAAAGTAAAATGATGGATTTCTCAGGGACTCTGACCCTTAGGGGCAGCCATGGAGATACTGCAGAAGGAGCTGAGTACACAAGCTCCTGTTAATTAGAGGAGAGTGAATGATTCATAGGAAATAATTTATTCAATTAATTTAGCCTTTCTTTCTTTTGCAAATTATCTATGAAAAGTTTACAATTTTATTGCACTCAGCTGCTAGACAGGGAATGATTTCTCTGCATGTAGTTGACCTCCACCTGGTTTGAAATGTAAGCTCTGGCTTTTAGTTTTTCAGTGGACAGAAGTACTGAAGTTAGTGTTCTTTGTTGATTAAACAACTGGCTTTTAATTTGTGCTTTGAAAAACTGATGTTCATTGTTGCAGATGCAGAGGTGACCTTCTATGAATATTATTAACCATGGCATGGAAATAGCTCTGCCTGTGAACCCATTTGCTAGAACAATGATCTGGGAAGTCTGTCCAGCTCTTCCCCTCCTGTGTCCAACATGGTGTGTCTTTGTGAGCCTTCCCCTCTGGCATGCTCGGGGAATTTCCACTCTTTCTCCTTCACCAGACCTGTGCAGAGTCCTTTGCTTAAGCTTATCTCCACATTGAGGCAACCTCTCCAGAATATCAATTGTCTGATCAAAGCAGCCATGAAGCACAGTTGTTAAAGTTGAAGTCATAAAATTCATTGCCAATAATCTGATGCTTACTTGCTGAAGTCCTTGTCAGCAAGGTGGATATTTATTCACCAAGAAGCATTCATGATGCTCACCGTTTTTCACAGTACAGATTACAAAATACTTCACAAGCAGCACAAAATCCTAAATCGTATCTCTAATGCCCCTCCACCACTGAGCAGCAAACAGCCCCGCTCCCCAGCCTCGCAGCATTTCCCTTTGTCTGACTTCCATACCTAGGGTAAATAAAATTCACACAGACCTTGGGTATGGGCAACTGAATTCACGTATCTGCCTGTCTGGGTCGCTGCATCTGGTGGACTTCTGCCACCCAGAGAAGAGGGACACAAGGTGAGCCCAACCCGTGGCAGGTAGGCTTTTCCTGAGGTGCATCCGAGCAAGTGGGTTGTAAACTCTGTGCTCAAGGTAACACTGGTTTTGGTAACAGCTTTTTGCACTCTATCATCAAAAAAAGCATTTTTGAAGAGCAACGGTACTGTGTGAAAATGAATGCACGGCAGCATTCTTGTAACAGGTGCATAATATTTCAGTAATAGGCTTGTGGGATGTTTATTCACTTGCCAAATTCATTTATCAGGTATTGGATTCAAAGGATTTCCCAACAGGATATCTGCAGAGATTAGTGAGCTAGGCAAATGTGCTTTGAACAAATGCATCCTTTCATCAGGCAGTCATTTCAATAATTCCAACATCAACATGCTCGCTGCTGGAATAGGTCAGCTGGTAATTGCATTAACCATTTTTCCGGTGGTCATATGTATGTATCCCTTCAGGTCCTACAGGGGCAAAGTTTGGCCTGCAGCCTCTTAGTCAAGAGGCACCTGCTCATCCTTGCCCATACCCGTGCAGTTTTCAGCTAGTCCACTGCTGCCCAAGTAACCTCTCTTGCCTGGAAAGAACTGCTGTATCAAAAAAAACCCCACAAATGTGCTGTGAGGCTTTCTCAGAAAAGGTTGACAATACTTTGTTTTGAAAAATAATTGAAGAAAAATTGTCTTCAAGATGTAAGAACATTTTATTTCAAAGTATTTTAGAATAAAGTACTCCTCATTTTCATTTTCTTGTTCTTTAGAAGGTATTTTTATTTTGTTTTAAAGTTGAAAGTAAAAGGACACTTACTTTGAACTTTTTTCTCCTGGAAATTTTTTCTTAGGAGAAATTTTGAATGGATTGTCATTTTGATGTAGGACAGAAATTAATATTGAAATAAGAGGAATTTCCACGGTTTGAAAAGTTCAGAAGTTCAGCTTTAAGATAGCAAGTTGTGCAACAGATATATTGGAACCCATGTTTTATTAGCAGATTAACAAAGAAATAGCAAGTTTTGTTAGTCTTGTTCTAACAACTAAGTGGTTCATTCCTTTTCTTATCTGCTGTATCCTGTAAAATTTCTGGTCTTAAACGCTGCAGTGACTAATCATGGAAAAACTAATCAGCTTGGCTTATTAAATGGCCAGTTATTTCTTAATAACTGAAGTTTTCTCTTCAGGAAGATCAGCTGTCTGTTCTATGAAAATGAGGCTTTACTTGAGATACCTGAAGTGGAGAACTGTCATTCTTTCATTGATTTTTGAAAATGCGGGTCACCGTACGTAAGATACCAAACTTAAATCTCATAATGACTTAAATGTGTTTTTTCTGTGCCTTGAGCTGTAGAAGTACAAACAAAACTGAGGATTTAATGGTTAGCACATGATTTCTCAACCTGCTGTTTGCTTTTTTGACATCTTTTTTTGAGCCTTTTAAATTGAGGAGGACTGAAAGACCATTTAATAAATGAATTTTGGAGCACACCAGAGCTTTCCTGCCTTAAGGAACTAAATTTTACCAAGTCCTCAGTGTGAAGGGAGCCAGGGCCACGGAGAAAGAGCAAAAGAAAGAAGGGCTTTGTGAGAAACAGAAAAGGAATAAGGAGGGTGAAAGCATGTGCAGAATTGGGAAGGTGGCCTAACATGCTGGTGGGTTTCTTTCTTTTTTTTTTTTTGTGGGGCATATTTTGTTGTTATTTGAAAAGCATAATATTTTACTGTCAAAGCAATGGTACTCTCCAAGCAACCCCCTTCCCCTGTTTGCATCCTTGGGAGGTCACTAGCTGTGCTGATGCAGACTATTGAGTGGAGGACTGATGTTTGCTCCCAAGCAGAGGCAATAAGCCAGATCGCTTTCTTGTGCTCATTATAACAACTCAAGAGAATATGTCTCAGGCTGTAAAGCTTGAGTTGAGTTCTGCAGGCCCTGGGAATGGTGAGGTATGATACAGATCTGTGGTTTGGGCTTGGCCTGCTCCAAGGGCATGTGCCAGCTGCGTGCTCCACATCCGGATTCAAGTACGCATTCCCCCAAAAGCCCTTCTCGGAGCTCAGGGATGTTCCCAGACGCAGGGTTTGCTTGTGCCCATCTCAGTGTGTCAGAAATGGTGTGCGAGATGGATGTCAGCCATCCATGCATGGTTTTGCCGTGGTGATAGCACGAACAGGTGGGATGTCACCATCTCATCTTGCCCTGCCAGACAGCCCACATAGGGCCACAATGTCTTGGCACATCCCACCACGATTTGCCCCGGTGCCCCCCAGGGTGGGCTCTGCTGGGGGTCCAGGACCTCATGCCCCGTGTGATTAGCTGTGGGCAACTGGCAGGAGGGAAGGATGCTGGCAGGCGTCCTGCTTGCCACTGCAAGCAGGCTCCTCTGGATGGCTCTGGCGTGGAAACCTCTGTGTGGAGGAGCCCTTCAGCAGTGAGGAAAGGACAGCCAGAGCTCACTGCTGCTTTTTATCAGGGAGAGTTTAAAAGCAACTTGCCAGCTGACAGAAGCAGCAGCTGCAAGGAAATTTTGCCACCCCCCTGCCTTTTTTTTTTTTTTTTTTAATGACAGCAACGTTTTAATCAACTTGGGCTGAGCATGAAAGTCTGAGTGGAAGGAATAGCTGGGGAGGGGAGGAGTGGAGGAATGGCTGGCTGCTGGCATATGTCGGAGCTGAGGGATGCTCTCTGCCTAGGAGGACAGTTAACCTACACAAAATGTTCTGGCTTCTTGCCCGTATCAGCCACATCATGCTGCTCCAGTCTTTTGTGCCAGATCCCCGAGATGGTGACTGTCACTCTGACAGAGGGAGAGGAAAGATGGAAAGACAGAAAAGATGGGGAAAAAAAAAACAACCAACCAACCCCAACACCACAACCCAGTAATAAGCTTGCTGCCAAGCCCAGGTCGAGCAGCAGTATTTTTCAGGAATGAGCACTGGTGGAAAGGTAGCGAGCCAGCTGTGTGCTTCTGCAGAATAAATCAAGGCTGAGCTGAAGGCCTCAGAGAGTAAAGTCAGCAGAGCTCCACAGAAATGACTCTGAATGTATGGCATTTAATAGGGAACCTGAACTCATACAGTCTAGCCACTAGCGAACTGAGACTAGAGTTGGGATTGTTTTTTTCTTCTCAAATCCAGGTGGAAGAAATGTATTGGTTTCTAGAAAAAAAAAATCATAGTCAGAAATGCTTTGATAACATCTTTGTTTATACCCATAGACTTTCTTATACAAGGAATATTATGATAACTAGTGTACCAAAATTGTCCCTGGTCTTGGGTCAAACATCTTGGTGTCCCTAGGCCAGGAATTTCACCACCTCCTCCCTTACAAACTTCATCTTCTGGAGAAGGCTGTTAGCTCACACAAATAAGAAGCTCCTTCTCCAAATTATTCTGGAAAACCAAGTGGTTACTCTCCGCCCTCACGCTTTGTGTGTGGGAGTTGACAGACCCATGTTATTACCCAGTCCACAAAAAATCTTTTATTATTAGCAACACAACTGCCGTTCCCAGGTTACGCTGCACAGCTCTCCCAGACTTCTCCAGCACCACTGAATTAGCTGGACGTCATCAGCACAGAGCAAAAATGGCCTCATTTGGCCACAAATGTGTTCTCAGCCTCCATGGCTTGAGTTGGGAGCTGGCAGCAGCTTCCTTCTCCTCTGGGAAGCACAGAGGAGGGACTGCCTGTGCCCCCTGAATGCTGGGGTGGGAGCAGGGGGGCACAGCAGCTTCTTGAAGCACAGGGGAAGTTGCAGCTGATCCGACAGCAAGTGTTCAGAAATGAAGAGACTGCTGCAAAGCGCATCTTAATAGCTAAGAGCTGTATGAGACTTCACTTTAAGACCTGGCTGCTGATCTCATAGCTTGCACTCAAATTGTGCTTTCAAGCTGTTCTCTGAAACCACTTATCTACTTCAAAAATATTTTTAATGGAACCTGAGATTCTCCAGTAGCTTGAGTTCTAAGAAAAAACACCAAATATAACAAGATTCAGGTCAGAATAACACATTGTTCCAGGATATTTGAAGATGAGGGAAGATATCTAAGGTCATTTGAATGAAAGGACTCGAGGTGGGGAGGCTTGAGGATCATTCCATTTATTTTATTTAGCCTTATCACAGAAAAAGAAAAGCAGCTAGGGGACCATTAATGGGATTTTTAAATCTGCAAAAGACCCAAATCAAGAAATTCGTTGGAAGCGAATAGACAAAGAGTTAGTTTAAAGTGTACATTAGGGAAGTACAGAACCACAACTGCTCTTATTGCAACCACCACCCAAGGTATGGGTCTTTCCTTGAACCAGTCTGTCACGCAAGGACCACACCAGATGTTGTGCAAAAACCCTCCCCTGTGCTGCCAGGCACTGTTCCCGCAGTCTGCTTTGGCCTCTGAAGGGCAGAGAGGGAGAGAGGATGGACAGTGGGTTACAGCAAACACCTTCCAGCTGGTAGAAAGCTTTCATCTGCTCCAAAAGGATGGTAGGGCTGCTTAAATAAGCTGTGTATTTATCTAGCATAGCCTCAGGGAATTACAAGTGACACTGCTGTACCTCAGTGGAAAGGCAGCAGAAGTTGAAAAAGTAAACAGAAAAGCCTGGTGGATGGTTTTATGAAAGCTTCAGCCCTTTCTGCTTTCTTACTGTAGATCCACTGATATTTCGCTGGAGGTGAAATGCATGTGATAATCATTTGGCATGCAGATATACCTGTTATTGTTCAGGTGCCAGATTTACACCTAGTATTATATGGGACACAAAAGAAAAGGGGGGGGGGGGGAAGTAGTTTCTGTGCTTTTTGCCACTTGTTTGGGGCTTAGGTGTGAAGAATCATGAAAGGTTTTGTTTTCAGGGCTCTATTTTCTTCCCACCTCTCTACTGTTAGCAATATTATCTGTGTCAATTTTGTTGTTCAGCTGCCTCTGGTAGAAAACTTCTTGCAGGCATCAACAGTAAAGGTCCTTCAGGTTTTACCTGGGTGTTCTAGCTCTTGAACAAAGGCTCTGTTTGCTCATATCCGTTCATAAAAAATACTTCGCAAAACCCTGGAGCTTTTAATAACTGTATAGATATTAGAATAGGTGGAAGATTTTAACAGAATGAGAGGGATGCTCCTCAATACATCTTTTGCTGGGAGAGTGCTGCAAACAACACATCCAGCAGTCCTCTCTGTCCACCTACACCAAAAAAGCCTTTGGCAACAGAGCGGGCTGGGGTTCCTCTGGTCGTAGCATGGAGATGTGCTTGTCCAGTGGGCTTTGTGTAGTCCATCTCTATAACCAAAGGTAGAAGCAGAGAGGTCTGTAGAAAGGTGGTAGCAGTTGGGAATGGCATTCATTGCACCCAGTTTGGTCCATCAAATTCAATCCATCAAGACCAAACTAGTGAACTGGCTCCAGCTGGTCAGTGGAGAGGAGATGCTTACCCTGACATGAAGACATGTGCCTGTTGTGTTAAACACCCACCTTAGGGCAACATGACTCACGCCCCACAGTTTGCCCTTGCCCTGGACATCATGCCAGCCTGACCAGCTGGTGCTGACTAAGTTTAAGGTGGATAAAATTTTAGACAGTAGGATAAATCTCATCTCTGGTTTCTGAACAGCCAAAGGAACAATCAGTTGTTAAATAATGATGGTTTTGTCATACCAGCTTTCTAGCAAGTCCTGTGGTCAAAACAGACTCCAGGAATTAGCTTCCTTCAGTCTCCATCACAAAAAAACATGGGTAGCACACCATTTAACAGTTAACATAGGACCTCCAGAAAGAGGCGGCAATGCAAAACAAGCTTGCGTTAAATCTTGATAATTGGGTTCAGCACTTAGTAAGTTAAAGCCGGACATTGGAACAATCGGCATTTTGAACAGAATGCATTTAGGTGTGGTGTAAGTGTGAATGTCCCGTAAGGTTGTATAAGGGATAAAAGATCAGAATTGCCCTCAGATGTGTATGTAGCCATCCACAGAGCAGCTTTTAGACAGGCATCACTTGATGACATGTCTCACTGAGACACTGAATGTGTCTGAAGGAGGATACAGGGTCCTTGTAAAGCAGCGCAGAGCATTGCACTACCCTCATTCTGTGAGACGACGTGTCTTGTGCTCACCTGACCATACTCAGCATAATTCCTGGGAAACACTGCTGTTACACAGCTAGTAACATCAGGCTTATACGGAGATCCTTTCTGGCATGGGGAGGAAGGAATGACGTATGTACTTTAGAGCATAAAAAGAGGAAAAAATTATGAGCTCCATTTTACCTGTGTAAATTATTTAAGGACCAGGTTACACAGGTAAGGTTCACGGACATCAGGAGAGCCAGACTCTTGTAAAGCACCCTTGTTTAAAAAGGACCCCAAAGCTTGAATGTGTGTCTGCTGATCATGCGTGTTAGGGCTTAGGTTCACATCAAGCGGGGATCTCTGCCTGAGGGTGGCTTTGGACCACGTTTAGAGGCTTTACTCTAGAGAAGGCAGCAGCTATTATTATGAACCGGGGCGGGGGGGTTATACTGCTTGTTAAAGTGTGTCAGCTATGACATTTATTTTCTGATTTCACAGTCATCTTAAAGGCCCATTTCCTGGCATTCATTATAAAATGAGCTGGAGCCCAAGTCCGCTTCTGAGCCTTAAACCCCACCAGTGACCAGATCAGTAACCTCCTCTCAGGTGTCACTGGCTGTTTCTCCCAGAGGAGGGATATTTTCAGCATCTCTGGTTCAGTCTTCAGCAAGAATTAACACAATAAGCATCAACAAGCTCATTCCTTCCTGGCCCACATTGTGGATGCACCAGTAATATTCTTGAAAACGTCCCTTATTTCCGCTGGACTCCTGATACACAGCAAGAGGCAAGGAAAATGTTTGCAAGGCAAATGCTTTCTGATGGAGCTGCCCCAAACTCACCAGTTACAAGCCATTTGTATGGAAATGACACTACAATTACTATCCTAGAGCTGCATCCAACCTTGGCTTCTGCCAGCAGAAGATACAGGCTACCAGATGGCAGAAATCCTATCTGAGCACCAAGTGTTTTAAA
This sequence comes from Charadrius vociferus, assembly GCF_000708025.1. Taxonomy (NCBI): domain Eukaryota; kingdom Metazoa; phylum Chordata; class Aves; order Charadriiformes; family Charadriidae; genus Charadrius; species Charadrius vociferus. Next base: position 448,613 of record NW_009647080.1, read on the forward strand.
CTGTTCTTTTTGCTAGGAATTTAAATGGTCCATATGCTGAAAATATAACGCTCAGCTGCACCCTGGCTGCCTAGCAGAGGTCTCTGCTGTCTGGGCTAAAGAGGGTGAGCAATTAGCTTGTAGCAGTGAGGAGCTCATGTTCCCCCTTACGTCCCAATGTCAGACTGTACTACAGTCACACACATGTTAAAATATCTGATCACACACTGGGGGAGGACAGTGGTGCCTGCATTTACAGTGTGACTGTCAAATTGGGGGTCTTGTGACAGAGGCTTGAAAGAAAAGCAAAGACTGAGAGTGGTCTGGGTGTGCCGTCTCCCCTTTTTCTCAGCTATCTGCTTCTGGGATTGGCTGGTGAAATCCCGAGCTGAGGGATTCAAAGGGTGTAGTTTGTCATGGATTTCAGAGGAGCGCAAACCCTGCTTTCCAGGGGATTTGCAGCCTCTGATTTCCAGGACCTGGTGTCTCAATCAGAGGCTGCAAATCCCCCGGAGAGCTACTTTGCAGCAAGAGGAACCATTCGCCGTGGCTGGAGCAGACAGTCCTCAGCCCTGGTTGCAGGTTGCTCACCACGGGGCAGCTAGGACGACCCTGCTCTTTCATCATCTGGGTGATTTCATTTGGTTGCTGGAAAGGGCTTGTTTCTCCCCTGAGCAGATCCTCTAGTCCAGGCGCCCTTTATAAGTCATCTTCCAAAAATCTGCTGTCAGTCTGGATGGCTGAGGGTGTACCTGCTCCAGGGCAGTAATGCCATTTTTTGTCTGAAAAGGTGACGGAGCACAGTGCTTCAAATGAAAAAGTGCTCTGCCTCGTGCAGAAATGTTATCCCTTCTGATTTATAGCCTCTTCCCTGATTCATCCAGTCTCCCCTTGCCTTTTGTGCTGGAGTTGAACCCTGGCCAGATGGCTCAGAGGGCTTCACTGAAGTAGCCCCTGGAGAAAATTCCTTTCCTGGTCAGCTCATTCTGAGTCACTCCTCCGCTTAAAATGTACTCTCACTGTCCTGGCTCACTGCCTCTAGGTTTATTATGTAATGTTTGCCTAATTTAAATTGTGTTTTCTATTTACTGGCCCAGTTCCCTGAAAGATCTGTTTCACCCTGGGTCCAGTTATGTTGTTTGTTATTCACTTTTTCTCTCTCCAGTGCTGGCACGATCAGCCAACATTGGTATCTCACATCTGACATCCTTATCTAAATCATTTACATACATTCAATGCATTTAAAAGATAGGGAGGTCAGATTTTTAGAAATCTTGCAAGGTCACTGCAAATAAGGCTAAGATGTCATTTGTTTTTTGCTCGTCCTTTTCATATGGAAAATTGTATTTTGATATTCATAAGGAGACTTTTATTACTAAATGTAAGAGTGCCTTGAAACAGATATTTTAATCATGCATGTAATTTTTTTATGATTGTGACTATTAGTATTTAGCGTGCTTGTTATCCTTGATGTTTTTTTGCCCAGAGGGTCTCCAGATGAACAAAGCAGCACATACTTTAGCAAATTATTCTCTCTGTATCTGTAAGTTATTGACCCTTCCAAAACCACTTTTTGTTAAAATATAAATATATATATAAAAAATAATACAGCATTGTTTCTAATGGGAATAGACAACGAGCAACGAGCATTTCCCAGTGCAAATGACTCTTTCTAGCTGTTCCTCTCAGCCCTGTGTCAGACCTAGATAACTTCTGGGGGGCTCCAAGCCTGTAATAGGAACCCAGAGCTCCTTGGAGGCAACGCTTTAAGTACAACTGTTACAGTGAGCATTATATCAAACTTCTAAAAGGTTTCAGGCTTATGAAGATGAGTGCTCCATCACAAGAATTTTGGGCTAGGTCTTCGGAAGCACCTGAATCCCAGACGCTGCCTCCACAGCAGTGGGGCACTGGAGTGGCATCTCCTCATATTGTGGGGCAGACAAAAGCAGCTCGAGCCCGAGCAGAGATCTGAGCAACCTCATGCTGTGTAGATGTCACTCCATGAAACCCTTTGCCACCAACCCAGTGCAGGAGCACGCTGGGCTATTTGGTGGCCCAGCACGGGCATGTTGCCAGAGGAGAAAACCTCTCTACCCAGGTGAGAAGGAACCAGTGGTCATTTGCTGCCAGAAGGCCCCTTAGATACTGGCCAGTGGCCATAAATGGAAGTTGCCTATAGGCTGCTTTTAAGCTCTGCTTGAGCACCTGCCCTGTGTGCAGCTGGCTCTTCTGGAACCATCTGGGTGCTCCTCAGCTGTGCGCCCCTGTGTTTCAGAGGTGGGGAGACATGGTTGATGGGTTCAGCCCAGGCTCACAAACTCTCTGATTCCCCTCAAGGCAGTTCATCGGAATCGTAAAACCTTGAACTGCAGGAGGCTCAACACCTCCTATTATGTATGAACTTGTTTCCAGTGTTTCATTGGGCTGCAGGGAAAGTTTGTTCATTGCAACAAAAATAATTTTTCTTCCCAAATACAGCAAATTGTAGGCAACACTTAACAGTAGATATGAATCCATTTTCACAGGTATCAGGTTTTACATCTCCATAAGTAGACTCCATTTTCACAAAGTAAGTAAAAGAGGTTGAGGTTTGGAAGCTTCCAAAGAAAATAAATATCACATGATGGGAGGAAATGAAAAAATTTCTCACCTATAGCATGCACTGAGCTGGTATCTCCATGGCTTGTGTTACCATACATCTCACACCAACTGTGTCTTTGAAGTGAGGAAGTGCTGCCATTCTCACTGGATACATGGGGTCATTTGATGATGGACAGATGGGAAATCTGTAAGAAAGCTAGAAAATAATCTAGATTTCATGTGTTCTGGACTAGAAAAAGCAAGTTAGGTGGTTAAAAAGTGTTATGGATTAGAGGATAAGTCACCAGACTAGGAGACTGGAGTGTGTTTTATCAGGGATTTATTGCACTTACTTACTCTTTCTCAGCTTACAGTGGTGAAATAAAAATGTCAACAATCGACAAAGAAATTAAACTGATCCAATAGCTATTAACATTTTATACTCCTCAGGTGGTACTAGTCACAAGATAACCCTTGAGTGATACATGTGCTAAATATCAACAGTAAGTTTCAGTATTTGTCATCAAATGTGCTTTGATACTGAAGCTACCCTTGCACAGAAAAATAGAAGGCACAAGTAATGTTTGCAGACAGCAAGAAGACTAGACATACCATGCTTAATACAAAAACAACCCTTCAGAAGACTACTCTGGTTATGAGTAAAAGAAAACTAATAAAAATAAAATAAGCATTAAAACAAGAAAACTAGACAAGATAAATTCTTGCATGCTAAATGCTAAACGCAAAACTAAATGAAGCAGGAAAAAAAGATTTTTCAGGGGATCTTTGCCAAGAACACAAAAGGTATCTGTAATGATAGCAGTAGCAGAATCAGCAATAACAAATGCAACCACCCTTGATACAGGAAAAGAGTCAATGAAACCAGTAGATGGTCAAGAAACAAAAGAAGAATCGAAGAGAGGCAAGGTCATTCAGAAAAGAGGAAATTAATTATTGGTCTCACTATTCACGACCTGTGAGACAAAGTCTCACAACAGAACTGTATTTGATGCTGAGAAGCCTAAGGAGCTATCTAAAGCAGAAGTGTCAATAGAAGAATTGCTGGACAAATCACAAGAACAAGAGAGGGGTCATTGATGAGTTATAAGGTAATTCAGATATGAAATTATTCAACAACTAATTGTGGTATGTAACCTATCATATTTTCCCCAGAATAACGTACAGTGGCAGATGTGTCACCAGTCTTCAGTAATGACTGTAGGCATCGCTGGGAAGTACAGATCAGTAAATCTCCATTAAAGACCAGTCAAACTGGTAGAAACAATCATAAACAGAATTCTTAGACACAAAAATACATACATGTTGCTGGGGAAGAACTGCACAGGTTTTGTAAAGTCTTACCCTTAAAACGTATTAGAGAGACTGGGAGGAGCTAGCAACCACTTGGATAAATGTGATCCAGCTGGTAAGTAATAAACTTATATTTCACAATGCTTTTGCCAAGATTTCTCACCACAGGTTTTTAAGGAAGGGAGGCTCTTGTGGAGTCTACAGGGCAAGGGACATGGCAGGGAGGGGAGTTACCAGGCAGCAAAGTTCTTGCTCTTGTTCTTGCTCTACGTATTTTTGTGTTTTCCAGCAAAAATGGTGAATCATGAAGGGACAAATTCTGCAGAAAAGATAAAGTTACTCAGCATCATAAAATATTAGACAACTTTTGCAGAAGAATATAAAAGAAGTCTACAAATTTGAGAGTGATGTGGAACAGGTGAATGGGGAATGATTATTTCTGTCAGTACAAGACCCATGAGATACCCAGTGAAAACTATGAAGCAGGAAGACTGAAATAAACAAAATCATTTTTTGCTGTAATATAGATAAACTCTTAACCTGTGGTACTCATTGCTACTGAACATTGCAGTTGTCAACTAAAAACAGGTTCAAAAACAGATTACGCAACTCAGGGCTATCAGTGACTAGGACATGCTGGCCTGAGTGAATTTCAGGTCAGACAGTACAGCAATTTCAATACCCCGTGGAAAAAAGTCATGTTGCTAATGGTACGAAAAGGTACTTCTTGTATTAAAGTATTCTTATATTTAAAATGTATCCTTAGATGGTGAAGTGAGCTGTCAGAGTTTTGTTCTTGGCACAGTTGGTCAGAAAAATTGGAAAAGAACTATATCAAAAATCAAAACACTTCGCAAAAGAGGATTGCTGTCAGCAGACTCCTGGAAGAAAATCAGTGGAAAAAGTACTGACAATGTAGTGTTGAAACATCCCATTCTATATTTTATTTTGAAACAACTTTCTGCCTTGAGTTTTTTTTCTACTTTGTATTAGCTTTTTTGCTACAACATAATATTAACTTTAAAAAGTCAAAGTCAAAACAGAATGTTTCAGTTTCCATTACAACAAAACCTGTCAATCAGCTTGAAATACATTGAGGTTTTTTTAATTCCCCTTTACTGAGAATTTCAGACTTTGGGGGTTTCATTGCAATTCAGAATACAGTCAACTTTCGAAACCTGGAAGACCTTTAAAAAACAAGACTCCTGATTTGTAAAATTTGGGCAACGTCACTTTATGTTCTTTCTCTTGCAGTTTACTTGTCTGAAAATTGGTAATAATGTCAGGGATCCATCTTTGCAAAGTCTTTTCAGACTGAGCACTGAAGTATCACACATTTCTGTGTCTGATATTAACATTGCGCGACCTCAAGCACCATCCCAATCCCGCTGCTTTCAACCGTGCCCCTCTTTCCCCTAGTCATTTATTCACAAATTTCAAGGGTCCACGGTATGGCTATTTCTTCTATGAGAACTGCCCATAATGTGTTTTGGGCCTTTCTTTTTCCCCTCTCCTTTTCCTCCCGCCCTTGTCAAGTGTTTTTGGTTTGCCTTTTTATTTGTGCGAACTGGCAGTTCTTCCTTTCTGGGGCAGGGGGAGGAGCTACTGTCCTGGGGACTGTAAGATTTTCCCTTGTCCAAGATCTTTTTATGGTTAGTGGCTTATTGAGTGAAGCATGCAAACTCCTGACAGTCCAAGCAGAGCTGAATCAAGTTTGGCAGGACAGTATGGGGAAGCTTACAATGCTGTCACTTGTGCTATAAATACAAAACTAAAAGGAAGATCTCATTCCCTAAACTATGCACATTACATCCCCAAAGTGGGGACTCAAGCATGCTTTGTGCTATACGTTAGCCATCTGCACCAGACAGAGGGAATGTCTTCCTTGTTTTGTTCCCAGGATGGAGGCATAAGGATTGCTATGAGATAGCGTGAGGCAGGAAGAGTTTTCTGGGTCCTGGAATGCCAATAAGCACTTCAAACATCTTCCTTGGCTTCTCGAGTCCCTGCATCCAGCACCCCGGAGCGTGATTTCTTTTTATAAAAAGAAAGCCTGTGCTATTTTTCATACCAATCACATGCTGTTCTAAATGGCTTAAAAGTTTCAAGGACTCCAAATGCTGAAAAACAGCTGTATGCTGATGTGAGCAGCATGTGTAAGGATGATTTAAATCTAGTTTTTATCCTATTTAGCTCCCAGTGGCTTTTATGTTTTCCGTAAATGGTTGAGAAAAGTTCTTGGCTGGGAAGACCCATAAAAACATGTAATAAATTCTTTGTAGTCTCAACATGAGCAATTCATCATATTTTGTTTGTTTGTTTTCTGGGATTTTGTTTGCTTGCTGTGACTTTGACATGTCTTGGATCTCTGATGAGTCTCTTGTTCCTCACTACATGTAGATCCACACTGCTAAACTGTCCTTTGTGCTTTGGTTTCAAGGTAGTGACCCACATGCAGAGCAGAACACGATGCACGCGATGGCTTCAAGGACAAGGACCACCTGTGTACTGCTGAAATAAGAATCTTCCTAAAAATCTCTCCTGTGGGATAATTATCCTCAGCAACCCAGGGGCCACAAGAGGCAGTAGGACTGCTGAGCAAGAGCTTAGCAGATTACATGTAGAAGTTTTGGGTTTTGACTGTGCCCTGTTGCTAACTTGGGAAAATGTTCTGCGGTACCCAACCCAGCCCAGCAGAACTGCTGACAGAGGATTTTAGGTCCTCCTTAGCAGATCGTAGGGCTCGTATTCACATCACATCTCCAGGGTCAGATTTAGTGATAATTTGACTCAAACTAATATCTACATAAGGGGATTTTGCAAATTTATAATTTCCAAAGGGCACATCTGCTAATATTCTATTATAATTTCTGAACTCCATTTCTTTCATTAAGGAGCTAATTTTGTTCCCAAGAGGATCATTAGCTTTTACCCATTTTGATTAATTTAATTCATATTACCAATAGCTACCTAAGGCTTTATGAACTGGATGGGAACTTTTAGCTTTTGCTTTAACGCAGTCGCTCACCATGAGAAATCTTGTCACCTCTAATTGCATTTAGAGGAATTTAAATTCACTTCCTTTGACACTTTTTTCCAGATCTATACTGAGTAAAGTGCATGTTGCGCTCTTCACAGTGCTCTGATCCTGCCTTCATAAAAACATCAAGCGTGGAGGGCTCTTTGTCCAGGATTATCCAAAAATCATTCTCAGGAGGCTTGATCCCTAGAGGTATGGGATTTCTTCAGCTCCCACTGAGCTACAGAGCGTCACTAGAGATTTTCTTCTCCTTGTATCTGTTGCAGCAGAGTTCAGCCTTGGGGTCTTCTCCACAAGTCTCCCTGGGGTTTTTATCCAGCTTTAGAGCTATCTCGGGACATTTGTGCACAGGAGAGAGGAAGTGGCCAAGGGAATTATCTTTCTCCCATCATGGACATGGGGATGAAGGGACCGAAGGGTGCTTGGGACAACACCCACACCTTTACAGAAGTAGGAGCAGGTGCTGTTAGTGAATAGGCCAAAGTGGGCTTCTTGAACATCTCTGATGGCTACCACTCTCTCTGCAGCCACTGTCAGGCAAAAGCCATCTTGCTTTCTCTTTCCCCACTGTCACGTTTAAGCTCCCAGCACTGGCTATGACCATAAATATATCCATTATCAGCAATTTCTTCTCCTATCCTGATGGTGACTTGATAGCAAAGTGCAAGTGTATGTTCCTGCATTCCCCATTTCTTCCCATTTTTGCTTCAAGGGTTTGGACTTGCAAAGGCTACAGGGGTGATCAGTTTTTATTTCTATGTCAATGGGAATTCAGCCTAGCTGGATGAAAGGTCACCCTCCTCAGGCCTAAAATGCCACTCTGCATGTTCCTAATTGCCTTGTTATTTTTGGATGCTTAGCTTCACCTGTGGGGATTGTAGCTGATCCTGCAATTCCCTGATATTATCATTAAAACCGGTGGGTCGTGACCACAGGTAAAACCACATGGTATAGGAAACAGGCTTTCAAAGCCCTTTACAGTGGCAACTATAAATGACAGAAATGTGGTAAATGTTTTGCATGGGCACAGTATGAGCAGAATCTGCATTCTCCAAATGGCACATCCTGGGAGGCCACACGGTTGCTATTTAGAGACCTTGAACATTCACCAAATCCAGCAGGAACTGTGGGCACTATAAATAGCGCTGTGCTGAGACTGACGTGGCAGAGCTGGAGCTGAGCAATAGTGCTGCGAAACCTCTGGGATAAAAGCAGAGAAGCAAAAAAAAAAATGGGTCTGGATGCAGAGTTTGGCCCATACGATTGAAGCTAAGGTAGTTACAACCACTGTTATGTGAATTCCCTTACTGCATGTGTATTTTGCAGTGCACAAGCGGCAGGCAGCCTGCAAAGCCTTACCTTGTTGCGTGCAGATTGTGAGCTGGAGACAACACCGAGTAACAGCGCAGAGAGGATCTCGTTCTGCAACAGCCGGCTGCCCTGTACATACAGCACAAAGGCAGTAAACTCCTTATCTCACCAGCCTATAAATCTTTGTTGACCATCTCTGTACGTGTCTCCGTAAGAACATTTGATCTAATAGCCTTTTTAAAAATTTCCCTTCATTTTCCAGTATAACCCCCCAGTGAATCATTAATGTAACAAGATAAAGATCTCTAGCTAAGGAATTATTCTTATTATAAAGTTCCCAAGTTCTAGTAGCAAACCTCTCCAGGGTATATATTAAACCAAAAAGGTCCCACACAATCATTTACATCTACAAAATTCAATTCATTTCTGACTCCCTCCAGGCACTTGTTTTATAGTGATCTAATAAAGGGGAGTTGTGGCTGTTAAATGATAAAGTCTCCAAAGGGGACGTGGGAACTGTGCACGTTAGTCCCCAACATTTGGTGGGAAGCTTTATTGCTCCACCTCACCTGCATCCCTTTTGAAAAGGAAACCTTCCAAAGTCTTTCAAAATGAATAGATGATTCTGTTTTTAAAGAAAAGCAAAGTCCATAAAATTTCCTTACATAAATGTACCGCTCGAGGATATAGGTTACAAAAAGATTAAGCACTTAATTGTTCCAGAAATTATGTGGATGCCTTCACCAAATCACTGAAACTGAAGATGGAGAAGATGCACCTCTGCTCTACTTCCTTGCTTGTGTGGGAACATTCCCTGCCATGCTTTTCCTGCTACTTCCTCCAGTCTAGTTCTAAATTACCTGTGAAATTATCATTGGTGCAATTCTGCTGTGCAATAATGCACATAGATTCCCTGGCAGACAGTGTCTGATGGGTTTTTTTCCACAGGCTTGAAAATAGAGAGGTAGCGATAATAAAATACTAGCTTTCCTGATTGCATCAAAAGCGTAACTGCAGCTATATCGGTATCATCCACTAAACCGCACTCAAGAGACATCAGAAGCTTTTTTTACAGTTGGAAAATATATTTACATGAGGTGTTGTGTTAGAAAAACAAGCTGCTTACCTGATGTTAAACACAAATTCCTACCTAACGCAGACATGGGTCTAGGTCAAGCTTGGTAATAGCACAGCTAGTTACAGTTCACCCAAGAAACCCCAGGGTTAATCAACATCAGTTAATACAGGTTTTGCAGTATCCATTTGTGTCCATGCTAAGAGAATTTTTATGTTTATTTTTAACTGTGCGTGTGACTACTGTATTTTGCAATGTGCTCTATTTTCCCGGTAAAGATGAGGCACAAAAGAGAAAATCGGAACTTCCTTCCAAAATGCAAAAAAAAAACCCTTTCAGAGGTAGACCTACAGAGACCAACTGAAAGCCGGCTGTATTTCCAAGGAAGCCAATTCAACTTGTCCTCCAGCGCCCACACCTTAACGCATTAAGTGTTTTTGGGGGTTGGCACTGGGACTGAATGTTTTTTTCGGCCAAAGGCAGGCTTTGTGAGAATGTTTAAAGAAATCAATATGTGAGGTTTGTCTAAGGTTACATGTTTGTTAATGTTTTATTGATTACACTATTGGTTGTAAATTATGTAACTTAATAAAGCTGGGCACTCTTTCTAATAAAGACAAAGAGGTTATTCCATTAGCTGGCAACTTAAGGCAAAGAAACTTAATAATATAGCACATTATAAGACCACAGCCCAGAGACTGACAAATCCAATTCATCATGGAAGTGGCTGTGATGTTGCAGACACCGGGCTATGTCCTCATGCAATTAGGCAGCACAGGTCAGGTTTAAAAGAGGGCAAAACCTGCTTTCTGAAGAAGCAATGTGGCTGTAAAAAGAGGATAAGAAAAGTGAAGTGGCCCAAAAGGATACCCAGAGCTGTTCTGGAGCCCAGGGTACCCCCCAGGCACCCTGTACACGTCGAGACAGCACGCGCACCATCGCAGCCTTGTGTCACATGTTCCTGTTGTTAGCTGAGACTTCTTTTCAATGTCAGTTTTCCACAAAACTGCTTCCCACATCTCCTTGGAGATGAACCTGATTTATTTGATTTTAAAGAAAGCTCTCATCACACAGAAAGAAAAAAAAAAATCCTGAAAATGCTTTTAAAAGGAAATGAAATGGTGAATTGCCAAGTGACTAAAAATTGCCACTCCACAACACAATTGCACTTCCATGGCTGTGGAGCACAGACACTGCAGCTCCCCATGGCACATGTGAGACTAACAAGTGGTTGGTTGCAGAAGTGGGTCTAATATTTGGCTTGACGGCAGCTGCCAGGCATGGGAGTTGTTCTGAGAGCAGAAAAAAAAGCACCCCACATCAGAGAATGAGAGAGCATCTCCTCTAGCTGCCTCAGCAACCTGCTGCTTTTTATTTAGCTAGGAAGGAGAGGCTCCAGAGCCTGTCTCCTGAGCAGTGCCCAACCCTGGCTCCCTCCCATCCACACACATCCCAGCCAGCACCCTCTCAGATCCAGGTGCAGTAATTAAGCACAGGTGTCAGCACATCCACCCAGACCACTCTTTGGGTGCTTGAAGTACCATCAGTCCACAGAAGGCACAACAGACACCAGGATTTGCAATTAATGTGAGCCAGGAGCCAAGAATCTGTCCTTTGGGTCAGTGAATTCAGGTAGCTAAAATGGATGTACTCCAGATTGCCAGGTTCATTTTGCAAGTGTAGGGTCTTTCAGCTCCTGCCATTAGGAGCTTTTCAGTTTCTCATCTTCCTAATTAAAACCTTTATTTTATTAAGGAATTCAGAGGTTGGGACCAGATTCCACTCATGGTTACATTTGTGCAAAGTCAAGGCAGTAACTAGGTGCTGCAGGCATGGAGCAGTTCCAGCATTATGGATTTGAAGCTGTGAATTAATCCCACAGGAAGGCACATTTACATCATTGAGAATTTAAGGGGAACCATAACAAAACTGGCTCTGTTTCTTTGGGCTTGTTTAGCAACAGGTGTGTCCTGCCCTATAGTATCCGCTAGTCTAAATCCACTAAGCTTGTAACCAGCATCCTAAACTGAAGTCCATCCCCACAACTAATACCTTACCTTTTTGCTAAAATCAGTGTCTTCTCAATCCTGGAAGAGTAATAAAAACCTCATAGCCCAAGTAGTACCTCAGAAAAAAACAAAAGCTTAAAGGAAATGCAAAAATAAATTTTTAAAATATCCCCAGGGACAACGATCCACTTTTATGTAGCTCCATAGGGAGGAAGAGACCGGGCCACACTAGTACAAGAAGGATCACACAACATGTTTTGAACAGGGCAAATCTCTCAGAGTGAGCTTGTGTAGTAGATCTCATTTTGAAAACCCAGCAATCAGTGAAATGATGGACTGCTGATGCTCTGCAGGGCACCAAATGAGCTCCAAACCATATGACCCACATAGCAGCAAATTATTCTGACTTGACCGTTACTCACCGGTAATGAAGCTAATGAGCTAACGAGGACCTGCCAACCCGGTGTTGGTCTCGAGTGGGAGATGTTGGCTTGAACCAGTTACCATTGCAGCAAATGACAAGTTGCTTGGCTGTTAGCATGGGAGCAGCCTCAAACCCTTCATTTGTCTGGTTTGCAGGTAAATTTTGTGGGGAGTATGAATAATGGTGGAAAGGAATGATTAAACCATTCCAAACGTAAGGTCATGTTTGCAAGCTGAATTACTGTTGTAAGGAAGGGAATATCTCAGGTGATGGTTGTTTCTGCCACGTTGCCATTACCCTCATTTGTACTGTCACTGCTGCCAAGTTAACCCTGACCCCAGCCCCCATCCCATTGCTCCTGGAGCTCTCTGGATTCTGCCTCCAAGCAAACTGGAGACGAGAAGGAAAACCAGAAAAGCTGCCACAGTGTCAGGATGAGCACACAGCTCACCCAGGTGTGCTGTGCTCAGTCATTACATTTTTCCATCTTTCTTTTTGTCTTGCAACGTCATGTTCACATCTAATCAGGATCTGACAGTGCAAACGCTTAGTGGCCTTTCAATATTTACTTCAGTGAATAACCCCTCTAAAATGAAAGAATTAGTGTTTGCATGATCAAAGTCACTGTAAACTCTGTGTTCTCTGAGGTGGCAAGTGTGTTTTATATTTGCTCCCTAAGCTGCTTTGAACACTGTGGCCACTGCAAAAATAACGCATAACAATGAATATGAATAACACTACTTAACAATTCTTCACTGATGAGAAGGGAAAATGTCTGATTCAATCATAATTTTTTATGTGTTGGGGTTTTTTTCTTTACGGGCTTGTTAAATAAGCATGAATGAGGTACAGTATCCTGGGTTTTATTGGAGGCATAAGCATCAGACTCCTTCACAAAACGCTCCCCGTTATTGCATGTAATTGAAAAACAAAAGAAAATAGTCTCTTTGGGAGTTTAACATATATTATTTCTTTTAAAGAGCTAATGCTGGGGGAGATAGGCAGCATTAATTCTGTGCATGCACTTTTTAAATTTGCATTATTTTTTAATCCTTTCAATAACTCAAGACCCAACGTTCCTAGTTAAATGCGCTTTTTCTTTTTTTTTTTTTTTTAATTAATGCTTACAGTCCAATGTCAGGTCACTTTCTCTATGCGTGACTTGGATGCTTAACTTTATTGCTCATTGATTTATGTTTTGGTGGGACCCAGCACTATCAATCATTGCGCTAGATACTCTACAGACTTCTGATAAAGATGATGGCCCAATCTACATGATCAGAAACAACAGTTGGACAAAAGCAATAAGCAGCAGCTCCCGGGCAAGGGTGATGTGGGAGGGAAGGCGAGGTCAAGAGGACAAGTTCAGATGATGTTGTTGTGGAGTTTCGCAGAAACCACCACCCCATTTTCCCAGCATACCTTCTCCTTGTCTGTTGCACACAGCTTCTTAAAAATAGAAATCACTATAAAGTGAGAGAGAAGTGGGGTGGAGGACAAGGGGACACTGGAGAAGGGGGTGGAGGACAAAGCAGGCTCCTGGTGGGAACTGTATTTTATTAAATGGCCTGTGGTAGGAAAACATTTGGAAATTACTCTCGAGCCTTCTCCTCCTCTTCAGTTCTTTTGTTCCTGGGAGAAGTTATCTCACTGCCTTTCCTGATGTTAGTGACTCAAAGGACAAATATATGCTGAGGTAGAGACTGGTCATGGAGCGATGGCTGGATTGTGCAGAAGCACCAGCGCAAGGGGTGTCATGCAAATGTACCGAGAGGGTCTTGCCCTTTCAGGTGTCCGCAGAGGCTGGTGGCAGCACTCCTTTCACACTTTGGGACAGAGTAGTTCTCATACCTGGCCATGAAGAAGCCAGGGAAGTTTCTCCTTGCCACCCTTGGAGCATGTGGGAACTGCACAGAGTGGGAGAAGGTGGGAGGAGAGAAAAGATGTTATTGAAGATCATAGGTCAGGTTCTGGGAAACTCTTTAAACTTATCCCAATTTTGTCTACTTAGCATTTCATCAAAATGCAGCCATGTTTTAAACAAATTTCTGAAGCCTGTCTCTCCAGTGAAGCCCATTACATTTTGTGCTGCACAACTTTGATCTTGCAGAACAGTCTCTTTATATTAAGTAATAAGGCATCATTTGGTTTGCATTTCATCCGTTCTTTATCACATTTACATTCAGGTAATTGCTTCCACATGCTCTTTAGTAAAAGAAAAATCCAACTGCAGTTCAGGCATGTTTACATTTATGGACAGATCGAGTATGTCAAGTGTTGACGCTTTATTTTATTTTTTTTTTTCTCCAAAGTGACCAATCCACAAAGACTGCTTTGGAGAGGGGAAGACAAGGAGACTAAGTAATTCATGCTTGAAAATTTTCCAAAATTGCTCCCAACTGAGATGTTTTTCAAAGCCCTAATTTACTATACACAAAGCTTTAACGCTTGCCATGCCGTCCTGTTTATGTCAGGGTAGGCCTCCCGTGTGTTCAGTCGTGTGTCACTATTTAATATGGCAAAAGATTTAACTCTTTCTATGCTGTGAGCTGCGAATAAGTTAAGCCTATGAATATTTCTGCAAAGCAGAAAAAAGCTGTATTTTGTCCTTCCTAGGAATTTGGGGTGAGTAACTCTGCTTGTCTCGTGTACTGCTAGCAGAAAGAGAAGTAGTTTGCCAACTACAGCATGAATTGTGAAGCCTGAGAGAACAGCAATGTGAACAAAATAATGCTAAAATACAGTGATTTTTAATTTTTTTTTTTTTTTGCATGAAAACGATTGTTGAGAAACAGTAGAAACAAAGTACGGGCTGTACTGGAAGATGTAGAACATATCGGTGTTCTGCGAGCTATATAAAGACTAATCTTCCTACACCGACAGTTGTTGTCAGCGGAGTTGACTTTTTTTTTTTTCTTTTGCTAATGTTAATGGAAATGTACTAGCACAATTTACCAGAGACATTTACAGCTGTTAAGATGGAGTGAAATGGAAAGAAGCTGTGAGAAGACAAACCCAGGAGATTTGACACCTGCTTAGGTGACAGGAAGCGTGAACTGAAGGGAGAATCTCTTATTCCAGGGTCATGGCAAACTTCGCAAAGTTCTGTTGTTTAGCAACTCTAGTAAATATTGTAGGACTGCTGCTTGTCTTTTTTTTTGCTGATGTTGGGTAGGTTGGGCAGGGGTGGTGGGGTTTTTTTTTTTGCTTCTCCAAGGAAAGGAGCACAAAAACCACAGCTACAACTCTTAAGTAGAGCGTAGCGAGCCAGTCCCAATTGCCTGGGTCTTAATACACTTGACTTTATTTGTATAGTAAGTAGGAGAAAGGGCCTAGCAACCCAATTTGCATGTAGATACTGCTCTGTGCACTTAACAAAAGTGCTACTATAGTATGCAAACCTCTCGTTTCTGCTTGGGCATCAGGCAGCCTCCAAAAAGTCCCATGCAGATCATCTCTTTATCCTGGGCACTTACCATAATATAGGGGCACTTCATCGTACTTAATATGGGCTTCCTACTGCTATCCCTAGAAAGTAAGACAGCGATAAGGAGTTCCTGAGTAACCTAGGTCCTGCGAAATGCAGGTCTAGAGGGGCTTAGCTAAAGGACATTTCCTCAGGACCAGTGGTTTGCAGCCTAGCAGAAAGGTCCCACCATCTGATAGGGGATCGCAATTTTTAGCAAGTTAAGGGCACAGTTGCAAGCCCAAGGCTGGGAGCTGCGTGAGACAGTATGGAGAAGGGGAAGCTGCCTCTCCCAGCCAGGAGAGCGGTTTGGCTCCAGCTCCATCAGCAGCAGCCCATCTGCTAAACTGCCCCATGAGGCAGCAAGTCCACGTGGACTATCCCAGTGTGAGAGATGTATCTTTGCCTTGTAAACAGGAGGCTGGCTCTTTTGCCACGTTGTGCCACAGGTTAGGAATTTTTTATTTATTTTTTTAATCCATGTGTAAAACCCAGCGTGGCCGAGTGCTGCACGGACCAGAAAATGATGAGACCATATGCTTGGCTCCATGAGCCAGTGTGTGCATGTGCAATCACTTGGCCACTGCTGCCATATAGTTCTGAGATCCAGGGATGGGATGCAGACAAATATTGTCTTTATTAAATGTAACGTATTATGAACGCTTCTAAAATTCAGGTGCAAGATGTGTTGGAGACTACAAATTTCCGCAAGGGCCACCAGCAGAAGTATTTCATACTGAGAAAAGACAGAACATAGAGAAGGGTCTCTGATAGTGCCCCATGTATCCTTGTGCCTTTGTCCTTAAGCAAAGAGGTAAACTTAAAAAAATCACGTTTGTTGTAAAAAAAAATAAATGCATTTTTGACCTGAATTTTTATTAGCCTTTAATCAATGGACAAGAATTAGTTGTCCATTTTTGAGGCACAAATTGTCCATTTTTTGGTTTTCCTCTGTCCTGCAGTTATTTTTCATACTGTAGTTTACAAATTTTGTGTGAGGTACCTTTGGTCATTACTGGCAGAGGGCAGACGTGTTGGAGCGATCCATTCATACTGCAATGGACATCTTGAAGAGTAGTCATGAATAATTGTTCTCTGACAATGAAGAGTGTAGGGTAATTGAGGTGGAAAGAGACCTCAGGAGGTCTCTAGTCCAACCTCCTGCTCAAAACAGGGTGAGCTATGGGATCAGACCAGGTTGCTTAGAGCTTTGTCCAGTTAGGTCTTGAAAATCTTCAAGGATGGAGACTCCACAGCCTCTGTGAACAACCTGTTCCACTGCTTGACTGTCGTCACAGGGAAAACAGTACTCCTGTCTGAACTACTCTTGCTTCAACTTACACTCATTGCCTTTCATCTTCCCACCATGCATCACTGTGAAAAGCCTGTTTCTGTCTTCTTGATAACTTAAAATCATCACAGAATCACAGAACCACAGAATGGTTAGGGTTGGAAGGGACCTCTGGAGATCATCTAGTCCAACCCCCCCGCCAGAGCAGGGTCACCTACAACAGATTGCACAGGACAGCGTCCAGGCGGGTTTTGAATGTCTCCAGAGTGGGAGACTCCACAACCTCTCTGGACAGCCTGTGCCAGTGCTTCACTACCCTCAAGGTAAAGAAGTTCCTCCTCATGTTAAGATGGAACTTCCTATGTTCAAGCTTGTGCCCATTACCCCTAGTCCTATCACTGGGCACCACTGAAAAAAGACTGCTCCCATCCCCCTGGCATCCTCCCTTTAAGTATTTGTAAGTATTAATAAGATCCCCCCTCAATCTTCTTTTCTCTAGACTAAAGAGACCCAAGTCCCTAAGCCTTTC
>NW_009647080.1:467644-475603 GCF_000708025.1 Charadrius vociferus
TTTTTCACCTGGTGAAGCATACGCCTGTCCAAGCCATGACTAGCCAGTTGCTCCAGGAGAATGCTAGGGGAAACAGTGTCGAAAGCTTTACTAAAGTCCAGGTAAACAACATCCACAGCCTTTCCCTTAACCACTAAGCGGGTCACCTTGCCATAGGAGATCAGGTTAGTTAAGCAGGACCTGCCTTTCATAAAGCTGTGCTGACCAGGCCTGATCAGCTGGTTGTCCTGTATGTGCCTCATGATGGCACTCAAGATGATCTGTTCCATAACCTTTCCTGGCACTGAGATCAGACTGACAGGCCTGTAGTTCCCCAGATCCTCCTTCCAGCCCTTCCTGTAGATAGGTATCACATTTGCTAACCTCCAGTCAACTGGGACCTCCCCAGTTATCCAGGACTGCTGATAAATGACAGAAAGTGTCTTGGTGAGAACTTTCACCAGCTCCCTCAGTCCCCTTTGGTGGATCCCAACCAACCCCATAGACTTGTGCATGTCTAAGTGGTGTAGCAGGTCACTAACCATTTCCCCTTGGGTTATAGGGCCTTCGTTCTGCTCCCCGTCCCTGTCTTCCAGCTCAGGGGCTGGGTACCTGGAGAACAACTGGACTTATTAAAGACTAACTTCCTTATAGGTACTGGGGACACTGCTTTCAGTTGTCCCCAAACTCATTTCTTATCCAGGCTGCTCAAGCCCCAGTCCCTCAGCTTCTCTTCACAGGGCAAGTACCCCAGCCCTGACTGCCTTGGGGGCAGTTTTGGGGGCCCAGAACTGGACAAGGTATCTAGGTGTGGTCTAAGGAGTGCTGAGGAAGGGGATCTACTTGACCTGCTGGCTGTGTTCTTGTTCACATAGCCGCAGATGCTGATGGCCATCCAGACTTCTTGTGCTCAGTAGGTACCTGCAAGGTTATTTCAGCAGTAATGTGCTTAATGCACTCTCCATTCGGCGAGCTGACACAGCCCGATCAGCTCGTCTGCCCACTTGAATACCAACAGCCACATAGCTGGTGCTAACGAAGGGAAGGAGTTAATTTTTCCTGGCTTTTACTAACCCTACACTTCCAGCTCAGTAGATGGAAGGAATGTGATTAAATCAGTGTTGATACCAAGTCTGAGAACAGATGTGAGAGTGAATTGGCAGAGCTGGAATTCAGATGGGATGAAAATAGCAAAAGGGAGTGGGTGGAAACTGTCACACATTTGTGTTACAGGTGCTTGGTCTAGACCCCAGCATTTGCAGAGACTCCTGTATTTTTCTGCTTACCAATTCCTATTAATCCAGTTTCTCTTGTCAGCACGACCTTTTTCCCTTAATGTTAATGTCCAGCAGTTCAAGCCTCCTGTTCTCTCCCCTGAAGGACAACTGGGGTAAAAAGTTCCTTTCAGTTCCAAGTAGGCAACAAGGTGTAAATATTGCTCATTTCCCCGCCTCTTACACAAGGCAACACCTGAACTCATTCACTCCCATTTATAGATAGGGAAACTGAGGCACACAGTGAAAACATTTTTAAAAATCACCGAACAAAAAAACCCCTAACCACTGCAGGCTGTTCTTGCTCCCTTCACAGAAACAACTGAAAGGCTCTGCAGAAAGCAAAAGCCATGTTTGCACTGGGCTTATGCAATCCATGTTTCCCTTAGGACATGTCTTTTCTCTTAGTTGTTTCCCCTTGCATTCAATCTGTCTGGGTTCATTGGTTTTGGCTGGGTTTGGGTTGGTTTTGGTTTTGTTTTTTTTGCACTGGCTGTGACATCTGTCTTGTAACAGAGCAAATGCTTAAAATCAGCCCAGGCTGTCCATTGGCAGTGTAAGAGATGCACTTGTAACTCAGCCACAGGGACATAGCAAGCTTTTCCATCAAAGGGTGGGAAGACTCGTATGGCTTGGACATAAGAGGAAGCCTTCAAAGGATCCACCGCTCCTTGCAGCGACCCGTGTCGGTTTTGCCACCACCCATTCCCTTGGTGGATTTTTCAGGATTTACGTCACCGCTCTGGAGAATTAACAGCACTCTTCTTGCAGCTTTACGCAGAAGTAGTATCAGCTGTAGTCAGCAAAAAGCAGAGTACTGCAAACACAGGTCTTGGCAGCAAAGTGAAGAGAGAACAGACCATCAACCAAAAAATTTGGTATTGTGTTTATTTGTAACGCTTTAATCTCCCCAACAGTTTGTTCCACAAATGACTAAGGATCGGGGTTTCACTGATGTTTGCTTAAAAAGGGAAAACACTTCCAATTTACCTTTAGCTATGTAGCTGTAACATAGTGTAGAAATGTTGTCTTTGTGTATAGAGATGAGGAAAATCAATTCCAGATCCCAAGGGGCAGATGTACTGGTTGAGAAGGTCACTAAATACTTGCAGTTGCTCGATGGACTTGGAACCAGATCCCCTCTGCGCTGCATGGCTGCTCAGCTCCGCGCTGAGAGGGGGAAGAAAGGAAATGCATGCACCAGGGAAATGCTCTTTATGCTCTCCAAAATGGTCTTATCAAGGGCAGAAGAAAGAAGGGAGGCAGGCATTCAGCTAGCCCACAGAGCCATATTCTGACTGTTATTCACGGGCACATAGCGAGGATTACTTTGGTCCACGTTGTTGAATAGAAGCGTGTTTGTAACTTCTGCTCAGGAGAAATAGGTTGAAAACTGTTCAGCCTTTACAGGAAATATTAGTCTTGCAAGGCTGTCAAGGTCACTGTCAGTCTGGGTTATTTGCTATGTAAGTGCTCGCCACACAAATCAGGCTTAGCTAAGGGCTATAATTCATACACTCAGCATTTTGTGGATTATGTCCTTTAGCCTTCCCTCATTGCCATTTTGGATATTCATTTAGCTCTGGTGTATGACCGTTACAATTTCTCATTGAGGTAATTTCCCCATGTGGTGCAGTGTTTCGCTGTATATTCCTTAATTACAGGTGGACAAACTCGCTCTGTATGAGTAATTTTATGTATAATGCTATTGTTATCTTTGAATGCAGATGGTTCACCTTTGGACAAAACAACAGAAAAACGCAGGTTACAGAGGGGAAAAAAAAAAAACAATGAAAAAGTTACAAAACCCACAGGAAATATTAACAAGGAAGCTCCTGCGGTTGAGGCACCCAGAGGAGGGTCAGGAAATCTCAGATCTCTTCCCAGTTCTGATCCGGACTTCTTCAGGAGCTTTCTGATTTCCAGGTGTCTTAGCTTTTATTTATAAAACAAAGATTATGGTATTCCCACCTCATGGATTTATTGAGATTAACTGAATTACTGATTCTAAAATGTATTGTAAGGAAGTATTAGACAGAACGGTTCTAGCATAAACATATGCTTTTATATTACCGTACAAAACTACAGGCATCAATAATAAGAAGAGTGGTGGAAAATAAAACAAATTTTTCTATCCAACAAACCAATTAATCTGTATCATCAAAACAGCTTCTCGATTGTGCAATGCACAACACGTTCCCTTTAATAATGAAGTGAAAGTCTAAAGAACATGCACATGGGCTCATCCTCTGTATGGCGGGCTAGCTGAGGCAGTAATTTTGAAATATGAATAGGTCCATATTGCAAGGAAAGGACCATCTCTTCTGAGATACTATGTTGAATAATGAGTAGCTCATTCTGTAAGATTTTCAGCCAACATGATTTTTTTTCCTTCCCTGTTAGCGCTGAAGTTGCTGTAGTATATTAGCTTTTATCCTTCAGTTGTCTGGTTCTCTTTCATAATTTTTCCAGCTAATGTTAGGTTTTGTCCTACAATGCCACAACAGTTTCTTTACATCCTTTACATCCCAGATGTGCAGGCACCTTCATCACTTTAGTATGTTGCCTGTTTCTCTCCAGCTCTGTGATTCAGTCAAGCATCTCAGCATAAGACTTTCTCACTGCTTACGCCTTCTAAACTCTTTAAGGCATTTAAGTGGCCTTGAACGTGATCACTTCTACTGCACAGCTGGGTCTAGAGCAAATCCCCAGAATCAAACAGCCTGAAAGTTCTGAGACTGAAATTTGACTCCCAGTGTTGTTGCCTCAGGCCCCATCTTCTGTATTGCAGTTTGGCTCGGGGAAAAAATAATGGGTATAGTTGCTTACACAAAGTCCCTTTTTTTATTCTGTCCTATCTGATCTGATCCTATTTATACATCTGTAGAAATAATTTTAAAAGTGTTTCAGCCTTTGCTGCTGATTAATTATCAACCCCTTACAACTGAATTCTCCCTTCTTTCCTCTTGTTCTCTCTCCTAAAAAAAAAATTAATAAAAAAATAAACAAAAAACTATGACTGTCAGGTATTAAGCCTTTCTGACCAAATGAAGAAACCTGATGCACCCTAGGGCAGTTATTACACATGCACATTCAGTTCATATTACCGCCATCTAAACGTACAGGTCACCCGTGACGGTGCACCATGTTTAAAAGTGACCATGAGTAGACTGAAACACCCTTGTGTTTTCCCTAATGACTTGCCTGTCAGTAGGGAACAGGTGTTTCAGAATGCACTTTGGACACAAAGTGAAATTTTAAGGAAAATTTAAATGATCTTAGTTCCTTAGAAATGCATAAAATTATCCATTGCTTAATCAATTATACACACATACATGCCCTCTCCCACAGAAGACCCTGGATCAGGCATCTACATTATTTGATGTAATTATGTTGGTTGTAAAACAAAATGCAATTGATACGGAGTATTTCTGGATTTATTTGCCATATGTGGCACACAAAGACAAATGGTAGGTTACTTCTGAAATTTTATTTCAAGTATGTTACACACATTTATATGTAAAAATTGATTATAAAAAAGCAAATGTGGCATTAATTTACCATGCTGTAAGTAAATTGCATATCCCTTGTAACCATCCTTCTGGTCAGAAGCCCCTTGGTCTCTGGCAATGCAGACATCTACTCTGGTAACAGAGGCACTACCGAGTGACGCACAGTGCTTTCCTCCCATTAGCACTTCAAAATTAGTCAAAGGATTATAGAAGGAGCCTCCTTGTCACAGCCTGGAATTCCAAACTGCATTAAAAATCCTAATGTTGCAGTTTAACTCTTGAAGGATTTTTATTTGTCTTTTTTTAAGATTGTGTTCTTAAGTGCTTGCAAATTCACATGTTTTGGCTCAGGTTGTGACATAAACACCCACAGTCACTCTAGACTCTTCTTGCTTCACCTTCTGCACCAGCAGCCCAACAAGGGAGGTTCCTTGATTTCAGACTCCAGAATCTCTTTTGTCCAAGAGGACAAGTCTTCTCTCCCTTATATTGTGTGCCTGAGCTCAGCTTTTCTCATGTCCTTGTTTCATATATACTGCACACTGTCAACACCAAAAGCAGGTGCTCATATGTTTCATCTCCCATTCCTATATCTCAGGCTGACTCAGTACATCCCAAAGATATGGACAGTTGATTTCTTCCAAGCCATGGCTTTGGTTATCACTCATGTAACTTGACTGACACAGTTCACATGTTGTCTTCAGTTCACAGGCTTCATGTTTTATAGACCACAAAATAAGTCATCCTTACATGTCCTTAATATCACCGGCTGCTTCATTCTTATTTTTGTTGCTTTGAGGTTAACAGTCTTATTGAAGATTCCTACAGATTGACCTGTCTAGAGATGCTCCTGGGAAATGTGTCCCTACTTCTCTTGCAGAGATAGAAAGCTCCTCTTGCTCCAGAAGGACTTCCAGAATATTTTCTCCTTTCCTACATTCAGACTTGATCCACCCAGGACAAGAGCATGAAGTTACCTCTTTGGCTTACTTGAACATCCCATGACAGGTTACATCCGCTTTGCAGTAAAGGAACTCCATCCAGAATCAGGCTGGGAGCAGAGACAGCCGCACACACTTAGCTTTTCATACTGCAGTGCCTGTTGTGTTTGCTTTTGAAAGATGAGAGCTATTGGTTCAGTGAAGAGCTTAATTACCTGGCTTTGCACTGCCACAGCCTCCTTATAACCTGGTTTTCATATCACAGGAGCGTTCTTACTCAGAACAAGAGGACCGCACAGCAGAGTGAAATAAAGTTGATACCAACTTCACAGCAGCCTCACAACACCATTGTGTAGCTGTAATGGTACTTCTTAGCCGCCTAACTCCTAAAAGTTGCTGTAGTGTGTAACAGTGCTTTTTGAAGGCTTGTCCAGGACAAGCAGATCACTGACAGCTTACCTATACTTTCAGGCTGTTCTGAAGAGGCCATATGTTATCATTTATTTCCTCTCTGTACCACTCAGCCATCCAGCTCATGTCATGTTTACTGATCAGCCCACGGTCCCATCAGCGTCAGCTTAGACAGAACTTGAAGTAAGCCCATTTTTGCAAGTGTTGTCACTGTTTAAATCCTGGAAAGTTGTCATTTCATGTACGTTGATGAGGGTGAGCATGTGTTTCATATCTGTTCTGTTTTTTTGATAATTGGGAGACATACTCTCTTTTCTTAGGCACGTCTAAAACAGAAAGCAAAAAGGAAAGCTTAAAACTGAGGGTTCCTATGAAAGGCAATTTCTTTTAAAGTTTGAAAGTGTTGCTTTTTCTCCTTGCTAACCATACATTACACCTTTTCCATTTGTTTGTCACCAGAAGCACTCAGTACAAAGAAAAGCTGTTGTTTCTTGATCAGTCAAGGAGCTTTATAGGACAAAAGCCTTAGTCACAAAAGGAAAATTACATTTAATTCAGGTTTTCATATGAATAGACCTTGCATCAAGCTCTTGCAAGTGTGTTTCCACCTGCCTTCAATACAAGTCAGTGCCCAAAATATTTTATCAAATTGTCAAAGTCAAGCCCCAGTCCTGACACCAGTCTTAAACTTAATGTCACTGTTGAGTTTAGTGGAGATTAGGCACAATCTCCACTAGAGGAGAGGACAAGCAACCTGTAAGAACTTAACAGGCATTTTAAATAATGAAGCTCACTTGTGAGATCAGGGCAATATTAATCTTTGACAAAAGCTAGGTTGATACCTGAGACTGGACCTCACCCAAGTGTAAGATACATGTAATTCCACCAGAGCGGTTATCTTCACTATGTGGCTCTGCTTTTTCTTAACTGCACCACTAAAACTGGGACTTTTTTTCTGCATGGGGAAGGAGAGATTTCTTTAGAGAGCAGAAGTTCTTTCAGGACACTGAGCAGAACAGGGGCATCTGTCTCTTCTGAGTGATATCCTTGCTTTCATACTTTCATCCTAACAAATTCCTACAAGATTTATCTTGTCAAACTTTAGTCTGAATGGCACAAATTACTGGCAGGATTGTCAATCTAAAAAAGAGACAGGCATAAATTTAATTGCTCCCTGAAGATACATGAAAAGCTACATTTAGCTGCAGCTAATTAGATATTCTCCAATCAACAGTTATGATTCATCTGCTGAGGAACAAAACAAGAAGGCAAATATGAAATAGGCAGCAGAAGTTAAATCTGACCTCCCAAAACGCTGGGGTTGGTTTTGTTTTGTTTTTAATTAGAAATGCAGCCAGTGTTGCACTGTACCAACACCAAAGGCTCATGCTACCTCAAAGCCAGGAGGTGCAGACCTCCGCATGAGGGGGTGACTTCACCACTACGGCAGAGAAAGCACAATTTGGCTTCTGTGAAGTCACCTTCCCAAAAACCTCCTCTCCCCACCTTTCCCAGAACTACCAGCCAGGGTTAAGGATATAGATAAAACCCCAAGGAAGTTCTTTTCCAAGGATCTTAAAATGTCTCTTTACCAAGAAAGATGGAGCTTCACAAAAATGCCCATCTGAAATGGGGTTGTCAGCAATTTAGAGGTATGGAAACTGAGGCAAAAAATAGGTGGACTTGACCTTGTCCATCATGCCACCACACAAAGCAATGCCATAGGTGAGGAAAGCATCCCAGGGGCCTGTGCCTCCATCTCAAACAAATGCTGTTCCCAAGTACCAAACCAGAAGACCAGTTGATATGCCCTTAAACTGAAGAGTAGCCTGCAATCAGAGC
>NW_009647080.1:475658-499607 GCF_000708025.1 Charadrius vociferus
TAGATCGGGGTGTAGTGAAATGTTTTATTTCTTTGGAACTCCATCCAGTGTTCCTCACGCACTTGAGTTTCTTCTGACTTTGAAAATACCATGTGAGTATTTAAAGGATTTGATCATAAATTAAGTATGAACACCAACTTCTGACTGGCTGTGTTAAGGTGGTGCTAGCAGAGAAAACGAGTGGGATTTTTTGGTTGGTTTTTGTTGATTTGTTTATGAGAAAGGGAATTACTTACACAGGTAAAAAAGATGAGCAGCAAGTAAAAGATCCCAAGGCAAGTCAGCATGAAAAGCTCGGTTTTGTATTTTTTTAGTTTTTCATCTTCTATTCCAGGGCAACCTAAAACGTAAAGCAAGGTGTTAACATTGTTCTGGTGTTTATAAAATATTTTTAAACTATTACCTTCATGAAATGCCACATGGAGGATAGGACAGTCAAGAGTCTGTACTGTACCTGTTACTTTTAATGTGACCATGCTGCTCAGATTGCGTTCTCCATTCTGTTCCCCCAAAATGCACTTATATGTCCCACTGTTTTGGCTGGTCACGTTTTTGATCTTCAGTGAAAAGAAGGTGTCATTGGAGAGCTCCAGGGACCCCCCAAGTTCTTTTGGATAATGAGATTCCACATCAAGGACTTTCCATACTATTCCTTCGCCATCGCCAGCCATCTGGAAAGCAAAAACATATTTCTCTTCTTGGGCAACAGTGTCATCCTGAGTTTTAGGGGAAAGAGAGTTTTAAAGCCAGCTTATGGCAGAAAATGCAGAGGCTGAACAGAGGCGGGGGGGAAGCACTTCAAAAGCATCGAATACGTTCATGCTCACCATCAAAAAGGATTTGCTTTTTTTGCTTAAATAGGCACTGTATTTCTAAATAGATACTATAGAGCTATTCTGTAACAGCTTCTTAACCTGCCTCACCTGGACACAATCCTGGTGGAGACGTAACATGACAAAAGGCAGTGGCAGAATTTGCTCTGACGGTGTCTACGCAGAGGCCCCAGAAGAGTTCAAACAGCGAGAGACAGTCCACGGGGATGGTGCTCAGGCAGCAAAAAGCAGCCTAGCCAGCTGCTGAGCGGTGGCTCTGAGGACCAGGTGTCCCCAGGAGAGGGTGGCAGCAGGCAGGTAGGCTCCGCCGCTGCCTGCGCTTGCCCTGCCAGCACGCTTGCCGCCATGCGCGGCTGGGAATTATTAAACCTGCCGGCCCCAGCAGGCACGCCGCAGTACGCTGGCTCTGCCAGCCACGGGCTGGCATCCCCCCAGCGACCCTGGAAGCCCCGAGGTCTGTGTGGGAACGCAGCCTTGGAAACTGCACTGCCCTGTGCCAGTTTCTGTGCAGTTGACCCCTGAAACCACGGTGCCTCTCTGGGGGAACCGGGGGGGTTTCCCCCCTCCCCTCCTCTCCGCTCTTTGTTGGAACCGAAGAACAAAAGTGGCTTCAACTCCTTCAGATTCAGTTGCGTGAAGGTCACAAGCAGGTTCTGGTGCACTTGGGGAGCATTTGTGTGTTGAATTTCTTAATTGTAACCAGAAGAGCTACATTCCTTGGCATTGCTGAGAGGCTGCTGGAGGAATGAAGTGTATTCCCAGAACAGTTTGTACTGCAGGGCGATAGGATGCACTGAAAATGACAATTGGCTGAGAACCACAAAGAAGAGAGAAATCACTAACTTGATTTGAAAGATGGGAGAAGGGTTTGAATTAGCCCATGTCCATTCTTATTCATCGACGGTTGCTCCCTGGGATTCAAGGCAGCGTGCCCTCCATGAAGGTTTCCCGAGTAATGAATTCAGTCTTTCTGTGGACCAGCAGAGCCAGAGCCAGCTCATATAGTCCAAGGCTGAGCTTTTCAGCCAAAACCTATAACTAATGTAAGCCAAGGCTTTTTTATTTTTATTATTTTATTTTAATAGACACATTTTTTGGGTTGCATGTTGGTGCTTACTTTCTATCAGTATAGCTACTGCATCAGGGTATAAGCGTTACACTGTAAGTTATTAAAATTAACACTACTTTCTCATACTGAGGCTAGAAGTATCTGGTTTCTTTTTCATGGGGAAAAGCGTGAGGAAAGCGTACTCAGGAGTCTGGAGAGAAATGTGGGCCTGATGCTCCATTATACTCTGCTACTTTTGCAACACTAAAATGGTGTAAAACAAGCTGCAAGTTGGGGAACTTTTCAGGAACTGGGGAATCAGAGTAAAGCACAAGATTTTCATAATTGTAAAGATCCCTTCTCAGAAAGGTTTGGGGGTTTTTAGTGCATCAACTGAAACACAGAGCAGTAATTCCCTGGGGCTTTCCACACTTTACCCAGCAAGAGGGAAGAAAGTACCTTCTTCCTTTTAATCCCTCAGTAAATTTACCCCAGCTTCTCTTTCTTACAACGCTTAGTCCCAAGCAGCTATGAGACAAGCAGTATCTACGGTGGGTTTCAGGCTGTAGGGACTTCACTGCACTACAAGGATTTAGAAATTTTTGGGCCCTGCACATTGTCAGAGATGTGGCCAGAAGAATCCCGATACCCATGCTGGGCTCAGCTCTGGTTACAAGTGGGTCAATAGCAGTTAAGTGGATAGAGTTGACCTCCCTCAGATCTAATTTTTGCCACTCTCCCTTCCCTTACCATCCCCTTCCTCAGTGAAATTTAAAACCGCCCACAGGGCAATAAAGAGAACCAGCCTGGCTGCCCTTCATATTGCCCTAAAATCCAGATAGAAGGTCTGAACTACACACA
Source organism: Charadrius vociferus (assembly GCF_000708025.1). Taxonomy (NCBI): domain Eukaryota; kingdom Metazoa; phylum Chordata; class Aves; order Charadriiformes; family Charadriidae; genus Charadrius; species Charadrius vociferus. The sequence goes on from NW_009647080.1 coordinate 478,401, forward strand.
GAGAATTAGTTTTGGTTTTGTTTTGTTTTGCTTTTTTTTTTAATTCACTAGTAGCATAAATAATTGCTGTCTTGGGTGGTAAATGGTGCTGTGATTCTTGTGGCTGAAACCTGGGAATCAGAAAACACTTTGATCTTTCTGTATGCAATTGTAATCACCGCTGCTAATATAAGGGAGAAGTAAATTAAGTCCATCTATCCTGTGCCTGACCATGCACTTATTCCCAGTGAGATTTTTGGTAAATGATTTAACTTTCTTATTTTATGGGGACACTGACGGATAGGATTGATTATTGCCTCCAAAGCTTTTCAAGGTGCTCAGTTGCTGTCACAAGCACAGTGACAGTGACCCTGGAGACAACAAAGTCAGAACCTTGCCTTGCACAGACCCACTCTGTGTACGGCAAAGCACTGTCCATGAAGCTGCATGAACAGCCTTTCCCCAAAACAGAAGAAAAAGTTACCTTGTGGCCTACTCTGGCTCCCTCACCTGGGGAGAAACCAATGATCATCTGGATGGGGGTCGTGAACCTTTGCATTCGGAGGGGAGGGGCGGGGGGGAAGAACAGTTCATTTGCATGGGTTTAATTCGTGCTTTGTGTGCCTCTCTTTATCCCTTAAATCTTTACTGAAGGGCAAAGGCAGGCAAAGCAGTCCATGCTGGTGCTGGTGTGCCCAGCAGCCTCCTTACATTTTTTAGGCTACAGAGACATCTGGTGGCATTTTTCCAGCCTCTACACACAGCGCATCCATCCCTACTCAGAGGTCACAGCAACCCTTTCTCTCTGATGCCTGAACCAAGACTTTTTCCACTGCAATCTTATCTCCTATTATCTTATCAAAAAAAAAAAACCAAACAAACAAAAACCAACCCATCAATACCTCTCTTTTTAAATTCTCTAAGTAGCAAGGAAACATCTAAGCAAATTTGCAGAGTGTGTCCCCATATCCCAGCTGTGTAAAAGGAAGTCCGTGAGATGCTCAGTAAGGTCATCATTCTGCCTCTTGCTCTATTCAAACTAACCTCTTTTCCCCCCAAACCTAATTAAAATTACAAAAATGCCACTTTGTTTGCCACCTCCTGTGAATTACTTGGCAGACTCTCACTAGACAGATCATTTCGCAGCTCAAGCTCCTATGATAATCCACCACTAATTCATGCCAAGTGTCCTCCAGGTGATACCACAGCCCAAGGTAAATGCTAGGGGTTTTACCTAATTAATTCCACACAAGCTTAGAGGGATCGAAGCGAATGCTGTTGGTGGGAGCAATCCACCTGTGTAGGGACCATCCTCTTCTTTAATCAGCGACAAAATACTTTCCACCCACATTTCGTTTGCATTTCATTTCCCTTCCGCCGCGCTGGCGAGCGAGCTGCAGCACGCCGGCTCCCCCGGCTCCCCACCGCCAACGGGAGGAGGAAAGGGAGGTGGTCTTTTCCTGCTCCCACGTTTGCTGTTAATGGCTTTACCAAAATTCAAAAAGCAAATCATGACCCGTGCGAGCACCGGTAGAAATGCTACTGAATCTATTTGCATAAAAAGGGTCTGGTTGCCATGCTGGCTGCTGGGGGTTACTGAAGCAAGAATTTTGCTGGGAAACAGGGACCTGCAGCCTGGCAGCATCATTCCGCCTATCGCATAAATAATTGCTGTCTTGGGTGGTAAATAGTGCTGTGATTCTTGTGGCTGAAAACTGGGAATCAGAAAACACTTTGATCTTTCTGTATGCAATTGTAATCCCCGCTATGTAAGGGAGAAGTAAATTAAGTCCATCTATCCTGTGCCTGACCATGCACTTATTCCCAGTGAGATTTTTGGTAAATGATTTAACTTTCTTATTTTATGGGGACACTGACGGATAGGATTGATTATTGCCTCCAAAGCTTTTCAAGGTGCTCAGTTGCTGTCACAAGCACAGTGACAGTGACCCTGGAGACAACAAAGTCAGAACCTTGCCTTGCACAGACCCACTCTGTGTACGGCAAAGCACTGTCCATGAAGCTGCATGAACAGCCTTTCCCCAAAACAGAAGAAAAAGTTACCTTGTGGCCTACTCTGGCTCCCTCACCTGGGGAGAAACCAATGATCATCTGGATGGGGGTCGTGAACCTTTGCATTCGGAGGGGAGGGGCGGGGGGGAAGAACAGTTCATTTGCATGGGTTTAATTCGTGCTTTGTGTGCCTCTCTTTATCCCTTAAATCTTTACTGAAGGGCAAAGGCAGGCAAAGCAGTCCATGCTGGTGCTGGTGTGCCCAGCAGCCTCCTTACATTTTTTAGGCTACAGAGACATCTGGTGGCATTTTTCCAGCCTCTACACACAGCGCATCCATCCCTACTCAGAGGTCACAGCAACCCTTTCTCTCTGATGCCTGAACCAAGACTTTTTCCACTGCAATCTTATCTCCTATTATCTTATCAAAAAAAAAAAACCCCAAACAAACAAAAACCAACCCATCAATACCTCTCTTTTTAAATTCTCTAAGTAGCAAGGAAACATCTAAGCAAATTTGCAGAGTGTGTCCCCATATCCCAGCTGTGTAAAAGGAAGTCCGTGAGATGCTCAGTAAGGTCATCATTCTGCCTCTTGCTCTATTCAAACTAACCTCTTTTCCCCCCAAACCTAATTAAAATTACAAAAATGCCACTTTGTTTGCCACCTCCTGTGAATTACTTGGCAGACTCTCACTAGACAGATCATTTCGCAGCTCAAGCTCCTATGATAATCCACCACTAATTCATGCCAAGTGTCCTCCAGGTGATACCACAGCCCAAGGTAAATGCTAGGGGTTTTACCTAATTAATTCCACACAAGCTTAGAGGGATCGAAGCGAATGCTGTTGGTGGCAGCAATCCACCTGTGTAGGGACCATCCTCTTCTTTAATCAGCGACAAAATACTTTCCACCCACATTTCGTTTGCATTTCATTTCCCTTCCGCCGCGCTGGCGAGCGAGCTGCAGCACGCCGGCTCCCCCGGCTCCCCACCGCCAACAGGAGGAGGAAAGGGAGGTGGTCTTTTCCTGCTCCCACGTTTGCTGTTAATGGCTTTACCAAAATTCAAAAAGCAAATCATGACCCGTGCGAGCACCGGTAGAAATGCTACTGAATCTATTTGCATAAAAAGGGTCTGGTTGCCATGCTGGCTGCTGGGGGTTACTGAAGCAAGAATTTTGCTGGGAAACAGGGACCTGCAGCCTGGCAGCATCATTCCGCCTATCTGCATAAAGCTACCCATTAAGAAAATTAAACAAGAAAGGGAATGTGAGTTTATGTTTATTGTCACATATACATTGGCTGGCGGCAATGTCTGTGACAGGCTTTTCCAGAAACCAGGTGGTGGGGGCTAAGTCTGTTGCTTTCCATCACCTCCACAGCAATGCGAGGAAATGCTACCCCCAGGGGCTGACACTGTCCAACACCATTAATGACCTGGACACTGGGACAGAGCATGTGCTCAGCAGGTTTGCAGATGATACAAAGCTGGGAGGAGTGGCTGATACACCAGAGGGTTGTGCTGCCATCCAGAGGGACCTTGGCGCATTGGGGACAGGGACTGACAGAAGCCTCGTGAAGTTCAACAATAGGAAGAATAACCCCAGGCACCAGAACAGGCTGGGGCCAACCTGCTGGAAAGGCCCTGCGATAAGCCCTTGTGGCAAAGAAAGCCAACAGCCCTCTGGGCTGCACTAAGCGGAGCATCTCCAGCAGGCTGAGGGAGGTGATCTCTCCCCTCTGCTCAGCACTGGTGAGACACACCTTGGAGTGCTGGGTCCAGTGCTGGGCTCCCCAGCACAAGAGAGACATGGATATACTGGAGAGAGTCCAGTGAAGGGCCACAAAGATGATTAAAGATTTGGAGCATCTGACATATGAGGAGAGGCTGAGAGAGCTGGGACTGTTCAGCCTGGAGGAGACAAGGCTCAGGGGCATCTTATCAATATGTAACTGATTGCCAGGGGGATAAAGAAGCTGAAGCCAGACCCTTCTCAGTGGCCTCCAGAGGCAAGACAAGAGGCAATGGGTACAAACTGAAATATAGAAAATTCCATTTAAGCATAAGAAAAACCTTTTTTACTGCGGTTGAACACTGGGGTGGGCTGCCCAGAGAGGGTGGGGAGTCTCCATCCTTGGAGATATTCAAAATGCGACTAAACACAGCCCAGAGCAACCAGCTCTAGTTGCCTTATTTTAGTGAGTTTAATTGAAAGTTATTCTAGTTCCCAAAAGCTTGGAAACACTTGGTCTAAAGAGGTTGACATTTTCCCACATGTATTCTCTAGTCAATTGACTGATTCGTCTTAAGTTTCTCCTAGCCCAGAGCTTTTTGGTAAGAATAGTGGTGGTGATCCAGTGGATATTAAAATGGGATGGGTTTGATTGAAAATACCACTGAGCTGATACATTTCTGTTCTGTGACTGGAGGAATTACAAGAAACAGGTAGAATAATTAGGCCTCCAAAATTTAAGTGCTCTTCAGCAAATATTTCTTTCTCAGAGACCTAAAAACAAGGTGGAAGAAGGAGAAGGAACAATTTCCTTGGTCCTAGCTGGCTGGGTTTTAGCTGCAGTTTTGAAAACTGCTACAGCATTACATGATAGTGCCACTAAACAAAGCCAATTCACACATACTGTAGTATTTGCACCCAACTAACAATCAAAACTTAATTTTATCATATATATGTAAGAGCAAGCGGTTGTTAAGTTAACTCATATTCTCTGCTCTCATTAAATATCTTTTTTCATCAAACTTTTCCCAGACTAAGGTGGTACGTTGGCTCCCAGGTAAATCAAAGTGCCAATATAAGCCACTTTTCTGATAAAAGCAAATTTTTATTTCAAACAAAATGGTTCAGGTCCAAAACTGATGTCAGTTTAAACTTTATTTTTTTTCTTCTGAAGGTGGGATGATTGTAAAAATGGTGTAGTTTAAAATTACACTGGGAATAATGGCCAAATTGAAATTTCTGACTGCTAAAGAGATCTAAAAAATATATACAGCCAGAAGGAATTCATTTTCTGAAGCAAAATATCTAGAATTCTGGCAATGCTTGATAGCCAACATATAATGAATCACAACTGAGCTGAAACCGCTTAATAGGTGTATTTTTCAGCACAAAAGCACTTTCACATTTGATTACTGCTGAAGGTGCATCCATATGGTTCCTATACAGTGTCACATAGAGATACCAATGTTAAATTTGAAAAAAACAGACATAAATTGTGGTCAATTGTGAGTGAATTCTGACTGTGCTTTAGAGGAGAAAAAGGAAGAAGAAAAGAAAAACCAAAACCCAACCCCAAAACAACAGCAAAGGAACCGCATGTGACACATGAGCCAGCTGGAAAAGCCCTCTGACTCAGTCACACAGCCTCTTTATTGTTTTTTGGTTTAGCTAAGGGCATCCAGCGCTAGCTCATGTCAGGCAAAAGAATTGTTTTGGTCATGAAATCATTTCCACTGCTCCTTTCTTGTCTAAATCATCAATGTGTTGGAGCTACTTGGAGCTGAATAGATGCCTGAGGAGCATTTCACTGCATTTCTTCAGGTATGTTAGAAATTAGACTGAAGTAATTTAGCAACTATTTACTTATGCTAATAGATAATAGCTATGCACATTTAGCAAAAGTAATTTCCTTTGAAGGAAGGTGTGATTAATATTAAATATCTGTAAGGTTTATTCTGGTTTTGTAAAATGACTTCCCCCTCTCTGCCACAATTTTATATTTTTCAGGGAAGTGTTATAAAGTTAACAGACTTCTCTCCACTGAAGCACAGCCTTCTTTCCTCTTCCTCAAGATTTGTTTTACATTAAGACTTTTCTGGCTATCACATGAGCAAAGTAGCAAAATATCCACTGGGACTTCATTTGTGTGTGTTTAAACTCAAGTTTTCAAACTGGATATAAAGTGATAGTTATGAGGTTTTAGGAAGTGGTTCTCATTTTCAATGTGCTACACAAAGAGAAACTGTTCATTTTTCAATAGCCCTACAAGGCAGAAAGGTAAGTAAAGTTTCATTACCTAGATTCTTCATAGGTGGGCCGTACAGATTCAAACCAGTATTTCCATGTACAATTCCCAGTGCCTGGGCACTTATGCAAAAGTTCTCAGTTGGCAAACTTCCACACTGCTCATATACAGTTTTATGGCATGTAGGTTGCTCTACAAACCCTGTAACTTTTCCACGGCCACATAGTGAACGGGATGAGAGCTCTACCAGGCTGGAAGAGGACTTGGTGCTCTATCTTCTCCCCAGCATGCTAGGCCTGCCTACCTCAAGTATTTCTAACTAAAAATCATTTTGTCTGAGCTGACTGACTGTGGTCCTGTTTCTGCACAGACCTACTTACACATGTGACTTCATGCACGCGAATACTCTAATTAGCTCCAAGGATACTGGGCACACGACAGGTTAAACACATGCACACCTTTTTGCAGTGCGAGACATTAGCAAAAGCGAAGGAACTGTTGAATGCAATCCTTACATCCAGTTGGATTTTGATACCATGATATTAACTCCTTTAAACAATTATTTCTCCATACAGAATTGAAAAAGCAAGTACTTTTAAATAATATTTTTTTTTTTTTTAAAAGCAGATCGTAACAAACTATTTAAAAGCACCCCTTAGCTGGTCAGAGGATGCAGAGGTGCCAGCGAGATGGAGTTTTTTTGCCTAGCGTTCACGCTGCTCAAACAGCCACACGTGCAGCACTGTAATGTTGTCGCCATCATTTTTTTAAAGCAGCAGAAGCAAAGGTTAATTGCTTGCATTTACTGCATAGTTCAAAGTGACCTCATACAAAAGATTTAGCCTAACAGCTGCTTGAACTTTACAGTCTGAAATTTCATACCATTTGTTGGAATTACCTTTTAATTAGCCCTTTGGGGGTACACGTAGTGTTTATTGATTAATCCTTCAGTAGTTGTTTTTTAAATAACAGATTAATTGTCTATGTTGGGTAGCCAGGTCATGCTCTGCCATTTCCTCACCCTCCTTTTGCAGTGTTGGGTGGGGCCAGCAGCACACAGCCAAAGTCAGGAGAAAGGAGAGAGGAGGAGAGGAGAGGAGAGGAGAGGAGAGGAGAGGAGAGGAGAGGAGAGGAGAGGAGAGGATCAAGCTGCCGCCTATTTAGCTAGCCCCACCAGTAGAAGTATTGCTTCTTCAGCACAAAACACAGAGCCTAAATTAATTTTTCCTGCTGAGAGTCAGGCTTTTTAGCTTTGCTGCTGTGTTTCTCCTAATATGGTTGTGACTGTGGCTTGGGCTAGCGTCACCAAGAGTGGTGTTAACTGCCTGTCCCCACTTCCCACCTCTCTTCTGGGGTGAGTAACCAAAAGACTACAGTACCACAGTTGGTGCCATCAGCCCCCGAGGATGGTGGCAAGAGTTGAAGACTCTTAGATTTGCTAGATTTTGTTACTTCTTGTAGTTTCAACAATGCCAGCAGAGAAAAAAGCATGAGGTCCTGTCATGATGGGCAGTCTTTTCCTGGGTAAAATGGTTGAAGCAGGAAGAGCAAGGAGACCATGGAAGGAGCGGGGATTGGCGAGACGGGGCAGGGGACATGCAGTGGCAGTCTGGACTGTAACAGCCTAACTGCTGCAAAGGGAAGCAGCACTACTGAGGGCTGCCAAGGAAGGGGCACACACAAAAGGCATCATCAAATACCACCCTCCCCTGCGTGTGCAGTCATTTTGTGCCCAGGTGGAACTGTAAAGAGCTATGAGACAATACAGAATTGGGTTTAAAGGGTTTCCTTACACTCTTTCATCAGGGCAATGGCTTTTGGCTCCTGTTTCCTGCCTGGCCCTCCCAGCTGCCACTGAACTCACAAGGCCATGCTTCTGGAGGATCCCCACACTTCAGCCTGCTGGAACTGTTGTCGTGTTTTTTTGACTTCCAACACTGGCTTGGGGGACAATTTTTGGGGATCCAGTCAACCTCTCTGTTTATTCCTCCCCTGCCCCTTAGCACTTCTGTTCAACTCCTCCAGGTCCACCAGACTGCATGGTTTGCCTGCAATGAGCTCCCTGACCTGCCATGGCTCTGTAGGAAACATGGGGCCTTACACAATCAGCATGTATCTGTATGGAAAATACATGTCCTTATCCAGCTTTTGAAGCAGAAAGCAAAAAAGTGTAAGTTGATGCCTATCCCAGCTCCCATAGTAATGTTCAACCAAATGCATTATTCTCTACTTTCTGTCTCCCACCCGTACTTAGTTCAGTATTTTGGAAAAATAAGGAGACTATAGATGCTGCAGTTGCTGATGGGCTGGTAGCCAGATGTTCGAAACAGCTCTTTCAGCGTTAGGTACCTTTGGATTGCAGTTGTCATCTAGTCAGTAGGCAGATGCTCATTGTTGTACTAGCACTGAAACTCAGATGCATTGCAAGTTTCAACCACAGAAGCCCTATCTAATAACACTGTTTGTTGGTTTACTGTAGGGAATAATTTTAAAACTATATCTGACCAAACTGCTGGGAAGCCAAGGCCGTGGCCTTATGTTCTGGCAGAGATGAAGTAAGAGTTTCACCCACCAAAAATACGTTTTTTTCCCTTCCTTCCACTGCTCTCCCATCACATGGGAAAGTAATTCAACTCTGTAACCCACAAAATCTTTATTCACAGATTGATTTTCCACTACTACAACAAGCAACAGAGAACTGACTTAACAGGCAAACAGAGGACCACCAGGACTGGCCCATGGATGGTGAATGGGGGAGAAAATCTTCCTTTTTTCCCCTGTTAATTTGGCTCACACCGTAAGTTGAAACTCTACACTGAGATGTGAATACACGGTGCTATACAGCAAGTCAAAAGCCACTTCTTCAACCACTGGGCAACTCTGCCTCTCTTTCTATGACAAATCTTGAAAGTGTTGAGCAGGACTTTTCTGCTCATTAGCCATTCGATCCTTGTAGCCGTTTCTGCAAATAGGTGGTCAGCAGGGTTCTCCTGCTTTGGAGATGGGAATTCTGAATCAGGGCAGTCAAGATGTGACTTTTACTTTGTGACTGCAAAGAGATAACGCAGAATTTCTAGCTCTCCACCTGCCTTCTGCATAGCCTGCCCTTAAGCCCATCCCCACTAGCCAAATCTTCCTAAAGAATAGCAAGTACTTGTTTAGTTCTTCCATTTCAAAGAAAAATCAGCCCCTGTTTGGGGGAAGATTAACCAAGGGACAACATCATTGATGCTGCAAGGTTTAAATACCATTTTTTGCTCTGAAGAAAAATCCTGGAAAGACTCCTCTTCAGAGTAGTATTTGGCAGGCTGTGTGTGGGGCACCACCTGAATTCTGATCCTTGGAAACCAGCAATAGTTAGATAGAAAAGCAGGCCAAGAGCAATTCAAGGATCACACTCAAATAGCCTGAATACAATGACATGGAAAACGCCTGTTCTCCATTCTCAGCTCAAATGCTTTCATTACTGCCTTATCTCTGCTGCACTGACAGGAGGATGCCTTTTCATAAAATAACCCATTTTTCACAAGACAAGCCAGTATCAGGTAGGAAAGCAAAGCAGACTGCTTGAGTAACTTAGGCTTTTTTCTTACTTTATACCAAGATGCTGTCTGGTAGGTGATTGAGGAGTCCCGAAGAACTTTACAGGGCAGCAGCACTTCTTCGGTACACCTCACAGCAATGTCTGGGACCACCACAGAAACCCCATGGATCAAACACCAAACTGCAATGCACAGATACACATCACTTTTAAAAAAGGTAATCCTTCCTGTCTTCCCAAAACATATCCCCACAAAATAAATCTGAAAGACTAGAAAGAAAAATGCAAGGCTCCCCACTTACCGTTGCACAGGATGATGAACAGAGCGTAGACTACCAAAGACATGGCTTTTACTGCTTCAAATCACAGAGCAGCTACAGCGTGCCTCTTTGCAGGACAGACTGTGAGAGCAGAGTGAAACTGCTACTGCTTCTGGAGTGATATTTCTGGAGGCAGCCTGGGGAATCCCCCAGACAGCTTATCTTGAAGCTCCCCGTCACAGGGAAAATCCCTACGTGTAGAAGCTGGAGCTCCTCCCATTAAATCTGTTAGGTCACTCCCATTTCTGCAACTGCCTGCACTGGTAGCACCGCAACTGCCTTTTTTTCTTCTTTTTTTTCCCCCCTCTGTGTCGATCTTAACAGAAATAAGGCCAATCATGGGGGGCTGTGGATTGCTGTGAAGGGCATCAAAATCATCACTGAAAGAATCTTTCTCCTGAGTGAGAAAACCACAGGGGAAAGGGTTTGTCAGCCTCCCAAAATCCCCTCCCAACCTTCTTTCTGCAGCTCTGACAGAACAGTGTCTGTGCAAAGGTTGGCCATATGAAGCGACATTTCTGAAACCACGTTTAAGCCCTCAGGTCATATAACCACAAGGACACTGTGACTTGGGTCTAAGGGCTAAGCAGGAATTTACAGCATGACTGAGCAATACAAACTATATTTCTGTAGTGTTACGTGTGTAACTCCCCATGTAGGCACTCATGATGTAGAAGCAGCATCTTTCTCAGTGTATTTTGTCATTTTCAAGACAAGCAGGGGCAGCTAGAGTGACATAATTCTACCTAATTAGATGTTGGAAAATTTCCTCTTGAAAAAAGAATCAAGGCAACTCCCAGAAGAGGAATCGTTTGGACATCCCCTCTAGATACCTGAAAAAGGAAAAAAAAAAAAAAAAAAAAAAAAAAGAAAAAAGAAAAAAAGTCCTCTTCTTGTGATCTGTAAGAGCTGTTTCCCCCTGGAGAATTTTTGAGGAAGTCTGACGCTGATCACAGAACCATTTACAAATCATGAAACTCTGAAAGTTGCTGACATGTTATTTTTGGAAAACAGTTCTGGCTGCTGTCTTTAGGCTACTGAGATCATAGTGGAGGGGCTTTTTTGAGTTTTGATGGGTGAAGAGTGTATGGTCAGCCACTTTTGAAAACCAGGTTCCTGGAAGCCACATCAGGCTGGGCATCCTAAAGCCAAATCACCTCTAGAAAGCTTTGTGAAGAAAAGTCAGTTAGACATGTCCTCAGAATGCAAAAGTCCAACTCAGATGGGTAAATGCTGTGGGTGGGTAACACTTTTGGAAACTCCAATCTGTTCTGTGAGGGAAGTCAGACAGCAATTTCTCCAGGGGCCTTGCTGTTGAAATAGCCTACTTATATTTGAAGCTTTTTGCTTCTATCTTCTTGACTGGCATAGTAAATATAACAGGCTCTAAGCTTTATTTTTATCTTTGTGCTTTCTGGTTTCAAGGACCTCAATCCATTACTCAGAAGATAGGTACAAGTAAAATGTAAATCCCAGTGGATCTTTCTAGAGGGAGAGAGAATGCTGAACTCTCACTTCTTTCTCCTGTGTGAAATAATAGAGCCCTTGAGAAGGCAGAAGGGGGGGCGGGGGGGGGGGTGGTGCTGAAGGAAATCTTGGAGAGAAGAGGGCTCCAGTTAATATATTTCACATCTGTTCTTCACTAAGATGATGGCTCTCCTGCCCCCATGAGTCAGTCACACATCAAGCCCACCTCCAAGAAGGGCACTCAGCTTTCACCCAAGTGCCTCTTTCTGTGAGTCCTGCAAAGCTACATATTTACCCTTCACAAACCAATCCAGAGGCTAAAACCTTCTCTACCTCCCCTTTCATCATGGGGAAACCACCAGTGAGCAAACCACAGTAAGCTGCTGCCCCTGCTGTGGGTCAGCCCACAGCAATCTTTCCCAAAACAGCCTGGCCAGATGTAGTCTGGAGGGGCTGTGGCATGCCTAAGGCTGAGGTCACAAGTTTGCCCACACAGAAGTGCACTGAAAGTAAGCATAAAGGGTCAGGCTTCAGTTTGATCTGGGAAATGTTCATGCCACACACGCTTGCCAAGGTGATGTTAAACAACATTCTTCCTCCGTTAGTTAAAATACAGGAGCTGGGACTCTTAAAAACACACGTTTTTTCCCTCTAGGACAGGCATAGCTTCAAGCAAAACAGTCCTTTTCCTCCAGAAGTATTTGCAAGTTCAGCTGCTGTTCCACAGCACAGTGTGTGAAGCAAGAGAGCAAGATATGAAAAACAAAAACTGAAACTCCCTTTGCTGGGTGAGGAGAAATCATTTGGTTTCTAAACATTCCCTGGACGGGATTTTTTCTTCAAGGAAACTTTGAACTGGGCTGTACTTTCCGTCCTAACTTTTAATACCCTTTATATTGTTTCAAAGAGCAAGCCTATTATCTCCAGAGACCTGGAATCTTCTTTGAGTTCCACTCCTGTCCGGAGCAGTGGAAGCAATGGGAGCTCAGCGGGACGGGTTTGGGTGTGGGAGTGAGGAGGCAGTGATTGCCTGTCTGCCTTCTCCGTGAGAAACAAATCCACATCTTTGCAGGGCCCTCAGGAACTGCAGGAGCTGCACGGTTATGTGAATAAGTGGAAGTCTATCGTTAAATGCATTGTTCTGTGGACCTAATGAGACCTGCTTCCCTACAGGTGTGTCCTATTGCCTCTTCCTCTCCTTCCCTCACCCGTACCACTCACTACACCAACAGGAAGCCCTCGATCTCACTAAGCAAGAAGCACCATCTGCTCTGCTGAGCCCAGAGCCGCACATGTGATGACTGACATTAGCAAGTACCATGTAGAAAGGCTGCATTCTGCCTACCTTTCCCTTAGCAAGGGCACTTACTTGGATGTCCATCTTTGACCCAGCTGCTGATTTTCATGAATTTCATAGCCACTTAGTTCTCTTTGAGGCCCAATCCTTCTGTCAATTTGATAGAAAGCAGGTTCAGAACATGCTGGCTGACAGACAGCCAGATGGCATGATCACAGAAATTTCATTCTCTGTGGGAAATGAGGCTAGAAGCACAAGGATGTGGGATGAATTCATGGGATAAGGTTAAAAAGTCAAGACTGTATATTTTTTTCAGTGTTGATAGAACCTTGAGAATGTTGTTTGTAGAATCGTATCCTTTTCCCTTGAACCAGGTAGGTATTGGCTCCCTCAGATACTTGGATAGTGGGTTTTTCTTATTTTTTATTCCAATGTGTGGCTGTAAAAGATATGTAAGACTCCTTCTTAATTCATGTATTTGCCCTTGAATGCCGGCATTTATCAGCAAGCACAGAGTTTAAAATAAGACAAAACCTTTGGTCTCTACAAGGACTACAGAGCTCTCCACAACGGAGGATCAAAGGTTAAGACAGAGGTGTCAAAACAGCATTTAGGATTTCTAGCAAGGCACAGATTTTTCTGTATAGGTATATGATTATCAAATATCCATTGCTCCACTGCATTTAGGTTCTTGATTTGAATAAGCTCCATCCATGCGCCTCATGTCTATTGTGAAGCCGCTGGTGAGGGGTAGTTGTTTATTTGCTTTTATTATTATTAATCTCCTGTGCAGCAATAAAAACTGTGTGCTTCAGCTCAACTGACAAAACCAGGAAGGCTTTTGGTTTATGTTTTAGTAGACAACCTTTTTTTTTAAACAATATACTGTGTGTAATGTGGCACTGTCAGCTGAAGGAACAGTGACAGAAGAATCCACAGCCACAAATGCAGAGCAGTCATGTATTTTGAGGGGCCCAGCAGAGCTGCAGTCACAACGTTTACTTTCCTGTCATGCTAGGATCTTGATGCTCACCACACCAAGAATTAAAAGCAACTGAGAGTTTCCAGATTGCAGCTAATGAGAGGCACGTAGATTACTCACAAACTGGAGTTAGGAAAGTTTAAGGACAAAGTTCTCTTCTCTGCCCCTTCATGGCAGATGTTGGGTCAGGGTCTACATTTTCTGTTTAAACAGTGGCAATCCAGCAATACTGAGAAACCAAAACACTGGAACTGTGACCTGCTGGGCGGCACAAAGCTTTGTGCAACCAAGATGATTGAGGGATTGGAGCATCTCCCTTACGAGGAAAGGCTGAGAGAGCTGGGACTCTTTAGCCTGGAGAAAAGAAGGCTGAGGGGAGACCTTATTACTACTTACAAATATCTAAAGGGTGGGTTGAAGGAGGATGGAGCCACACTCTTCTCGGTGGTTCCCAGTGACAGGACGAGGGGCAATGGGTGCAAGTTGGAACATAGGAAGCTCCGTTCCAACACACGAAAAAACTTCTTTACAGTTCGGGTGACAGAGCACTGGCAGAGGCTGCCCAGGGAGGTTGTGGAGTCCCCTTCTCTGGAGATTTTCAAAACCCGCCTGGATGCAGTCCTGAGTAATGTGCTCTAGGCAATCCTGCTTTAGCAGGGGAGTTGGACTAGATGATCTCTAGAGGTCCCTTCCAACTCTGAAAATTCTGTGATTCTGTGATTCCATGCTACAGACTGTCTCCCACTGCCAGCTCAATAATTAACACCCAATAAATTATACACAAATGGCCACTCCTCTGAAACTCCTGGACTTCGGAGTGAGCCGCTTGAGATGTGTCAGCCCTGCTTGTCAAAGTAATGATTAAGCATACTTATGTAGAAATTGAAAAGTCGCCCAAAATACAGACCCAAAATGGAGGTATCCAAAATCAGAAGCGCCTTTAGCAACTGTTGGCCTGGGAGTTTAGGAATTGCCTTTCAGCAAACAGGAGCAAGAACATATTCCACGTCTACATATGCAACTGTAAGAATTGGAATAAGGCTGTACTGAAGCTCCACCTAGTCCAGCATCTTGTCTCCAACAGCAGGCAGTGAGCTATCAGGTAGCCAAGCAGGCCGAGGTGCTGCATTCAAATTGCAGGGTCTGCTGGAGGTGCACATTGAAATCTCATTTTTAACAGGTCCCTGGTTCCTCTTTTATCATCAGCGTGCTAGATGGTGCTGGCATCACCAGGACTAGGGACATCTTGGACGACAGTTTGCAGATTTTGATGGACTCTCCATGTGGGGCTGTCCATGCTGCCTTCTCTAGAAGGTAAGGAACAGATTCTTGCCTGCTGTCTCTACTGAATTCTGCAACAGTAGTCCCCACATAGTCCCAGCTTTGCAGAGCTCCTTCTTGGATGGTGCATCTCCTTACCACACCTAGCCGGTTTGCCCCCAAATCATGCTGTAGCAATACTTACTCCTCCTGGTGCTCCTCTTGCTTTTCTCTTGCCTGTACATCCTCGCTAGACACTCATGCTATGGGACTTCTTACACTGGAAGAGAATGAAGGATCCCAGTAGGTCACCTCATGCTCCTAGCTGATCCCATGGCCCACCAGGAATGTAAGCCAGGAAATCCTCCTGGGGTCAGCCTGTGCTAACAGCAGGTCTCACAGGGTGCCCTGACCATTGTGCGCCATCTGGGGACCCAACCATGCACACAAACCCACTGTGCCAGGCTGCAGCCCCTCTCCTTGTGCCTCCAAGACCTCTTGTTGTGGGGTGGTTTTTTCTATACCTTCCCCATCTGAAGTCCCACTGAGTCATGGGACTTCCTGATCAACTTCCCCCACCATCCCCAGCAGCAGAAAGAGGAACCTCCTGGTGACATGGTCCGGGTGACTGCAGGGCCTATATCCATTCCCTTTTCCTCTCAGGTCTCCCAGCACAGCACCACTGGACACTAGCTCTTCAGATGCCTTCACAGTGGCGTGCCCTGCATCCCCCTCTGGTTCCCTATCTGTACATTTCTGACCGTTTGACCTTGACCTTCCTCTCTTCTCTCCTTTGTTGTCCCCCGTGATCATTTGGCTTTCCACAGGTCTTTCAAAGAGCATAAGATCCGTGTAGACATATACTGACACTTCAACAGAATACTTGTCTAGCCTGAAAAGAGTTAAGGCAACTCGCCTCTACTATGTGTAATAACTTTGTGCTTTCACCAGATTGTCTTCTCACCATAGGCCCCCTTTTCCAGTTAATTTATAAATAGGTTCAACAGCAGGACCCCAGGAACAAAACCCCCTCAAACATCACTGGAGACCTCGCTCAAATGTGAACGCTGGCCATTTATCCTCCTTTTTTAATAGGTTATTCACATGAAGACTTTTTCTCTTGTCCCATGGTGCCTTAATTTCTTTCAGAGCCGTTGCTGATGGACCTTTATGTCTCTGGAAATTGTTGCTGGGATCCTATATGGCTGACCTTGTTGTGGTTTTCATTTAACTTGCCAGAGTTTATGATCCTTTCTATTTTCCACTCTTGGACACAACTTCTATTTTCTGAAGAAAGTCTTCTGCTTCTAATAAATTCCTTTACCCTGCTGTTAGCCATGTCAGCTTTCCTTTTGGTCTTTCCAAAGTCTTTGTCCATACACAGGGGCTTAGAGCAAATGTACTCCTACACATTATGTTTAAATAGTCACCATGCAAACATTTTAGCCTTCAGGCATCCATTTTAGTCTCTTTTTAACAAGGTTCCTTGTTCCTTTGTAATTCCATTGTAGCTGGGGGTTTTTGGCTTTTGTTCCCTAGGCAAGAACGTTGAGCAAGGGTATTCTGAATCAGGTTCTGTGTGTTGCCTAGGGCTAATATAAAAGCTTCTTCTTCTTTTGCAAGCTTATTCATGCAGCCACACTATTTTCTTTTTCTGCAGCATCAATCCCTGATGTAACATTTGCCCAATATGAAGGTGGGAAATTGATATCTCCTGTTACTCTTGCATTTCTTGCCCCCTCAGCAACTCTGATCTCCCTCAGCATGTAATAGATACAGACATTTGATCTAACCCTGATAAGGCACATTACTGACTTAGGCCAGGAATGTCAGACTATATAGGTTCTGTGCTGTTTTTAAATACAATTAGCTTGATACTTTGATTTGGCACAAAGCTTTCCCTCATGCGTTACCACTTCTCTCCTGCTCTTGCCTCCTCAGTCTCTTTTTTATACTTTGTACTCTGATCAGGCATCTGATCAATCACCTCCTTCTTCCCATCAAGTTTCTGATACATGTTTTACAAGACTATCCAAGTCAGGCATTTTTGCTTCCCCATCTTGCTTGTTAGACTTCTAACTTTCATAAAGAAACACTTTTTTTTTCTTCTCTATACTATGGGATTCTTTTTGTTCGATTATTCTTCCTTCTTACTATTTAAGTTTCACCAAATTATTGTGTTTCACTGGAGCATAAAGTTTTCCTGACTTTTTTCTCTGAATATGTCCCATCTTGAATCATTTTTTAGCACTTGTCAGCTTCTCCCTTCCTTCAATTTAAAAAAAAATCCTAGCACTTTTTTAAGTGCCATTGCTGGTTTCATTTTAGTTAACCTGAAAATGATTACGTATGTTCTAAAAGTTTCCCCATTTTCTAACAAGTTCAAATCCTTTGTCTTCAACCATTTCCTAGTGACTCATTGAGAATTTGACTCTGTTTTTCCCAGTTCAGCCCTGTTCATGGTATTGGAGGCATTCCAGCTGAAGCTACTATGGAGCTCCTGGCCTCCAGCTTACCATCTGACTGCATGCTTTTTGCCTCCAGAAACCCTCTCCTGCCTTCCCAAGGTCATTGCTCCATACACTGTGTCCAAAGGCTCCCTCAAACCTTCCCAATAGCCTTCCCAGATATTCCACACCATCCAACAAGCAGATATTGCATCCAGCAGTCTAATCAACATATTGACAGTTGGCCCTTCATTCTCCTTTAGTTTTCAAAGCAAAGACCTACTGCCTGAGAGCTCCACACCTGTGGAAGACAACAAGACCCAGAAATCAACAGCAAAATGAAGAGCAGCAACACCCAGCAAGTACTGCAAAGTGCCAGGTGTGTAGTTGCCACTGGAACAGCAGCTTCATGGGAGGTAGCCTAGGATGGAGCCCAGTCTGCCTGGAGATGAAGGCCAGGACAACTAGACAAGGGAGCGCACTCATCGGAGTTCCCATAAGGTCCCTGGGAACCATTTTCCTCAAAACAGTAGGACACTGGGGTCTCCCAGACCTCAGGTCCCACAGGCTCTCTCATCCTTTCAGCCCAGGGCTCTGCCCACGAGCTGTCATCAGCAAAAACTTTAGTAACCATGCTGATGCACATAAGAGGTGGAAAGGGGAACCACTGTTTCTTGAGGGGGAGGCTGAGGAAACAGGTGACGCATGGTGGGAGGATGAACAGTGAGAAATGGAGAAATGAAAAATAGAAAGTTTTTGCTAGAGCTGTGACAAATATAGCTCTTCTAAGTGTAATGGAACTAGACAGCAGAGTGGGCAGAGACAACTTGGTGGCCTTTTAAAAGAGGAAGGAGTGACAAATATATGAGGATACTAAACTGACCTATGTCCTTAGGGCCCTGACTCTCAAGCTCTGGGGGTTCACGCTGAGGTGATTTTAAGAAGTTACTGCTCCAAGTTGCCCACCTATTGCCATAGCTTATTGCCCCTTCATTGACTTGTCAGAAATAGCGGTGTGCCCACACTGCAGGCACCAGACTGTTTATTGACATAAACTGAGGTGACTGTAGCTAATTCAGTCCACTAGGATGTGGACTGTGGTGGCCAAGATCTTCTTGATCCCTATCAGGTTTCATTGAATAGGTGATCAGCTGAGGTCAGAAGCCTCCTGAGCCATCGAAGCCTAATCTGACAAGCACCAAGAGTTGTCAAGAGGAGGAGAGCCTTGATACAATTATAGCCAATTTGCTTGCCTTTAGACCTTTTCTCTGCTTTTCAAAAGCTCCTTTGTTGCCCTAGCTTGAAGAAGTCAGTGGAAAAGGTTTACAAAAGCCCTGTAAGCTTGTCCTTTGGGTCTCTTATCTTTCCTCTGGAGAGCTGAGTGCCAGACTGAGTAGCACAGGTGGGATGTAATCCCTTGACATGATTGAGGGAAGAGCAATGGTAGTTTTATAGCATGGCTGTCAGGGTGCAGCAAGGGCCGGGGAGAAATCCCAGAGTGACAGGGCAGGGCCTGGCAGCCAGGGCCTGTCCCACCACCCTGGCCAGGGTAGCCTGGGCAGAGGCAGCCCCAGCCGCAGCCCCCGGCATGAGTCACCTCCATGGGGATGGGGATGGGCCCATGGCCAGGCTGTGGGGAGCTGTAGACGGGCCCTGCTGTGGCATCACTGGGGCAGGGATTCACAGCCCCATGGGGTTGAAGTGGGGTCCTGGGCTCTGGGCAGGGTGAAGGGAGCCCCAGGGCAGCTGGGGCAGGGACAGGAAGGTCAGGTAATGCCCTCAGGGCATTGACGATGTCATCCACCAAGACCAACACTTGATCATCTCTGCTTATATTAATGCACTACAGAGAAAAACCTACTCCCACAAATGAGTTGCAAAACTAAGATTAATCCACTGTAATCAAAATTCATTATTGTTACCTTGGTCATGTGCTCTGATAACCACAGTGCAAATTACCACTATGGAGCCAAAAAGCTGCCAGCCTTACACTTGGTGCCAGCTTTGCACTGCTTATTTGGTTTAGCTCTGACTACAGCAATCCCTGCACATGCTAGGAGGAGCTGCTAATAAGTGGCAAGTAGTCCCATGAGAATCACAACTAATGGCTCTTGCTCAGTTAGATAATCAACCACTTAATAAAGGGTGAGCTTCTACCTCTTTTCTTCCATGGGGAGCATTAATGCATTATTTTCCCCCTCCTTAGCCACTTATTTCTGCAAAACCAGTAGGAATTTAATATTTTTGAAACCACTCTTCCTCTATTAATCTTAGCTTAAATTGATTGATGGGTTCAAAAGTTATTAGGAATAGCTAGATGGTTGTACAGATGTTGACAGAGACAGACACAAAGCATTATTGTATTAAGAAAGCACTTAAGTTTACAGCAACACAGATTTTTAAATTGTGTTAACATCCAGCAGATAGCTTCTAGCATGAGCATTATGTTTCATTTCTCTATGAGTCTGCTTCCCTAACAGCCTGAGAAGCTAAAGGAGCTCAGAAAGAAGTGGTCATTGCTTAGACTCCATGCCTTGATGGTCTTCCCTGGGAAGGAGCGATTGCATGGTCAGGACTCGGCAGGAGGGCTTGCATAAACATTTTTCAGAGACTAAAGGTTTTGCTTTGCACATTTGTTTCCGGATCTTTCCAAGCTGCATTTACCATCTTCCTTCTCCCCATTTTATAAATTAAGCCCCCTCTCACTCTCTTCACTTCTCATGTTAGCCTTTCCCTTCTGGAACCTTGAGATGTGAAGGAGCAGACATTGCTGCTTTTACTGATGCTGAGCTTCTCAATAGCTAAAAAGCCTTATTGCTTTATGTGAGTATTTGTTTCTCAGGGAATTTCAAGCTTTAGATATAAACACTTGTGGGTAATTTCTCCTCAGGACTCTTTAAAATGTAATGAGATCTACATTTCATATTGATTTGAGCTTTGCTTTACTTGTTCATGTATTTTTGAAAAAGAACAGATGCTGCTTGAATGTTTCCTATGAGGGCAGATTAAACACACTCCAGAGAGCACACCTGAGCCAAAGGTCAACACTTCTCAGCAAGCCAGCTAGCAATAAACTGCTCCATGGTTTCCCAATTTTGGTAATGAAGGCTTATAAAGAAATTATTTTTTATTTATTTTTATTTAAACTTTTACAAACTATTGAAATACATGTTTTGAAAATTTTTGCTTTGGTGGCCTGCAGAGGATAGCATCTGGTTTTCTACCTACAGTATTATTTAATTTGGAAAATTCCAAGTCTTCCAGTAAATTCGTCTGGCAGCTTTCACTGCAGAATTACAAGTTGAGTGGTTTCCACTACCAGTCATGCCTACAGTTCTGCCCTTCTTAGAAGTATATTTCTCGTAAGAATTAAGCTTCTTACCAATTAAAGTCTGAAATGGCTTTGCCATATCTATGGGCCACTGTACTCTTATTGTAAAGCACCTCGTTTAACTAATCTTACTGCCATTGGCTTTAAAATGATGGTGTTTGTGCCCAGGACAAGCACTCTCTTTCTTCCATGGGAGGCTTGGTTACCTCAGAGGGAAAATTGTCTCTTCAAAACTCTCCATGCTGGCCCTAAGCAGAGTAGTAAAAACAGGTTGGTGAAATAGAAACTGTGATCTGTCACCATTTACTGAAAAGCTTATTGTGTTCGCTCCTCACCCTCTGAATCTGTTTGGGTATTACAGTTTAGTCCATGTATTTCAAAAGCAGAAGAGAAATCAATGTTGCATGAGTGTTCAAAATGTCAAAGCCACCCAAAAAAAGCAGTGGATGTGTCATTTGTTTGTGATGATCTTTACTTCCAGATTATTCTGTAAACTGTACCTTAATTTAAACCTCCAGTTTGTTCATTTTCAGAAAGCGATCGGGCAGATTTGTTTGTGTTTTCTTTTTTTTTTTGGGGGGGGGAGGCGGG
>NW_009647080.1:499668-514100 GCF_000708025.1 Charadrius vociferus
GGGGGGGGAAGGGGGGGGGAAGGAGAAAGTAATACTTGTTTTCAGGAAGAGCCTTTTATTGCTATTCATCCAAAACCAGAGCAAACATTAGCTGGTCAGTTTGAGTGATTTTCTTAGAGGAAGGTGGGGAATAACAAGTCACAGGAAGCCTGGCTATATTTCCAGGAGACAACAGAGCGTTTGTCTCCTGTCTATCTAAGGTGGCCAACCAAAATGGCACCTTCCCTCAGCAAAAAAGCAGAATTATATGAACTTAAAAATACCACAAACAGTACATACCTACATATGCCATGGAGACTGAGACATTTCCTACTGACAGTTGAAGCAGAATGTTTATATTTTAAATTATTCTTGATGGCTCTGAATGATAAATGTCAAAAAACAAGTGATCCTAGAGGGAAATCTATTCTAGCACAATTCTAAATCTGTTCTGAAAAGCATATTCAGCCTGAAGAAATTGATGGAACTGATATTTTTCAGAAGCCCTTGGTTTTCTCCTTTCACCTACAGTTTCTAAATACAGATCTGCAGTATTTTTCCCACAGATTTGGAAGATCTGAATTTCTCCTGAGATGACTTCTTAATTTTTTCAACCACCACTTCACCCTCATTACTTATCTGTCCTGATATTTTACTTTTCTAAAGTTTTGAATCAAGGAGTTATCTTTTTGAAATGTCTGGCCAAGCAGTTATAGATTACAAAAGCTCATGTTTGGGTCTCTTTATCTGGTAGAGATGGGAGCTGAGAGGGAACAGGCAGTCAGTGAAAAGAGCCTAAGTATCTCTGATCTCCTTTACTCTCCTTTATTCTTTGCCTTAGGAATGGTTGCACTTCAGAATGAATGTTACAGTGATTTTTTTTCTTACTTCTCTGAAGATTTCACTAGTTGTAGTTGCCCTAGGATTCCCCAAGATGATATTTGAGTATAAATCATTTCTAATTTTTTATTAAAAATTGATGCAAGAGAAAGCAGTGAGGACAATATTAGGATCTTAATCTAAATTCTGTTCAATTTCTGTTTTTCAGTTACTCTGGGCATAAAACGTGAAAAAAATATAGAAGCGGATAAATTGATTTTGTTTCAGAAGTAAATGCTTTATTGCCCACCGTAGAAGTGGATATTCCACCCACACAAAAGAAGGGTTGTGAATCTGCACTGGCTGTTGAATCTTCACCAGGA
Organism: Charadrius vociferus; assembly: GCF_000708025.1. Lineage (NCBI taxonomy): Eukaryota > Metazoa > Chordata > Aves > Charadriiformes > Charadriidae > Charadrius > Charadrius vociferus. The sequence continues at coordinate 500,850 of NW_009647080.1, forward strand.
TTTTATTTTCCACCAGTTTTCATTTCCACATTTCATTTCCTTCCTGGCCCTGTGCGCTGTGTATCCAAATCTCCATGCGACCAAAAGCGACAACATGCAAACCGTGTGGTTTGAAGAAAGAAAAGGGGAGATGGGGTGGGGGCCCTAGATCCAGCAGCCACACGTTTAGCCCCGGCATTGCACCACACGCACTTGCCACTAAGGAGTTAGTTGGTTTAGCTGAATTGGCCAGAGCTGTGCTTCCACCGCCAAAGGTCAAGATCACCAGGTCAAGATCCCTGACGGGTGCAAGCACTCCCTCTGCAGACCCTAACGAAAGTAAGGTTACAGGGCGCCTTGCATTCTCCAAGAATTCACGTAGAGGTAGTTAACTTGTTGGAAACGCACATTTTGTGGTTTTCTTCTAGTGGAAAAACTGACGCAAAATGACAGGATTGGGGGATGTCTGGGTATGTTGGAGGATTCCTTTTTCTGTAAGTGGAGGGGAAAAAAGACAACGCAGAATTTGTATTTTGATGAACTGACTCTAGGTGGCAACAACACGCTGTGTAGCCTTACCAGACGCTAGTCAGGCAAAGGCTGTTAAATGCTGCTTACAGTCAAAAAAACCGATAGCATTTTCAGTACTGCTTCTAGAAAATTTTCCAGTTGATTGCACCAGCTGCACATTGCTAGAAGCGTTTCCAGATTCTGTCAGTTTTCACTGTAATAGAGGACCTGGTTTTCAACACGTATTTTGAATAAGATGCTGCATGTTTCATTTTGTAGGTATAATACTGCAGGTGTACAGAGGAAAATTAGCAAACTATTCTCTTTTTGTTATCCTGCTTGGACGGACAATCTCGGGAAGCATGTGTATAATCCTGATTTGTAATGAGGCCTGTAAAAGTGCACAGATGGGTATGTACAATTGCACTTCTGTAGCATTCACCAACGATGCTCTTGAAATGCCACTTCATCACCGCGTCAAAAAAACAGCCACACAGATACCTACAAAACACTTGCCACATCTTCTGTGTAAAACACTGCATTATCTGCCAAGAGATTTGTAATGCCCTATTTCATTCCCTCTTCTCTACATATCCAGCTTCCTGGACTTAGCAGTAGATACACAAATGCTTACACGATATAAAATTTTTTACAAGTGTGATGAACTGCAGTGTTTTCACATTTTTCTCAAGTCAGGTTTACTGTTAACCCCACTGACCTGTGAAATATTTAAATCTGTTATGGATGTGTTCATAGGCATAGGGAGAAAGCAGAGGAAAAAAAATACTAGTTTTGATTACCTGTTACAGCAAAGAACTGTCATTGTAACCATACTATATACTAATAATGACCACAGAAAATCTTTCAAGTGTGATGACATCATGTCTGTAGCAAGGCCAAAGTATCTGATGCCATCTACAGGATATGATAAACTTCTTTTTTACCCTGTCAAAGTGATAAAGCTGTGAAACCCTGTGATTAAATCAGCTGCTTTGTATAATTGACCCATTCACCTGCATGTTGGCTATTAATCTCCTCTGGAGCTATTTCCAGTATTTCAAACCTCTAAGATGCTTTCAAAGAGAACTATCCTTTAAAATGTAAAAATGTATCACCTGAAATTGCAATTGCTTCCTTTTTAGCAAAGTGTGTAATTCCCTTTTAAATATACTGAATCAGGTTTCCAGATTTACAGTATTTAAAATCAATATCTTATAACACTCTATAACCCTGATAGACTGATATTTTAAATAAATATGTATAAATTAATCATGAGTTATTCCTACTTTGTTTAAAAATCTCCTTCATTTAAATGGAGGCTGACTTTGTTACATCCATCCAGTGACTTGATTGTCTTTGGAAAATTAATCATATGCAAAAATACTCAGCAGATGTAATATTTTAGGATTACAGATAAATACTATTTCTCCTATAATAGAAGATAGTAGAGATGTAATAGAAACTTGCTTTTTTTTTTTTTCATTGTTTGGGCAAATACCACACAATAATACCATTATATTTATCATTTGAGCAGTAGCTGGGAATACATAAACCTGTCTGGGATGAGAGTGCCTTAAAAAGGAAAAATAGACTTCACTAACCCTTTAAGTGTCAAGGTACTTTGTGTAATGCTTATTTTTATTAGTTTTTCTTCCTTTCAATTAAGCAGCTGATTTACAATACATTTTTCAAAAGGTGAAGACATGATGGCAAAAGGTATGGAAACACAATTGGAAAAAATTGGTTATATGTATGACATATTGTCCAAATACATATCATAATATATTGTCTTTCAAGTTTTCTTGTGTTAAAAAGGTGTATTTGTGCAAAAACAATGCTGCTAACCATGGTGGGTGTTTTCAGTTGTATCCCGAGATACCTACACTTCTTATCAAGGTCCTAGGACCCTTACTCAGAGACACGGATACCACCCCAAGAGCTGAGGTGTGAGAGCTGAGTACACTAGCAGTGAAGACTTATTTTGGACAGGCCCTCTGGTCCTTTTCAACTTGTCTCCTGCACAGCTTGAGAAGACTCTTGATAAAGTAAAGTAAAGTAAAGTAAAGTAAAGTAAAGTAAAGTAAAGTAAAGTAAAGTAAAGATAGGTATAGCTATTATAACACCCATCCCACGCTAATCTGCGGTAACCCTCAAATCCAAAAAGTGACACTTTCATTACAACCACTGTGGCTATTTTCAGGAGTCATTCACTTTGTGGCATCTGAGGTAGACAAGGCTTCTTACGTCTGTTTGTCTCCCCACAGGTGTCCCATGCGTCATCTCTGCTCTCAGACACTACCAGCCTTCATTTCCCTCATGTGCCCTGCATGCTCAGAATTTTATTTCTGCTTTCCATACAAGATGTCCCATTCTCCCCCTCTCAAGTCAGAGTAGGTTCATCCCACACTCCTTAGAGGTGGCATTTTCATGTCACATTCCACATCTTTTCCTAAAAAGCTTAGCTTGTACTAATAGTTTTTTGCATCCTTTTTTCACCGAGTCAGGCTTCTCCCATCAGGCTGCTACCCAGTTCTGTTCCCTTTCTCCCCTCTCCATACCAATGCCTCTATTAATCCTTTCACACGTTGCTTAAGCTGTGGTTTTCCTTTTCTCCTTCATGCCCGATCTGTGTTGCACTACAGGACTCCATACTAGAAATCCACATTTCCTCAATGCCAGAAGCGTTGTGTGCCCCTTCTAATTTTTGTCCCTCCTCCTATCTCTTACTCCTTTCTCTTCTTTTCTTTCTCTTTCAAGGTGTCAACATTTTGAACACAACTGGGTTACAGGGCCAAAATAAAATGAGTAACGTGTTGAGACTAACATGCTTATCTGCCATCAACTAGTTCTTTGATCAACAGGAGTTTGGCAAGTGCATTGCAAATGCTAGCTGTCCCTACTGCAAATGTGGGGAAATGCATTGCTAGCTGCGATTTCCAGTGGGTTTCCAGATACAGCTGGGTAGGACATACGCTAGCAGCTCACCATGGTCTTAACCAGTACTGACATGGGCAAAACCAACGTGACTACAGGCAGTGACAATTAAAGTTGTGCAGACTGATACCTGCTAAGTCATGTATGCTTTAGTTCTCCGGTATAAAACTGTACGGGGTCTTTATCACCATCCTTTACGCTCTGGGCATCCCTCCACCCTAGTTTTCATTCACATCGATGAAGTTTCCCACTGATGATAAAAACGATCCCTGAAACTTCTGAAACAGTCCAGTAATCAAAAGCTACCATGTCACACCTAAGCTTCAAGTGCTATGAAGTTGTGTAAAATAGCCTTGTCTGTTCAATCAGCCATTGAAACAAGAAAACCATAAGTCATGTCAGATGCCAAGTTATGTTTTAAGACGAGGCATCATGTAATAAAAATAATTTTCAAAACATTCTGTTACTTGCTGGGTTTTTTTTTCTCTCAAATAGGGTCAGACACTACTTTCTACAGACTAAAGCATCTTATTTTCTAGGTGAAACTGTCTCATGTTTGCAATGAAAGTTTGTCACTGTTTGGGTGCAATATGAAATGTCATTCTCTACAGTACTACCAGCAGTTCCAGATAATCAACAAGCAAAACAATATAACATTCAAAACAGAAACAACTGTCCATGTGTCCTGTAAGTGTAGATTCCATATTTCTGACCCACCTAAAAGAAGTCATACAGAATTCCCTGTTTCCATTTCAAAGTAAGTTTTGTTCAGCAAAATGGTCATCACATTCTCAGGGGCTCCTGCTTTTCTACCATGGTTACCCAAATTTTAGTTGGTAGAGCACCACCATCATGGAATAGAATAGCTCTCGGTGGCAATGGCACAAGCTACAGAAGGAAGTATGTGGCTGTTTGCCCGTGATTCTCTTTTAAACATCTACTCTGCATTTCCTTCCTTATTACAAGTCTCCGCTGTGACTTACAATTCTAAATACAACCCCATTTATTACAGATGAGTTGAATAGTAAAGCCTCTCTATAGTCAATCTATACTACACTCTCTCCACAAGCTGTAGAAGAGTGAAGACCTAAACCAACCTTAGTAGACTTTTATTGGTTATAAAAATAAAAACAGATTTAATGTTTTGTGCTTATCAGGTCAATCTTGAAATGATGAATAGTGGAGTAAAGGAAGACTCCAAATTAAATGTAGACTGTATCACCTGAGTTCCTTCATTGATAAACAATATTTCAAAACTGTATTTTTTTTCCTAACCAAAGCCTGCCTTTCTGAAACTCTTCCCTTGTCCTCAAATTCAATTCAAATCCTGGGGTTACTGCCTATTCAAAAATTTTGTTCTGTGTTCACTTTTCACTTTGATTCTCCAATTGACTTTTACTATAAGACAACTAAAGGATTTTTTTCCCCAAGGCAAGCAACACTTAACATAAGAGTAAAATTTATTGTGTGAAAAACTGGTTTTAGGACAGTAATCATTAATTAATGACAAATCATTGATTCAGATCTTGAAATTACTATGGGGGCTTACAGATCTTAGTGATGCAGGAACATTTATTCAACATTATTCTTCCTGCAGTGGCCTTCTTACTATATGCATCATTAACTCATTTATGTGCAGTTAACCAATGAATAAGAAAAGAATAAATTGAAAGTAAAGAGGAAGCTGACAGGAAGAGCTATAGTGTCTTTCTTTGGCTTCTTGGGTTTAGTGTTTTACACCTAAAAAATGCAGTGTTTGGTTTCTTGGTTTCATTTTTAGAAACGTTAAGAAGCAGCAAACTGTGATTAGACAGGCTGTGACCAGTAGGGCTTCTGATACTCTTTCACAATGTAATTAACATCACCCTACCAACTCCTTTGTATTGCACAGAATATGTATTTCCTCTGGGAACTAGTATACTCCAAGAAAATTAAGGCACTAGCACATGATGGGAATTCTACCAATTTCATGCCACTGGTAGACACAGAATCGCATCCCTTGGAAAGCTGAGCTCCCAATAGATTGATATTTTTTTCCTTACTGTTATTGGGGGCAGGGTTGGAGGTGTTACGGTTCATGAACATTTTATGGAAATTCATCCTGGTTTAAGAAACAAAAACCAAAAAACAACAGAACAAAACATTATATTGGCAAATATTGTCGATGGCAATTGACTACGGAAGTGCAATTGTTACACTTCTCTGCAGTCGCTTTAGCTGTACCATCATGTTTCATGATACGGATGGGAAATGCAAAGGGCAACAGCCACTGCTGTTACCAAATTGCTGCACAGACTCCAGCTGTGAGCCAGTAATTGGGGTTTTTTTTCATGAGGCAAGAAAAGATGGGCACCTTTTGAATCTGTTAAAGTGTAGTACAGGTTGGTCAATCTACTTGAACAATCTCAGGCTGGTTTAACGCAGAAATAGCATGGAAAAACAGTGATTTCTGTGAACTGAACAGATAGCTCTAGCCTGAGGACTTGTCTGGAGGACGTAGCTTACGAGAGAGTAAGGTGGTAATAGGTGAAGTAGTGCTCTGCAGTACTGGCATCATAATTCACCATCAAATTTAAGCATGATTCAAGTTTATACATAAGTAATGGCTGTGTGAGGTGTAAGTAGTTTTCAGTTGGCTGAACATCTTGGGATATATGTGGTCTTGTCACATTATTATCTTTCCCAAAGTCCCTACTTTTTTAGTCAGGCACATTTAGTATGTTGTACTGGATTCCCACTATATGAAAAATGTATATATAAAATGGGCTAATCTAATTTATTACAGCCAAAAGTAATAAGAATCACAGAATCACAGAATGGTAGGGGTTGGAAGGGACCTTCGAAGATCACCTAGTCCAACCGCCCTGCCAAAGCAGGTTCACCTAGAGCAGGTTGGACAGGAATGCATTCAGGCGAGTTTTGAATATCTCCAGAGAAGGAGACTCCACGACCTCTCTGGGCAGCCTGTTCCAGTGCTCTGTCACCCTCAAAGTTTAGATGGAATTTCCTGTGTTCCAGCTTGTTCCCATTGCCCCTTGACTTTAGATATTTATAAGCGTTGATGAAATCCCCTCTCAATCTTCTCCAGGCTAAACAGACCCAGGTCTCTCAGCCTTCTTCCTAAGAGCGGTGCTCCATTCCCTTGATCATCTTTGTAGCCCTCCTCTGGACTCTCTCAAGTAGTTCCCTGTCTTTCCTGAACTGGGGAGCCCAGAACTGGACCCAGTACATCAGGTGTGGCGTCACCAGGGCAGAGTAGAGGGGAAGGATAACTTCTCTCAACCTGCTGGACACAAATGGACCCTGGAATACCATTGGCCTTCTTGGCCACAAGGGCACATTGCTAGCTGATGGTCAACTTGTTGTCCACCAGGACTCCCAGGTCCTTCTCCACAAAGCTGCTGCCCAGCAGGTCAGCCCCTAACCTGTACTGGTCCATGGGGTTATTCATCCCTAGGTGCAGGACCCTACACTTGCCCTTGTTGAACTTCATTAGGTTCCTCTCTGCCCAGCTCTCCAGCCTGCCCAGGTCTCGCTGAATGGCCGCACAGCCTTTCTGCTGTGTCAGCCACTCCTCCCAGTTTTGTATCATCAGCAAACTTGCTACGGGTACATTCTGTCCCCTCATCCAGGTCGTTGATGAATATGTTGAACAAGACTGGGCCCAGTACTGAGGCCTGGGGAATGCCACTAGTTATAGGCCTCCAACTGGACTCTGCTGCTGATCACAACCCTCTGAGCTCTGTCATTCAGCCAGTTCTCAATCCACCTCAATGTCCAGTCATCTAACCCACACTTCCTAAGCTTTCCTTTGAGGATGTTATGGGAGAAAGTGTCAAAAGCCTTGCTAAACTCAAGGTAGACAACATCCACTGCTCTCCCAGTACTGAGCCTTGGGGAACACTGCTAATATAATAATAATTTTTTAAAAATCCTAATATCTCCTTTAAGATTTTGGAGTTTTGTATGACTTATGACTGGAAGACTTGAGGTAAAAGTTTCAAAAGTGACTCGATGACTGAGGATCATGACATATCAAAAGAACAGAAAGCCTAGCTTCTGTTGGTTTTCACCTAATAAGTTTGCATCTATTTGAAGAAGCATTGACCGTCACATATGCAACCTACCCCTGAGACAGGATAAGTACGAACCACACAGCAGGTTACTAGCTTCAGTAGTCAAGAAGTTTTCAGATGAGCATCAGCTGGTGGTTGGCAGGACTACTTAGAGCATGGACTACACAAATACAGGACTACGCCTGTCACATGGATGTGCCTTTAGATACCTGAGTCCCTAAAGGCCAGACTTGCAAAGGACTTTAAAAAGAAGAGTTTGCAGTTTCCCAGCAATGTAGTCCTTAGTGATCTGTGGAAAGAGAAACACCCAGTGCTGTGCAATCAGAGAGGATGTTCACTGAGGCACAAATGGGTGTTGGAGGGAGGGCATTAGTCCCTCCTGGATGAGAAAGCAAAATTGCCTATCAGATGAGAACCAATATCATCTGTTGTCATATCTTCTCCTCCTAATCACAAGCAGTAGATGCTTCAGAAGAAGCTTCAAGAAATTCAATAATTTGCCCAAAGAGGAGTTTCTGTTAATGCTCCTTTCCCTCCTGCTCATTCTATCTCTGGCTTAATGACAGGCTTATGCACTGAAACACAAAGGTTTCAATCTCTTTACACGTTTTATAAAATCCAATCCTTTCTTCAAATTTTATCTCATGTGACAGTGAATGCTTTTACTCTAATGGCTAATATTTCCTTTCATCACTTTCAAATTTGTAACCTTTTAATTCCACTGGATGAACTCTTATTCTTAAATTATGAAAAAAAGCTGACTAGAAATGCAGGATTTATCTTCTTTGTGCCATTCATTATTTTCCATAAAGGTCTATCATGTCCTTTCTTCATGCCATCCCTAAACAAGTCTAATCTTTTCAGTTTCTCCAGATACAAAATTTTTTCTCTCAGCCTCTAATCATTTGCATTGCCCATCTCCAGATGCTCTCTGTATCTGCTATACCTATTTTGCAGTCGAGTTCCCAGAACTGAACAAAGTATTCAAAATGTAGCAAATAGCCAGTCTGTGGTAATTACAGTATTTCCAGTCTGATTTTTACTTTCCTACTAGCATGTTGTTCAACGCTGCTGTCCATGGAGCTTTCCACAGTAATGCCAGGATCCTTTTTTCTGAGCAGTTGCATTCAATTAAGATCTCAGTAGGTTGTGTGAATAACACAAAACACACCATCCAGAGTTATGCTTTCCTCGCATTAATCCCTTTGGCCACTGTGGTGTTTATTCAGCTACTTAGGCTAGGTTTCTCTTCACTGTCTCTGAGGCTCTTCTCCAGTAAGCAAAACTAAATAATGGCATGAGTTCTGCATGTTGCCACATCATTTTACCCCTTCCCAGATGAATATTTTTCGCATGCCCTTTTAACTCATGTGTTTCCTTGAGATGCCATGTTGTCACAGGAAGCCTGTAAGTGCGTACAGTTGGGACATATCTACGCTGCCCCACATGTAGAAATGCTGTCAAGCATGTCTATAATGGTATAGCACCACACTTCATCTTATATATTGCCTGTTTCTCAGCAGGCTACTTCACTGCCCTGTTTTGAGTAGCTGTGGTGTCTCAGTACAGCCCTACATGGTGAACAGCGGGCACGAGCCTGGTCACGTTGAAAGTCAACCAGATACTCAGAATATTTGCTTACTGATGGTTTTGAATGCTCAACAGTACTTTCTCTCCTACCACAAGTTTGGACAGGAGCCCTTATAAACCTCTGATAATTATTTTGTTAAATGATCAGCTGCAAATCTGACTATATTTATACGTACTTGATTTTCCTTACGCCGGTATCTCCCCAGTGTGGTAAAAAAAGGTATAGAAATAGAAAGACTGGGAATCCAAGCGTGTACCCCAGACACCATGGATCTGGTGACTACAGTGCTCCCTCTCAAGCCCTCCTCCCCTCACCAACCTTTTGGTGACCCTCACCCCTAAAAAACACTTCCAGCCAGTGCTGCTGCTGTGGTGGCTCTACCCAGCCAAAGGCACCTCTGAGGCGCAGCCGGCACGAGCAGCAGCTGGCAGAGCCGTCTCTGTTTGGCACTCCGGTCCCTTTTGTACTCCTGTAGCTTTGTGTCTGCAGGACATCCAGAAATCTGAAGCAAAGGTTTAAAATACACATTTCTGCCCAAGGGGGGGGGGGAGAAAAAAAAAAAAGAGGATATATCTGAGGAAACACAATTGAAAGATAGCCCTGGGGAAAGCATATTTTCCTCTTACAAAGCCAGAACCTACGAGTTCATCCCCTACTTTAGCATATTCATGTTGTATTTCTTCCTTCAATTATCATTTCAACTCATTTTCCAGGTTCAAAAGTCTCTAATTTCCAAAAGCACTGCTAGCCTATAAACGCAGAAAAATGGTTTTGCACTGTCTCCTGACAGAATTATTACAATTATTATATTATTTAAAATTTATATTACACCTATCTAAAAGGCCACAATTAAATTAGGCCCCACTGTGCTCGCCACTACCCAAATGTGTAACTGATGGCATTCCAGGCCCTCAGGAAAAACATTTAATTCTAATGTAAATGCCTCGGGGTAGAAATTACCTACATTTTTGTTCTGTGGGAAAGCAGTGCCTGGTGCAATCCTAATAAAAATAGTAGTAATGATCATTAATATTAGTATTAAATATTGTTACTGCAATTTTACCACGGCTTACCCTCTCTTTTGTTTTAATGTGATGTGCTTAGAATGTGTTTCATTCCTTCAGCTGAAGCATTCTTTATTTAATGTTTCAGTGCTGTGCTAAGGATACTTTGCTCTGCTTACAGGGAACAAATAGTCCAATAGAATAAGTGTTTGGTGGGATGAATGGTGTTTGGAGTGAGGACAAATGGCAAAAGAGAGGGGACACCATCAAAAGCTGTTCTCCTGCTCCACGTGAATGTTAACATTTGTTCAATGTTCCACGATGAACTCCTTCAGTACACTGAGTTACTGGAAAAAATACTCCACGCTGAGAAAGACGCACATGTCACTGCTGAGTCAGAAGCTGGCAGTGGTCATATCAGCACACATTTTTTTAAAAGTTCTTCTTTTTTTTTTTTTTTTTGTCACCTTCCCCCAAGGAAGTATATGTTCCCTAAAAAATGTTGTCAGAAGGCATTCCAGTTGTAGATTTTGAAAGTATTGTCCTTAACCCAAACTGGGAGAAATGAGACAAAATGTCAGAACACAAAGGCAGGATAGCTTAGTGTTAACATTTTACAAAATGCGATGCTGATTTAATACAGATTTGTTACTGCAATGCAAGAGTTTAGTATCTTTCATGTTTCATTCCCCTCACTATAACGATGGAAATACTGTAAATGCAAATAGCCTGAGCATCAATTTGGCACATTTGCAGTTAGTACCCTGTTTTGTAGATGCTATTACAAAAGTTAGGATCTGAGTTACATTAAGCTAGTTAAAATTAAATTCATTTCAAGTATTTCAAGCAGAGGTGTTTAAAAAAAAAAAACAACAACAAACAAACAAAAAAACCCAAGAAAACACTTTACAAGCACTAGAATAGTGAACTGGCTAAGGCTCTGTCCTAAAGATACAAGTGATATCCATATATCCATCTACAAAAATGGCTCATCTCTGTCAGTAAAATATCGTTGTAACCTTGATAGGAAAAGTAACCTAGAAGGCACAGATATCTGCACAGTACACATCCAATTGTGCCTGCCTGTCAGTCTTTCAAGACATCACCCAATTGTCTCAATTGCACCTTCTGGAAATGATATTCTTTACCTTCAGCCTAGAGAAGGAAACATGTTTAGAAGCCTGTGTGTAAAACCACAATGAAGATTAAAAGCCCCAGGAACACAGGAAATAATATCAGTACTCAGGTGCTTTGTATCAGTGAAGACCAGATAGTAAGTCTTTCCTATCATTTTTCTAGCCCTTCCTGCACTTCCAACTGGGAGAAAGTGCTATGAAATTCTTTTGTAAGGAAAAAAAATGAATAGGAATCATAGCAAGAGCATTGTATTTCTTGCTGTCAAAACAATGACCATTTCTTTTAGCAAAATTTGTGTTGCTAAACTCTCTATTTTCTAAATACATCTTAAGTTAAAAAGCATCCTTACTCTTCCAAAACATTTTAGAATATGAATTTCTTTCCAGCTTTCAGGTTTTTTTAAAGAACTATATTTATTATGAATATTGTTACTCCACTTGATTAAAAGGAAGAAAGCATTTTTTTATATACAGGAAAAATGAGCAGAATTTCTCCTACGCTGTAAGATACAGCATGTGGCAGATCTTTCACTTCTCTAACGTTACTCTTTCCACCTCAGAGCAAGCGAATTTGCTGTAAGGTAAAACAAAACAAAACAAAATATTAATTCAGCTCTGCTATGCTGTGACTGATTTTTTTTTTTTTTAATTCTAGAGTTAGTATTTAGCATGCAAATTAGATAGGTAAATACGTGGTGACCCCTGTCTTTCATACCCAACCTTCTGTCTCCCTCATTTTTGTCGTCATTGTCATTTGGCTGTGTTGTGGTCTGCCAGCAGTTCTGCTGTAAGCCGCGTTGTTTTGTGAAGAGCTCCTGTGGGGAGTCTTTCTTGTCTTTGGCAAACTCTTCCTAAAGAGTATTTTCTGCAGCGTGCCAGCAGCTCTTGGCACAGAATAGTCAGCTCACAGTGACTTGCAGTGCTGATACTTAACAGTCATCCCCAGTAGCTTAGCAGTGGCAGTAGCTGAGATGGATAATGCAGACTCCGAGTTGCGCCTTGCATGTTGGGTTTCTTCTGTTCGGCAAATTGGAAGGCCAACTTCATCAATATAAACCAGGGAAAGAGAAAAGGAGAGATCCATCTTGCACTTTGAAGAATGTTTTATCAACTTTACTACCACTGACAGAGAGAATAAGAATGTTTCAGGGAGAGAAATTGGAAGACGGTAGATTCAACAAACCAATACCACTGAGCCTTCAGCGGACGAGGAGGAAAGGAAGAAGAAAGGAGGGACAGCCTCAGCTTTTGTCAGTCGTGCCAAGCAGGGAGAAGGAAAGGACGTGAAGATGGGTGTCCACGACACACCGTAGGCTGTCATTATAGGGAAACATGCCTCCCTCCAGTCTCAGGGATAATGCAAGGGAGACCCTGAATCTCATAAGCATCAGGACTCAAGGGTATCTCCCACCCACATGGCCGCTCTACCCCAATCGATCCTTCCTCTTCCTTCCCACCACCTGCGTTTCCCTTCCCATTGGCTGCCTGCGCAGCACCCAGGAAAACAGGCCCCACTCCTCCTGGTCTCCTAGGGCCTGCCGCATCAAAAGAAATGCACCACAGCAGACAAAAATCCCACCGCAGCCTCACATCCCACTTCAGCGACCACGAGCTGCCCTCCAGAGAGGTCCCAGCAGCAAGTTGCCACACGAAAGCAGTTCCTCACGGGAGGACATGGAGCTAAATCACTTTAACGAAATGGAATGTTGTTGCTAAAAAAGTTTGGCCCTGGGTTTGTAGTGGTTTTTTTTTGTTTGTTTGTTTTTGTTTTGTTTTTTTTTTTTGTTTTGTTGTTGTTTTTTTTTGTGGAGATGCTCCAGGACCCAAAGGGGCTGCAAAGGCAGGGGAGGGCAGGAGCGAGAGGGCAGGTCAACCCCGCCATTTTGTGGCATGGGCGCTCGCCGGGTGCCCGCTGCCCTGGGGTCCGCCCTGGAAGTGGGCGATCCAGGGAGCGAGTGTCAGCGCACCCCTGTCTGTGGGGTTTTTTTTTGGAGGGGGGGAAGTCCCCCTGAGGAGGCGGC
>NW_009647080.1:514685-555233 GCF_000708025.1 Charadrius vociferus
CGGAGACGGAGGTGCCGCAGGTTGGCCCCAGGCGGCCCCTTTCCCACTTCGCCTCGGCGGGGCCCGGGGGCGGTGCAGCTCGCCGGGGTGGGCCCGAAGGGTCGGGCCGGGCCGGGTCAGGTCAGCGCAGCGCAGCTCACCCCACCCCGCCGTGAGCGGGGGAAGCGTGCGGGCGGCAACCGGTGGGGTTGGCTTTCCGCAGGGCAGAGGGCTTCCTCCCCCCAATTAGGGTTATCCTTGATAATAATAATTGTTGTTGTTATAAAAATATGCCCCCACCGCGGAAATTTTGGCGTTACAAAGTTGAATTTGTTCGGCTTAGTAAAGTAATGTTGACTAGGATGATAGCTTTAAAATGCGCTACTTTTTTTTTTTTTTTTTAAATAAAATTCTAAAGCGTTGTTATTGAGGAGTAATCAAGAAATTGCTGCTTGTTTTTAGGAGTAAGCGTACCAAAAGGTTTTATGTGAAATGAGCTTTCAGAGTCAGCCTAGCCCGTTAGAAGACGGAGCTGAGCTAAGATGGTAGAGGTGATAAAACCTAACGCGTTCGCGTATCTCGGGCAACCAAGGTTAGCCAGGAACTAGCCACCCGTCGCTCTTGAGGTACTAATGTCAGAGGGTCGATGGGAAGGTCATTAGCGGGACAGTTGCCTGAGCGCTGTTTGTAGCGGCTGTGTGATAACATCTGAATCGTAGTGGCTGTATGAATAACCACGCATTTCAGCAGAAGTTTAAAATTCAGAGCAACTTCCCAGTGATCACAGGACGGCTGACCTTGCATGATGAGGTCCTAAGGAGCAGCCATTATGGTTCGTTGCTGGGTGATTTAGGAAATAAACTGGTTGATGGGCCAGGTCAAAATTGTACTGTGACATGTATGCAGCCAGCAGGATGCTCTAGATGGGAATCCTCTTGGATGTGAACAAGGAGGGGGGGGGGGAAGGAAATAGCATGAAATGAGTGTGGCTATCATAGTTACTGAGTGGGTGGACAAGAATTGAAATTTTAGGTATTATGTAATCTAAATATCAGAGTATTTTAGATTTGAAACGCTATATGTAAGGTATTATCAGGGTATCAGAACCAAAAGGCTATAGACTGGAAGAAGTTTGAGAGATACATAAAAATAGTGACTGTTAAATGAAAAGTGGAGCTACCAATGCCACTTAAGTAAACAGTGTGAAAATATTGTGTAGCTTGGAAAGAAAAGGTACGATACAGCGCTCTTCAGCAATCATGAATACAAGTAGCATATAAAATGGAGACAGGCTTCTCTTGGAAGAGACGTATAACTGAAATGAAGTTTTAAATGAGGGTTAATCAAGGTTAAACATTTCTCAATGCAAAATTTAAATGAGAAATATCATAGCAATAGATACAGTGGAATTCAGATCTAGTTTGTTAAAAACAAACACACACACAAAAAAAGTGGAATTTCTTATTTATGTTGATTGCAGTGTTTTGCCTGGTGTTTGTAAGTGTTTGTCCTTCGCTTCTTTCAGAAGCATCACAACAGTTGTTTTGTTGAAAAAGTAATAACCTTCTGAATGACCTCTGTTTTTCAGGCAACACTGAAAAGCAAACTCTTGAGTTTATCAAATGTGTAAAAAAAATTGAGACCTCAGATTAATTTAGCATGATGGAAAATAGCATTTCAAGACCATACTCTGGGCTATCTGAAATTGAATGCACCTAGCAGGAAATAAAAGGTCAGATGTGTATAATAAGGACCTGGGGACTACTATTCCCTTAGCTGCATGGCAGAGAATGAGAAACATCAGAACTCAATATGATCTAGCCCTAAAAGCTAAAGGGATAGGCAAAATATTTATGGTTACGCTGCTATGTGACATTTCTGTCCTGAAATTGTTCCGTGTGGAACAATTGCAAACTCCACTTGATTGAGTCTATCAGAGGAAAAAACAATGTAGTAGTTGAGGCAGTACAAGGAAAGAACAAGATAGCTCGCTAAAGATAAGATGTCCCATAATATAGCCTGACATGTATAGGGGCTTCTAATGGTCTAAACTGTTCTAGCACTTAGATCAGAGTCTCTCACTGTCATTTCACACCTTTCTGATGCTCCTCAGTCCAGACTAGGTTTATAGGAAGCTTGTTCTCAAATTGTCATGAAGGCATCTTCTAAAGCTGTGCACTCCGTACAGTGATTATAAGGCCACTGCAGGACTCTGCTCGCCAGTATTCTTCTTGCTTTTATCAGTCTGAGTTTAACATGTTTGTCTATATCCTAGGCTTGATGACTCTTGGTTAAATGTTTTTCTGGAGATGTATGTGTGCTAGCTGTAGCCAGCAGCTATTTCAAGCATACAGGGACACTTAACACCTGCTGTCTAGAGGTTGTGATTTCAGTCCTTCCAGCAAGGTTGCTAAGGAGTATTAGGGATCCTTGGAGAGCAAACCGCGGGAAATTCTCCTGTGGCCTTTGCACACGTTGTGTGCCGAAGCGCTTCCTATCCAATATAAACTACGGTTCTGACAGTAATATAGTATTGGCAGATGTATGCCTTAGAGTAGTGTAACATGATAATTGTGACTTCCTAGTATAAGGAAAACATTTCCAAGTGTGAGAGTGCTGTAGTAAGCTACAAAGAGCTCAGGCCTCCTGAAAACATACCTCAGGTTTCAAATTAATTTGCAAAGACACATAAAGAAATACAAGATGTGCAGCTTTTAACCTACTACAGTTCTACAGTTTTTTCAACCCAATCCTCTGTGGTTTCATTCAGCTTGCTTTTCCTGCAGAGATGATGCAGCACAGCAGTTTAGGCACAATAAAGGCCATAATTAGGCATACTTCTCCTTTTCCCTTTTTATCTTTTTCACTATAGACAGATGAATCCGATTTTTCAGATCTGATGGTGGCTTACAGCTAAATTATTTTGAAATGAGGGGATGTTCATGTGAGGGCTTTGGTAAATTTTCAAATGGATGGAAGTCTTTACTAACTTTCCCGACAAGGTCTATGTAAATGTTCAGCAAAAGTTTAAATTACACAGCAGCAATGTAAGTTTAGTCCAGGGAGCATGAAAACCTGACATGCTCCAGCATCTCCAAAGTGTTGAGTGGAGACTTGAAGTTCATTAAGGGTTTTCCTGATGTCTCTTACATTTTGGCTAAATTTCCTGGAAATGGCAACAAAGTTGTGGTTCTCTGAAAGACTTGGTTTCACAAGTGTTTTGTAGACATGTATTCCATTTTGAAAGTAGCATTTATAAATAATACTACTGCTGGTGCTGCCATGTTCAGAAATTGGGGGAGGGATGGGGATGGATTGTCTTGTCTCTCAGCTTCCCTGCCTCAATTAGAAGTTGCCCAAGTTATTAAGAGAAATGGCAACCTGGCAGAAAGAAAGGGGTGTACTGTAGGGATAGCTGAAAAAAACCTGATGGTGTATGGGACTGTAATGAGGAACAAGGTGGGGTTTGATGTACAGCCCGTGGTGGAGACGTAGCCCTGAAGACAAGGGGCATGGTGGGAGAGTTACCTGAGACTGGTATGAGGAGTCAGGTTGAGATGGGGCTGGAACTAGGACAGGCTGGTGGACACTCCACCAGGAAAATCTGTAGGTATTAGACTGTGTGCTCCAGTTCGTCCCAGTGGATGGGCTTCTTTTAAGCCCCCTTTTGTAAGCCTTCAAGACTTCATCAGCGGGATCTGTGGCAAAAGATGTTGGTCAGGAAACCCCAACCTTTCCATAATAATTTCAGGGCAGGTGGTATTCCAGGCAGGAGAACTCATCTTGGCAGGCAGTTCACGGCGAAGAAAGAAAACTCCCAATTCAGATGATAGATGGATAGCCCGTCTGTAAACCTCAGGCAGGAGAGTCTTTGAACAGAAAGGAAATATCTTCCTCCTATGGTGACTCACACGCAGCGACCTGATCAGAGTCTGCTTGAAAAAGCATCTGACCTTGAAGCTTCTTCTGTGGAATAGCTTTATGTGAAAGTATGGCTTGACCCCTGAGGAGCTACCCTGCAGGTGTTTACCAGGAACCTGCAGAAGCCATTTGCCTCCTAATACATGATGGGGAATCTATAGCATCTCCACAGTCATATTCTGTGGTGGAAACAAACCTACTCAAACCTCAAGCTTATACCGGCCTTTCACTCTTTAAACGATTCCTACAAGTAACTCTCAAAAAAGCTTGAAAAGGTCTGCGAGTGCTTCTACTGCTATTGAAAATAATTTATTTAGCTTGTTTAATTAGAATTCTATAAACACTTTAAGCAGAAATTTTGGGTAGTGTTTGAATCACCCTTTGTCCAGGTGGAGTGTTGTATAACGTGTGTGTAATCAGGACTTTTATCTTCCTGTATCTTTTTCAGTTCACTGAATTATACTCATATGCTGTTAAAGTGACAGTCAAATGAATGTTGATGAAGAAACAGTGCTGTGTTTGACGTAGGTTTAAATAGTGTACAATGAGTGAGTTGTGGGGCTCAAATTAAACATTGAGAATAAAACAAAGCATTCACTAAATAACCACCGACTATCCCACACACTCAATGAAGCTTCCTGTGGAAGAAAGTGATGCGTGATTGTATGACTAAAACTGTATTGTAATACATATATTCAATAGAAAGCTGATGTTTTGTAATGCTTTAGTACTTGTCTCTGCTTTCAGTATATTACAGACATTTTACTGTGTCCACTAAATCAAAGAGCACTTTTGTACCTGATGCTTTATTCCTGTAATCAAGTTGCCTCTCATTCTCTGATAAACCAAGCAGATTGAGCTCTTCACTGGAAGGAGTTTTATTCAGCTCCTGAATATTTTTTTTGTGACTGATCTCACTGTTTCTGTGAGAAACTGTCCAGTCAATCAATATCCTTTATAGAATGTGAATATCAGAACTGTGCAAAATATCTTAGTTTGACTCTCACTAAAGCATAAACGGTAATGCTATCTAGAGGTAAAAAACCAGCTGTGTTTCCCTCCTCACCCCATGTTGCTAAGATCTCATACTCAGTGATTTGTCCTGTGTGACTTCTATTCTTTCAGATGGTTTGTTTTCTATTGGATAGTTCCCCGTTCCCACACCGGTTTGATAATTCCAGACTCTGTATTTGTTTGTATTCAGGTGCATTTTGTTTGAGTGAGCCTGGTTTGCCAAATAATCCTGTCCTCTTAATTGTTTACTGTTCTGCCAAATTTTTGTGCAATCCATACAGTTTATCAGAAATTACTTTATATTTCCTTCAAGTCCACTGGTGAAAACACTTATTAGACGAGTCCTCAGCCCCCTCTTTAAAACATGTCTATTTGATGATCCCTTCTGGCAGGCGTTAGTGGAGAAATGTCTGTGGATTTTTAATCTATATGTGCTTCACTCACAGTGTGAGTTAGGTACACACCTTATGGGAATAGTCATACCTTTCTCCATAGCAATCTGATATAATAACAATACAACTGGAAAATACTTTAATGTTAAAAAAAAATGCTGCTTTCTTTTGTTAATTCCTCATTTTGTATGTATCACATACAAAAGGACGCTCTGCATTGTTGAATATTCGAATGTATTTTTCCTTTCTGTTCCCTCCCTGGCAGACCTGAAGTAGTTTTATCCTCCTTATAGATCTCTGAGATAAGATGTTTGTGCTATTAAGTTCAAGGTCGACACCATGAATTACACTTGTTAAGTAAATTGAAATGAAATACGATCTTACTAGTCAGATCTATCTAAAAAGACCAAAAGGGAGAGCACCTTCTGGCTTATGTTCTTCTTCATTGGCCATTAGGTGGTATTTTACACTTGAGAAGATAGACGTGGGTACCTGCTCATTTAAAGATCAGCTAACAATGAAAAATTTAATTTCTGACCCTCTCTGTCTTCTAAAAATTAGGAACAAGTTTCTGACCAGTAAGATAAAAACTGCCCTCTTTATACTGTAAGTTTCTCTTAGCCTGAAATATTAACACCTTAATCGTAAAATACCATGTCTTCCACAGGACAAAGAGAGAACAGAGAATGTACCAACGATGAATCATCTGTTTTTCTTATCAGTCAGACACTGTGGTGATGGATGGATGAATAGACCGAGGCCAGAGCTGTAAGCCAGCTTGGCAGCTGGCAGGTAAGTCTCTGGAAGCTCACCAAAATGCTTTCTCAGACATCGCATCTCTATTTTACGCGTTGTATTTTGCCAAATCATATCCTAGAATATAAAATATCTTCTTAAGACAATAGGATCACACTTAAGCATACATCTGCTTTCAGTGGAAGTTAGGCATGTGCATACTTGTACATGTGCTCGAGTAGGGATTGGAAGAAGGTACTTTCTTGGATGGGAAAGTAGAGAAATAGCTCTTACAAGACTTTGAAAGAGCACGGTGGAGCTGAACATTAGTGGTGTGCAGGTGATGTAAAAACAAAGTAATAATATCGCATATTTATGGATCCCACAAAATCTCAAATGAACTAAGTTTCCAGGAAATCTTATCTCATCTGTCTCTTAAGAATGAAGGAAACTCTCTTACATGACTGCTCTGCCCATCTATGCCATCTGACAGGCACGTTAAAGCATTTTATGACCCTGGAATGGAGAAACATTGAGTGCAATGGTGTCTCCCTACTTTCCTGTGGTATATCTCCCAAGATAGCTTGTCCCACAGTAGTATGCTGTGCTTATGGATCTGGCAACATTTGCGTTGTGAAGCATCTTTTTATGAATTTATTGTAAAATGGCCAAAACACTTGTTTCATGCTGAAGTGTGATTTTTAGGGACTGAGGATAATTTTCATTGTGTTCGTCAGTGTAAATATAAGGCTTCATTAACACATGTTGACACAGTCTTATTAAAATATGAATTCTCATTGACTTTGGGACAGGGAGAAGGGAGGTATGTTACAATAACGCATAGAAAGAAACTTTCTGGGGTTCTTTTTAATGCAGTTTTATTATTCAGATATGGCTATGAATAAGTCGAACAGCCTTTTGAACTTTGTACCCTGTTAAAAATTAAGTCATCTGCCTATTTTTCTGTTACAGTAAAATTATTCATAAAAAGAAATGTCAGTAGTGCCAGTCTTGTAATTTGTTTTCAGTTTTAAATAACATTAATATGATGCTTGACTCACTGTTTATCATGTATATAGATAGTTTGTATTTTGTGTGTGTGTGTGTGTGTTTGAAATTCTGTAGGTCTCTTGAGAGGGAGAGAATAGTTCTCTCTACAGGAATTTCTGTAGTTCGAGTCCACACAAACACACATACGCACACACATATTAATATATGCTGCCCTCGAGAGAGAGCATGCTATAATGCTTTAAATCATGCAAATATGCGCACATGTGCATTAATAGTTGCCAGATAGACCAACGGTGTAAATTGACATCACAGATACATGTGTGGAAATTGCCTACATGCAGCGCTGTAAATTAATGTACAAACAAGTTCATCCCTGTCACCTTTTGTTTGCCCGTTGCTCAAGGAAAAGAAACCATTTCACACAATATGATCAATAAAGAGCAGCTGTGGACATAATTCTATGCAGTTGCCCAAAAAAGAAGCATCTATCCACTGACAGTAAAATATTACCTTGTAACAAACAATCCTGCTGCATATTTGATGCCTCCTCCTCTTTACTACTTCACTCTGCACCTCTTTCAATAGCAGGATTGTGTCTTTATACTTAATTTTGTCACACCTTTTTTTCATATATGATCTTGTCTGTGTGAGTACAGAAACGCCAACCTCATTGGAACACAGGTATTTTTTTAAAAGGTGCTTCAAAGAGTTATCCTAGATGTTTTATTTTGCTGCTTACACACTAGCAATGTTAACCAAAGCACTGATGAAGAGCAAAAAGAAGCATGAAGTAATGCTATGACAAATAATAACTCCTGGGAAATAAAAAAAAATATACAATGATCAGCACATGACTGTCTGTATTGAAAAGTAAGGTTAACATCACCCTATTACTTCTGGCTCAGAGCTCTTTTGATCATGTTTGAAGAGTTACATTTATCTTGGGACTTTTGGAGAATTGGCAGGGGGATGGCTTCAATCAACATTTGCTTTGATGTTTGTATACACATAAAATTAAAATTCAAGTTGTATGTGCGTGTTGTAGAAATGCACATAGCTGATGGATTAGATTTGTTATTTTTGGTAAAACATTAGCAATATCTTTGATGGACGAGATGCGATACAGCCTTTGCTGTGCAGAATTTAGGGTCTAAACAGACAGAAGTGCAGCAGGTAGGGTATGTCAGAAAATTCCAGAGAAATAGATTAATATTATTTGGCATCGCTTTTTAATTACAATGGATTGGAATGGTTTGCTGGGTTTTGTTTGGTTTGGTTTTGGGTTTTTTTATGGTAAGAAAGATGTAAGATACAAGTCTTTGGGGAAGAAATAGGAACTAGGAGTGGGATTTCTGAACAGGCATGTGGATGAGAATGAATTTCTGTCCTGACAGTGTGCCTGTTAAAATACCTAACTTTGCACTGCCAGTACACACTGCAATGTTTAGATCACATCTTCTAGAGAATACACTGAAGGACCGTGGAGCGCTCAGATACTAGGCAAAGTCTGGAAGACTTGTAGAAAAAAAATAAATCAAACTGAACCCATGTATTGCTACATCATACTGTTCTGAGAGAAGAAACAAATCTTGGGAAAGCAATTTCATCAGCATTCATAGCAGTAAGCAGTGGCACGGTTCCTGTGAAGCCTGCTCCAGAAATGACGTCATTTGTCCACCGTGACATACTAGGCCACTCAGACTTGTGCCACAAATACTGAGCAGCTGCCCTACGCAAATCCAGTTGCATGTCTCTTGCAAAAGAAAGACTCTAGTCACAGAGATGAATGGTTATTCACCCATCTGCAAAAAAAACGCGGTGTGCCAGGCAGCAAACAGCAAGCATCATACATTCACTGATGAGCAAAGTTATAGTGGGAAAATCACAGGGAACTGTGTCGATAGGAAATGGACAAAGACTGAGGGTCTGTTCCATTAAACCTGCTGGTTCCAGCAAGAACACTGTCAAAGCTCACTTCCCATGTACAGCTCCAGGTATCTGTGAAACCTTTTTTTTTCCCCTCATTTTTCTTTCACATAAGCAAAGAATGTCACTGCCACTGCCACACCAGAGATGGTCCTTGGTCTGCTGGAGGTCTGAGAGGAAGGGGACTGAAGTGGTATAGCACTGCTCTGCTGCTCCACAGTGCCAGCTGCCCTGGAAGGACTGAGGTTAAAAGTTGTAGGGATTGCATTCCTGTAGCTGGCTTTTAGGCTCTGGGATATGACAGGCAAGATACGCACAGGTCACACCAATTTTAGAGTTTCTCTTGGTTACATTTGGAACCAAAAAGGGCTGTAGTTAAGGAATAGAAGAGTATTTGATCCCCTGCCTAGACTGAGTGAATTAGCTAATTGGTGAATATCTTGCATTGTGCAATCATTATTGTTCATCATTGTGACAGGCCGGAAAGAGCAAACATAATAATTAATAGGAGACACTGTGATAATGGCATTGTGTCCCAGCTTTAAATTGTTTAAACCGAGCTTCTGTTTTATTTAAGTAAGTCCCTGATAATTCTGTTAAATCTTCAGAAGGGGAATCTTAGAGGCGGGGAATGTCTGTGTTTGTATGTGTGTGTTACTCTTTCTCCCTCCATCAGTATCCCTTTGGATTACTGATTGTAGAGCACAGCTATGACTGAATGTTTTTCTTGAACAGTCAGATAAAAATATCTAGCTAAATATTATTGTACACATATGCTACTCCTAGATGAAAACATTAGTTTATCAATGTAATGTTCAAATAAATATATTGAGCTATTTTTCTTCAGCGTTTTCTGAAGTGCAATGTTTTATTCCAGCTGAACAACAGTCACTGGCAAAGTATTCCACCTGATGTGGTTTCTTTTATGAGGAGATAGCAGTGCTCATTTTCAATGTGAAAATTGCAATTTCAGTTTTTATGCTGAAGTGTCACATATTTCTCTATTTCCCCCAATACGTAGTAATGGAAACATAGTGTGTGAAGCAACACACTCCCTCCTCTGTAACCCTTCCTAGAAAATGCATTGTATGTTAGGCCTGCTTTTGAAAATCAGAATAATCAAAAAAGTAATATTACAAAGAAAATTACCTGAAAATGTGACCATTCATGTAAAAATGTATACCTATAAAATTTATCTTTATTTGATAGTGCAGTTCATGCATGATTCAAATAAAAGTAATCAACAGTCAGTCTTGTTTGTATGTTTCTTTTAATGTTCATTCACAGTGCCATGAATGTGTAATGAATAGAAGCCCATGGATGAAGACAGGCATTCAGAAATTGCTAAAACGGAGGACACTCCCTTAATGGCCAGCCTCACGTTTGAGGTAGAGAGGAGATTGCTACCCTCAGGGATGACTAGACACCAACCTGTGACCCAGCTAGCAACTCCATATAGGTAAAAGGGGTAAAATGTCATCTGCCAAGCAGACTCAGGGAGAAATTAACAAATCTTATAGCAGTAGCCAACATTTCCAAGCAGGTATGCTCTTAGTTAGGGATTATGGAAGCTGAGGGGGTATTCGCCAGACTTTTTGTGTCTCCAGAGCAGCACTGTAATCTGTACTGACCATAAGAGGTAGATGTCAGTGCTTGTCAAACCTCTCGTATACTCTACTTTAATTACTGTCCCTTGTGTAGCTGTGAAGACCTTCCTTGTCATCTTGTGTTTGCTTTGGGGGGGTGGGGGTGGGGTAGCAATGTGCATGGTATGAGAGTTTGCCTTGGATCTGCCCCCTGAATCAGTGAAAGAGCCAAGGGGGATGTGAGTGAATTCTTCCCCATGAGTCAGGCTTTGAAACACGTGCCCAGAGGGGTTGTGGACCTTCCATCATCACCAGAGACATAAAAAACTAAAATGAACAAATTTAAATTCAGACCTGTCTTAACTTTTGTTGAGAATTGCAATTGGTGTGAATGGGATTGTATGAGTGTGGAAGCACCAAAGTAACAATGGGAGAAGGGCTATGAATGGCTGTTGATAGCACCCAGATTAGGAGGTCGTTAAGGTAACAGCACACATTTACATTGAGTTTCTCAGGAGCCTGCATCAGGACACAGGTCAGCGAGTAAATCCTGATGACTTTCAGAGGTGGGACAGGATGAAGAGATTGTTTGCTATCAGTTCCTAAAGGCAACAGAAAGGCACATCCAGCAGCAGCATATGGTTGCCAACCTAAAAAGAAACCAGAAGATAGGATGAGGACTGGGTAGCTGGCATCCCTTGTCTGCAATGTGATTGCAGGGAATGTATCTCCATTATGAATGCTGGACAGACTATTTGGTTATCTGTGCCTTGGTGCTTGTGAGTGCAATGGTTGGAGTGAGATCAGCACTCTCCCATTTTGGAAGATCTCACATTGAGCTCTACTAAACTGTTGGTATGCAGTGTTGCAATACTGTTTTCTAGACTTTTCAGGAAGTGAGGTTTGGACCAGATGACCTCCAGAGGTTCCCTCCAATCTAAATTCTGTGATTCTGTCACTTGAATGCAGGAATTAGTGGAGTATGTTCCATGCTCTCCACTGCATGGCAGGTAAGATTAGTACAGTTTTATGGTCCTTTTTAAATATTACATTTTTATCTTCATTTGTTCCAGTTACCCATGTCCTCACAGGTAAGGATTAAAGCTTTTTGTTTTCTTTTTTAAAAATGGATTTGAGTCACCCAGGTGCAAGAAAAAAAAAATGAAGCATTTTCAGGGCATAAAGGTTAGTCTTATATTCCCAAGAGAGGTTATTTTGACCATATGTTAAATAATTTTGCACTTGAAAAAATTCCATTTAGTGGATCTTTTTGATCAGAAGGCTATAAACTTCTGAACTTCCGGAAGCTGGGATTGAAATGTCAGTTCAGTTGTTGATTGAGACAGGATCAATCACAAACAATGAGGATTATATAGCCACTTAAAAAAAAATACAGTGCCCAGACTGAACTCCGCAATTTGCAGACCTCATCTTGTCACACTCTTCACTGTGCTGAGCTGACTGTATGAGGCTGGAGCCACAAATAATCTCTCTCATTCATCTCTACTTAATGTTGCTGTGCATATAGACTAAAGGCATGTTACTCAAAACCGTGCATGTCTGTCAGCTCCACCGCAGACCTGGAGTTGTGCTTTTTAGTTTGCTTGTTGTCTGAGAAAATACTGTTTCTTTAAAAACGCTGAAGGATCTGCTATAAGCCCCATCATCTGCTCCTTTTCCAGCCTTTACCCTTAACAGAATTCCTTGTTAAAAGAACCAAGCCATTTGTTATGTTGGTGGTCTGACAACTCAGGGAATAAATATTGTGAATGCATCTTTTCCATGCATCACTCTCCTCCCCCAATCTCTCCTGTTGGTTGGTTTTTTTAATAGCTACTGACAGTTGTGATTGCACTTGATAGTGGGAGAATTTGGCTATACAACAAAATAAAACTGTTTTCTCCTGAATTTTGCTGTGGCTGTTCTCTAATATGTCGCTAGCTATTTTACTGGTATCTCCAGTATCAAAATGAATTCCACTTTTTGTTCCTATGTCCTCTCTGGCTGTATAATTCTGTTACTATTTATCACATTCATTCTCATCAGCATGATGGGCAACAGAAGCCATATCTCATTTCTCCTTTTTTTTTGTATTAAGGTTAGTACCGAATTTTCCTGTCATCTGTTCTTGTGTAACAGACAAAATTTTCCTCACCTTCCACCTCTGCCTATGCCTTAATACTTTCTTACTGTGATTCCTGGAACTTGTAACGTAACCTGTAACCTACTCTTTCCTAGCTGACTTGACACTTCCATTGCTTCCCTTCCCCTTATCTAAACCCCTTGCATCTTTTTTGGCCATCTTCCTAAATCATATAATTCTGTGTCACTGAAACTCCCCAGAAATTTACCTTGTGTATCAACTTAGACTTGTTTTTATTACATTCAAACCTTCTCCCCCTTTATGTGCTTTCTGCTGTGTTCCTTAGCATGCCAATTTAGAAACCGTTTTTCCTAAATTTTCTTCACTTAGTCTTACCTTCCTCTGTCCATGCTATACATAAATCTCTTCCAGATTAAACATACCACTGCTGTCTCTTTTCTCTGATTCAAAACTCTCTTCTGTAAGGATCCCAAGAATCTTAGCAGTCTTTTAAATTGTATTCTGTGCTCAGTTACACTCATGCAACATCAGTAACAATGGAATTGAGCTCAGTGGCTTTGCACAGGTATAAGCAAGAGTAAGATTTACTGCAGAGTGCTTAGAAAAGATAGTGGGCATTTACTTTGAAGGTCCTTTTTTGTTCCATTTATATCTAATGCTTAATGATGTTGTTATTAAGGTGTCACTGCAAGATGTCTTGTAGTCTTTAAAGACAATTATAATGCATAGTCCTTAGTTTCCTTTTCTGAGTAGCTAAGTTAAAGCCTTACCAAGTGAAATGGTTAAGGATTGCTCTTGATGGTGAGTGGGATCTAAAGTTCTTTCAGAACCAGTGGTGTAATAAGCTAGTGGTTCCACCTTGTATGTTCACAGAATACGAGACACATCTGAGGCTGTAATGTCTCATTTGGACATGATACCAAGTCTGTGTGAGTGTATAAAATACTTCATTCACATAATGTTCGATCAGTAAGTCCTTCAGACTTGATATCCTGCCAGTGGGGCTGCCACAATTCATGTATTCATAAACACCGTCCTTGAGATCTTGTCTGCTCCTTTTTGCACAACCCAGCGTATTAAAAGAGGTCTTATCTTTTTGGGTAGGGAGCAGTATCCTGCAGTTTTTATGAATTACTAGATTGCCATCATAGTTCTTCACTGATGATGTTCCCTGGTTGGAGTTATGTATTATGAAGCACAATTGTTTCCAAGATTTAATAATGTTACCATTAAAAAATATTTTTTTTTTCAATAACAGAGCCAAGGAGAAATTAATGGCTGTTTCTGTGAGTCTCCTAGTTAATTCAATCTGGCTTTTGCCTTAGCAAAATTACAGATTTAGGAACTGAGTAAATGAGGCAGTAACAAATTTTAGAAACCTCAAAAAGGTTTTTATTCTATGAAACAGAAACCAAGAAAAACATACAGTATTCTTTTAATGCTTAATTCTACAAGCTTTCTCCCTCTTACACCAATAAATAGGAATTGTGCCTGAGAAAGGCCTATATGTATGTCCTAAGAAAATATTTGCATTCAGGATTTAATTTCTGCTGTCATTTTCCAAGCTAATCTCAGTTAGATTTGATGAACAAATCCCTCAAGTTAAGTTGTTCTTAACACATCTTTAGCTATAGGCTACGATAAGGTCAGGAATGGGAAGACAACTTTTCTTCCAAACAAAGAGCTTTATTAAGACAAAAGCTCATGTGATTTGCAAGTGCTGCATCTCGTTTCGTTGAATCACTCTTAATTTATACAAGAGATTCTACTTAACAGTATCTTTGTCTTATGAATGATCAATATGCTATATTGCCATTTTGCTAATCAAAAGGCTTTTAATCAGTCTGGAACAAAAATTAAGAATACTTTTATTGCTGTACCATACTGTAAATTGCATCACTGAAAATGCTGTACAGAGCTTTTTGGTTTATGCAGTTGGGTGGGATCATTGAACACTAGAGGTTTGGGCATAGACAGCATGATATTCTCTCGCCTTTTGTTGTAGAAAAGGAATGCTTCATTAACAAGGCAAAATTGCCACTAGGACTGGCTGAAGTAAGTCAGAAATTTCAGTCTGAATCATTTGGTCAAAAGAATTTCATCAACAGGTAGGTATGTTCTGGCAGTCCTTTTCCAGATACTCTTACTCAATGCAGTGGGACTACACAGATAGCTCTCATTTATCTGAATACATGCGCTGCATTTGGTACAAGAAAGCAGCTTCGTCCTTAGAAATCAGTCTTAGATGTATACATAGAATTTTTTGTTTGTTTGTTTAAAGCCATGACTGTTAGCATGTTCAACTGATCTGCAAACTTCTGTTTGAATGTCATGCTTAGAATTTGGTCATTTGACTTGATCTGGTGTCTAAAGCTGTGATTGTTGCTGTGTGATGGGCTTTTTGCAGCAGTCTTTTAGTCTAGTGAATCCACTTAACATAAAATTGACTATCTGAGCAGCTGCTTCTTCCTCAGTCCAGCTTTGTCTCATGATCCATCCGTATAGCAGTGTTCTGGAAAGGCCCTTCAGAGACAGGAGTCACTTGAGGGAAAAATCACTAAAGTTAAAATTTTTTCAAACCTTCTACTGCAAGCCTTGTTGCTTCAAACATGCAAGACATTAATGGGCATGACAAACCTTTAGAAGGCATCTGTGTGGAGGAGCACAGCCAGACATGATGTGAATAGCAACAATTTCCATAAAGTTTTGAGTAAGTGGAGATTAAAGTCTCCGTTTTCTGTGGTTACTGATCCTCTGAGATACCTAGTTCAAACTGAGACATATTTAAGTTTGGAAACTCCAAGAATGAAAGGTCAAACTTCTGCTGTCTTCTAGGATATCTTGTGTCACATTTCAAAATGCAGTCTTCTGTAGATTTACACGGTACAGTGACTGGTTTCAGATAGGCAAAATATTGGCACAGGTTGTAGATAAACCTCAGCATATTATCACAGGATGATGGAGTGGGAAAGGGTACATAAGTTTGGCTGAATCTCCTACAAACCAGATTAATTTGGCTTATCCAGAGCTACATGTTATTCTAGCTAGGTTGCTTCCAGTAGCAGATCTGGCTCAGTTATATCAAGACTGCATTGCCGTTTAAAGTGTAGATGTACTTGCTCTTGCAAAATATATCCACCACAATTAATGGGAAAGGCCCTTCAGGGTGCACTTTCTTAGGGTGCACTTTCTGAGAGCGCACTTTCTGAGAGCGCCCTGTGGATGCAGAGAAGCACAAATATGAGCTCAGAAGTCCTCAAGGAATACTGTAATCATTTGACTCTGGAGAAGAGACTAGAACTGGATTTTATTCAATTTCACAGAGAGCTCCTTCTGTCAAGAAGCCAAGCCCAAAGAAAAATGTGTATTTTAACTTACTGCAAATTATGTGGTCTGTGTTTGCAGAGACATGAAAAAGTCATAGAGTCACAGTGGATGCTATGCTGCCTTTTGCACTGATTATTAGTGCAAGACTTGTAACTTTATAAACTGTGGTCTAGTAGGGTAACAAACAGCACTCTGCTGTACTGGTGCTTCAAGCATGGAGCTTTCCATGGAAAAATAATAGCATAAATGAAAACTAATGCTGTTAGCTTCCAAATAGATAGTAGATTTCTATAGTCTTTTTTGATAGATCTTCAGTTCTTTGCAAATTGTATGCTTTCAGCACACTGGAAATTAAGCCATAGGCAAATATGTGTTACCCTCTAATGTCTAGTAAATAAGGTCACATACTAACTCATCTTTCTACTATCCCTTTTTGGAAAAGAGACTTCTGTAGTAGAACATTCAGAAGCCTCCTATTCACTTGCTTAAGTAAAAGCAGACCAAAGGAGATTAATTATTTTAAATATTTTAAAGAAAACTGTCATTTAAAACATTTGGTATTTTAGGATGCTCTTGGTTATGTTTCTGTTCTGTCAAATTTTTTTTTCTTAGTTAGTGGAAGGCAAGAAATATTTTTCATTTCCTGCTTTATTCCATAAGCCTCAGCCAAGCTGCTCATTTGTGATACTGTGTAGAAAACTTGATATTCTTGGGAATATTCACTGAAAAGCTGCTGTGTTGATGTTGGGATTTATATTACATTAAGTGAAATCCAGAACTTGTTAGTGTCCTATTTTCTATTTTTTTCTAGCCGTGTACTATATGTTGCAAAACACTTAAACTAAAATCCTTGTTCATTATTACCAGTTAAGAAAATCACAATATCTACTTAGTTATTAATTTACACTAAACCAGGTAAATAGGCAAGTGTAATGACTCTCTATGGACTTTATTGCTTCTTCAACTTTGAAATTCCCTGCTTTGTTCTTTCTATTAGGTTTGGGGGTCTTTGGTTCTGTTTTGGTTTGGTTTGTTTTTTTGTTTGTTTTTTTTTTTTTTTTTTAATGAGTTTAATAGACAAGCCATGTTTCTGAATATGTCTTGATTACTTCAAAAATTTCTGATAACATATGCTCACTGGCACACTTCAAACATTTTGATTTAGTTTAGTTTTTCAACTGTTATAGCTACAAATGACATAAAAATGCTGTAGCTCTGCTCAAAGCAAAGAAAATTTCATACCCTCCATTGAGTTTGTGAGACTTGACCGGTGTAAGTCTTTTGGATGATAGAAGATTTGGAAAGTCCAGGTTGTCCTTGCCCCAAGACAGAATTAGGCAACTCTTGCTGAAACACGTTTTCCAGCTGCTTTGCAGATTCATATTGATTAGATTTAACTTGATTGGGTTAGCTGCCATTGTGGCAGCATATTTCTATCAGAAACACATTTAAGGGAGATACAGTGTGTACTTAACTGAATTTTTATACATTCTATGGATAAATTGTCTGCTTGTTTCTGCTCCTCTTATCTAATCTGAAGGGCATCCCAGGCCTGAACGTGCTCCCAGAGGTAGCACTAGTCTCAGGGTAACCCCTGGTGACCATGGTGCCATCAGAAACACCCAGAGGATGTCATATTTCAGCTTATTCTCAGCAGATTCCTGTGTACTTTAGGACTGATGTAAGATGGGATGCCGTATACATAGTAAGTAGAGCCAATTTTTCTTTTGACTACTTGAGGAAAATTTGACCCAAAGTCTGAGGTCTGGTGACGGCTAGCTCTTCAAAGCTAACTCTCAAGGAGTCATTGAGACTACCAATGGAGAGGATGTCTCCTGGGAAAGCAATTGTACCAAACTGGTTCCTTACAGAGTGTAGTCTCTGTATTATTGCTGTATATAGAGTTTTAGCTCATGAGGTTTCTGGCCCTCACTTGAAACACTCCATCCAGTAGCACTAAAACTCTTTCACTGACAGTTCACAATGGGTAAAAAAATACTACATTTCACTGCTAAAGAACATGTTAAAAGGAGAACAATTCATATCAGTCTCCCTGAAGTTTAACTCCTTTGTAAGCATTAATCTGAGTTAAGCAATTCTCACCAGCAGAACACTCCAGTGATTCTGAGACTAGTGGTGTAGCACTTCATGGAGCTCTGACAGTCCCACATCATTCACAGTAGTTACAAAGATACCTCCAGACTAATACTTAAAGCTGCTCTTGTTTAAGAGGATTCCTTTATTCCTTAATGGCATAAAATAAAAGCTGTGCATATCCTTTGACAAAAATTAATTTTACTTCTTTCATCTGTTTTTTAAATATGTGCCATTTTACTTCATGTACCTGCATCTAGAATGATGGGTGTGCATGCAGTAAACTGTTGTTTGTAGTTTTGTAGTTTATTTGCGTGCAGCAGCCGTGCAACTGTAAAAGCCCTGCTAAATAGAAGCAGAGCTGCTGTGATGCTTCTTGTGGAATTATCGTGGTGCTGCTTCATTTTCAGCGGAAGCATTCAAATTTAAAAAAAAAATAATTAACTACTAACAGATAATTTTCCTCTGTATTTTCTTAAGACCATAGAGGTCATAGATTGTAATTTGCTTATAGTTAGTATAAAAACCTAACAAGAAGTTTTTCTTTTTCATTATTTGAGGGAACTTTCATTGCCAAAGAAAAATACTTCTGAAAGTTAGCTAAAAATAAGGCTGTTTGGTGCAGGGTAATAATAACAAGTGCTTGAAAAAAAATATGCAGTTAAAACCGAATTTGGTATACTTCTAAAATTATTTCCCTTGTGCATAAGTCAGGCCAAATTGACTTTTTCCTGCAAATATTTTGTGAGAGGGCAATATGTGTTTTAGTCAAAGTTAATGTCTCCTCAATGAAACTTGTCTGTTGGGATCATCCAGGTCTCATGAATGCAGTTGAAGATGTACAACTTAGTAGATCTTGTTAACATGCAGTAGAGCTAATAGTATATTTTTCATAACATCTGGGGGAGGTTGTGTTTACTCTTTTTTTAAATACATCAATAAGATTTTTAAACAAAATTTTTCTAAGTTGCATCATTGCAATTCTAGTCATATATAATAATATCAAGCGAGGAGGGAATATATGCCAACTATTGCTTTATTTCCAAAACAAAAATAATCTTGATCCCAGCAGTAACTATTTTTAGATGTGTGCTTTAAGTGAAATAAATTAAATACTAAAATTGCAGGTTAGTATATCCAGGTTAAAGTATTGTTTCCTCAGACCCTTCCCCTTTCTTTTCAAGCTATTCCGACTATCTGCAACATCAGCTAGATTAGATTTTGGTTGTCACCTTTTCAAAAAGGATACAGTGGTGGAAGACGAGGTCTGAAGAAGTTGTTTGTAAGTGGAAATCTGTATTGAATTTGGATTGCTTTGACATGTGGTTTTCAAACATCCTGTGACTGAAGTAACTGCAGTTGTTTTGTACTGTTTTCCTTTCTGTACGGGGTAACATGCAAATTCTGAGCAGTAGTTAAAGCAGAAAACATTGTTACCAAATACATGTAAACCGTAGTAAACTTCAGTATCAGTACTGACCTGTGTAATCCTCCACCCCTTTTATTTTCTGTTTGCACTAACCTATTGAGATAAAATAGACAATATAGTAAAATCTTATTACATAGTCATATCCTCAAAAATGTCTGAAACAGAATGAGCCAAGTAAACATACTTAAGTATTAGACAGATTGTTCTTAATGACAATAGGAAAAGCAGGAAGTACAGCTTCATTTCTAGTCTATTCTGGGATTATTTTCAGCTCCATTACGACAAAGCTAATGCAACACTTATTTACTTTCTATTTAAATCTTATTTTGAAGGTTAATTGGAACTTACAATTATGCATTAAAATGATTCCCCTGTGTGAAGAAGAATTTCTCACTGAATGATGTAATCAAGATTAATTTGCTGTCATTTTGTCTCACCTGGTTCCTCCCAAATTATACAACATAGAAAAATATGTCGAAAGAAAAAGAATTGTGTCATATTTTGGGGATCTTACACAAAATGTAAGATCCCCACTTAATATCTTCCAAGTACAACAGTAATTTTTATTAAAGAAGAAAAAGTTATTTGCTTGTATTTCTGGAGTTATTACTTACATTCAAACATACAATAGCAAGTAAAACAAGGAGGTAAACTTCATGTATTTTGAAACCTAATACAAAATCATATTGGCTTTTAATGATGCCTAATTTAAAGATAAATGCTAGACATATCTGTAAGTCATATGATTAAACATATGTCTATATTAAACACTGGGAAGCTTTTTATTTATTTATCATTTTGTATCTTTTCAAGTCATATTCTAGAATCAATGTCCTGCAGTCTGTTCAGTTCTCAGAAGAGCTTCTAAAGGACGCAAACACTAAAGCAGAGAAACAGAACTCTATCTTATTTGAGAAAGCTGCCGAAAACCACTCTTACTGCCAAAGAGGAGAATATCTAACCTTTCCCTAAAATAATAGTAAGGTCATGAGTTCTGTCATGAAATATATTCTTACTGGAGTAGATCATTTCTTGGTTCCAGAGTCATAAAGGAAAAGCCTTTGGCAATGAGAAAACAGTACAAGAGAAAATGCTAAAACAGCCCAAGTAAGTAGGTTGTGAAACAATTAAAAATCATTGTAAAAGGAATGAATTCTGTTTAACTAGCGTATTTCCAAAATTAAATATTACCATTTTAGATACAAATTTCAAGCCATCTCATTTTAATTATTGATTTAGTGTAATTAATAGTCTGGTTAAATCAAGACAGCTATTAAGAGATCAGTTCCTTTGTCCTTTATTAGTTTTATTCTTGAAAATGGCTACAAAGCAACCCACAACCGTATGTCACATTAAGTAGTCATTCAGCATATTGCTATATAAATAGCTCATGAATTATATATGAGGGAAAAATCCTTCTTAAGAAATATTGGAAGAGATTTTGCTTGTGTCTACAAGCCTAACTAATAAAACATTCTTTTCTACATCATAGTCAGTTTTAAGATTCGTATCAATACTGTAGTAGCCTCTAGCTATAAAGAAAGTCATTGAGGATAGTGGGGTTTCAATAAGGCATTCACTGTTTCTTCATACCATTTTCCACTACAACCTGACACATAATGTGAGTTACTGGAATAACAAAAAAGTATTGCAAATGATATTGTTAAGGGGAAATGGAGACTGGTGATACTGAATATGCACATGCAAAGGACGTAGAAAATACCCTAAGAGCTACTGAATAAAGTGAACCCTGTGTTAGATGAAAATATCCTTGTTTACTTAACAGGGAGGGAAATAGTAAACCCCAACATTAACTGTTGGGTTTTGTTTTTTTGTTTGTGGTTGGTTTTTTTTTAAATATAAGATGGCACATTAATATTACATGACTTCTCATACTAAGTGATCAGAGACCCGTGAACTCTGCTTTGATTATGAAACGCTGCGCTTTTCTGTATTTTGTATTTTTGTGATGTTATTGTAGAGGACTGAGAGAGATCAGGCAAGGACTGTAACTATTGTAACAATAACTTCTGATAAAAATATTTGTATCTGATATTAGTCCCTTGTGAAGCAGTCGATAATACACAAATGTTTGCTATATATGTTACAGGGTTTCTCTTTTGTGCATAGTTATTTGAGAAATAACCTCATTACCTATCCCATTGAAAACAATGTTTTTGTGAAAAGAATTGAGGAAGTTTTCATAGCAGTTTATACAGCTGACCATAACCAAGCATGGATCAGTACACCACATTCTGTAACTTTTGTGCAAAGTCTCGCATTGATTAGAGTTGACAGGGAAATGTGCATTGTTAAAACCCATCCGATGTTAGCAGAAATGTGGCATGAAACAGGTTGAGCATGTGATAACTGCTGGCACTTCGAACCGTAGTCTATTCAAGTGTCAGATTAGTGAAGTAGTTTGGGGTTCTTTTTTGCATTGTGCTTAGCAAAAGCTGGAAAAATCTAGTGTGATGGTCATTTCCTGCTGGGTCAGAATGCAGCAAAGTTGCTCGAATGTGAATGCAGTGGTCCACAGGAGATGGTTGCTTTCTGGTCTGTGCTGGAGAAGAGACTGCAGTTTGCTTGGAAAAGTAGAAGTGATCAAAGAGCTTCTGTGAGATATGTGAAGGAAAGTATTTCAATATGTTTTTAAAACTCTTCTTTCAAAGCACAGTTTATCTCTTTAGCTGCTTTGCTTTTGGGTGTTTCTGGAGTGAATTGCTAACATTTGTGAATATGTGGTTGCTAGAAGAGATAGCACTTCAGAGTGTTTAGCACATAATATTGAAAAAGGCTTAAAATCAACAACAGATATATAAAGATAACTGGATTATTTTACAGAAATAGTTTTAGTAAATGAGATTTACCCAATATATTTCTCTAAACAGAAATCTTAACATATGGGTATTTCCATTCAAACTAGAGAAGTTGGACTACCTCCTCTCTTTCAGAGAAAACAGATGGAAAAGTCTCCCGGCTGTATTCCTGCTCTACTAATTTTGTTTCCCTCCTTTCCACCAGTTTTTACCCATGTGGAGAAAAATAGGCATTTCTTGTGTTCCCTGCAAGTGAACCTTTGCAAGCAGTTCTTTTTCTTGGAAAGTAAGTTTCTTTGTATTTATTTACCTCTACATATTTTTTTCCTTCTCTTATTCCCTAAATACACTTGGCTTGCATTTAGAGGAAACTTTAAAAACCTTTGAAAATATCACATGTTGGGTAGCTCCATGGCTGATATCTCATGGAAGATAATTACTGACCTTATGTATTCATTTTAGGTTATATGTGGAACCTTGGCAAATTCCATTCACGGAAAAAAAAGTGTGAGAGATGAACGATAAAAGGTTGATTTGATAAACTAGGCAAGGATGATCTTTCGTTAGGGAGGGGAAGCACAAATTTCCCGTTTACTTTGCCTTGTAAGGATGACTGAGCTCCAATATTGAGAGTTTCATCTACAAATGATTGTTTCTGGCCTCTCATAAGAACATTGTGTCTACAGTGTTTGATAGATGAGTGCAAAGAAGGGCCATAACATGTCGAACAACCCATTCACCTTTCTTCTCAGGCCTGGGATGAAAGCCTGCAATCTGCAGTCAGCAACCCAGCAGTGATGAGTAGCAAATTGATCGACGGATAGTGGCTTGTTCAGGCTGGGGTAGTCCATTGCACTCTGTCTGGCCATGCCTGGGGTCACACACAAGAGCTTGCTTTGCTGCTTATTCAGTCTGGTTCTGTGGGTGGCTTCCTCTTGCTCTCAAGGGAGGATATTCCCCCTGCTTCTGGGACTGCCCTCCAGCAGTCAGCCGGAGCACTGTGGGGACTACTGTCAATCTTCTGCCATCCAGCCAGGTTGCCTCTCTGTCTTCAGCCTTTCTCCCTTTCTAGTAAAAGGGTCATGTAGAGGAGACTGCAAGGCACAGGACAGTGGCACCAAGACGGGGAAGAGAGGGAGTCAGAGCTCCAGCAGCAGCAGCAGGAACATAAAGTGAACAGGAATGATGGATTCACTCCTGCAGTGCTTAGACAGAACTCTTACAAAAGACAAGCGCTTGTCATAGTATAACAGATGTGCTTGTTCTTGGATAAACTGCAGTGGATGCTGTTACCATTGTACATGTCTAGTAGTTTATATTTTGTTGGGAAAGCCACTATGCGCTACATAATAGCCACAGGAATGAAAAGTTCTGCAATTGGATTGTGTTGATCCCATCAGATAGGTTCTGTGGAAGACAGAACAGCAGAAGGTGTGTAGGCTTACTTGTAAAAAGGAATGTATCTATTAAATGAGAGAATTATTGTCTAGGAGAGATGTTTAGCTACATAAGTACCTGTAAGCCTGACTCCTTATTCAGTAAGGGACAAAGCTTCTCAAACAGACCGCATAAAGTGAATTCAGAATACTGAAACATAGAATCATAGAATAATTTGGATTGGAAAGAATCTCCAGAAAGAGTCCAGTCCTCTTTGCTCAAAGCAGAGCCAAATTCCAAGGTAGAGTGGCCTGACGAGGGTTGTATGCAGTCAAGTTTTCAACATCTGTGAGGTTCGAGATTTCATTTCCACCTCTCTTGGCACCTGTTCCAGTGTTTGAACACCTTGTGATATTTTTTTTCCTAATACCTAATTGAAATTTCCCTCGTTGCAACTTGAGTCTGTTGGTATCAAACAAGCAGGTGAGACACTTCTATCTAAAAATAAATAAGCTCAAGTGGAAAACTGGACATAAGGAGTAGTTTAAAGTAATGAAAAATATCAGAATTAATAAAAATAAACACAGTGCTTTAAAAATAGACAAGGGACCTTCGATCTCAAGTCAATAGCAATTTTGTACTTGAAGTGAGGAGGTTAGACTTATCATAGGATTTGCACTCAGGAGTTTTTACTTGACTGCCCTCTGGATGTCAAGGTCAGAAAGAACATGCAGATCGCAGCCCAGTATTTAAAAAAGCCCAAACATTAATGGAGTGTTGGAGCATATAATAAGGACATACCTTCTCATGGCATCATAAAAATGTAGCTTGAAGAGGAGGACAAAATGTGAACACACAGATACAATCCCTTTTTTCTGTGTAATATTGCAGCTTCTCTTGCTTTCAACGCACAGCAAGCAGAAGTATGTGAATTGCCAGCTTTTTGACGGGGGACCAGGATTCAGAGAGGCAGCAGTTAATCTGTTCCCTACTTTAGTTCCTTATTCTGCCCGCTTCCAGTAAATACCCACCTGGGAGACATGCAAAAGACAGGCTAGAAAATCTTTGACATACAGTAGAAGTTGCTTGAAGGAGTAGCGGCCATACTTCTCAAGAAATGTCTCATTTTCTCAAGAAATAGGGCTAATTTGAAGTAAAATTCTTTAAAATCCTCAGTTTTCTTGTATTTTTAATAAGTCTCTGATCAGATAACTTTTTCATATATATAGTGTATATAGCGGTGAAGCATTAATTAAGCTCAAAAAGGTGTCAGTTCTCAGCAGAGTAAAAATAAGCAGGAAAGTGGGTATTGAGAAGGAAAAATAGAAAATTCCCTAAGAGATCAGGAAAGCAAAAAAGACAGAAGAAGCATCTAAACCCACCATAGAGCTGAGAAGGTAAAAAATGTATGAATAGCATTAATAGGAATTCGTGATTAAATTTTAATTTTCAAAGGAAAAGATGTATAAATGAAGAATAGTAGTAAGCAGTAGTCACACTAGAACACATAAGGAGAAATTCAACATCTAAACTTAACCAAAGAAAAAACAGTCAATGATGTTTTATTATGGATGGATATGTTTTGAAGAGACCCTGTGAAGAGAGAAAGATGATGAAAGTAGCTCTTTCTTGTACAGTACATTTTAAAAAAAAAGTTTGAAAATAATTTGTAGAATAGCTCACGACAGAAACTACAATAAGAGGATCATTGTGTTCTGGAAATGAAGCTAATGGCCCCAATTTAGCAACTGGGACATTGCTAGTCCCAGGGACTTGTTACTTCTTGTATTAATGCTAAATTTGGCCACTTAAAGGGGACAGAATCAGGAAAATACTTTCAGTTTTAAAACTGATTCAGGCAGAGGCAATCCATGTCTGAATAAAATTGGTTGGAAAGTGGTCTGGTTTTTGTGAAAACCGGGAAATATTCATTAGAAAGATAAACACTATAATACAAAGATTTTTCTAGTTGGGAGTTTTCAGAGAAAGGTCACAATTTTCCATGACAAGCAGACACATTTTCTGGAAGATTTTTGGTTAATCAGAAATCTAGTTTTACGTCATAGGACAACATTTGTCAGCCTTAGCTGTGAAGTATGAACGTGTTAGTAATCCTAATTCACCTCGGGTACAGAAGATGAATGACACTCAAGATGTAAAAGTTCAAAACCATTGCTTGTTTTCTTTGGCTTCTTAACTTTTCAGCAGTGCTTTGCCTGCCTGTAGGCTGGCATTTCGCTTTTTTAGGTCTGTTTTATGGTTTCTTCATCCTTTGGAAAGTTAGCATCTCTTGACATTTATATATGCCTAAAAGTCAGCTAGAAGATGGTATTTGGAATGAAATAAAAAGAGTAATAGAAATGAATAAGGAAGCACACAGTGTAACAAAGGATAAAGGATAGGTTATACGATCTGTAAAAGAGGTTCTTTTTGTCTCTTTTAAGAGGTTTAGCTTGTACACTCTGAAAATTATGGATCAACCTTCTCATGTTTGCCTTACCTAACAGAACACATGACAAATATAGTCACAGTGCAAATAATAAAAACAACAGTGAGGCAGAGATGAAAACTTTTAAAGCACTAAAGAAAGAAGTTGGAAGAGGCAGGAAAGAAAGTTAAGAAAATTGAACAGGGAGGGGGCCATGTCTGTTATAAATACTTATAGAAATACATGTTTTTCTTCACTATGTTGTCATCTTTTTTTCATTACTGCATTGTCTGAAGTGTATCATCTTTGTTTTAAATATCAGGAGATAAGTTTTAGAAATTATGTTACTAAGAGAAGCTATGTTGTGCAGCAAGTTAAGAGAGAGAATGGGAAATACTTGAAGCACAGTAGGAACGAGAGGCCCACAAAAGAGACTTTACTGTACCTGATGGTTGGCAGGTAAAATATATTGACAGAAAGACCACTTTGCTTAAAAGAGAGAAGTTTCTCCCTTGTTCTCAAAAAAGATCTGAATGCTTGGAATGAGTAAAAACTTCCCAAGGAAAAGGAAAA
Source organism: Charadrius vociferus (assembly GCF_000708025.1). NCBI lineage: Eukaryota > Metazoa > Chordata > Aves > Charadriiformes > Charadriidae > Charadrius > Charadrius vociferus. The sequence continues at coordinate 541,401 of NW_009647080.1, forward strand.
GCAATCAAACATTTCCCAAAACTAATAATCAAGAAACACATTTATTAAAATAGGCCACTTTTTTTCATATTCCATGTGCCTGCCATTTGTCAGTCATGCAGGAGGCAGCTGGACACAAGTGGTGACCCCCATCATTTGACCATGGCAAGTTCCTTGCTACTCTAGCAGTGAAGGAGTGAGTTTGAAAGCCTGCAAAATGCAATGCCGCACCTGTTTTTGTGAGCAAGCATATGCCTGAATTTGGGAGAAGTTTATATCCTCTGGCAGGTAGAGCTGGTTCGGAAATGCTGGTAGTTATTGCTCCCTGCGGTACGTAGTCCTGGTTAATGTTTTGTTTATAATACATAGGCTGTTTCCTGAAGTCGTGAAATGGCTCCAGGAGATGATCGCCAAAGGTCCCTTCCAACCTCTACCATTCTGTGATTCTGTGAAATGCATGGTTACAAAATATGACAAAACCTGTTTTTAAGGGAGGCTGATGGGTCTGGTGGCGAAAACAGTGCACAGAACGGGAGTGCAGCAGCACAAGCATGCCACGGGCCTCTCCTTAGCTGAGGTGTGAAACAGCTGTCGCTGCCATGAAACACTTGAAAACCAGTGCCTCTGGAAAATGCCCTTGAGAGACATGTTAGCCTTCACCCTAGCATCCACGCATTAAAGGAGGCATTTGTTGCAAGCTTAAAGAACCCTCATTTTCAGTGCCTGTGTTCAGCAGATAGGTGAAGGGACACAGAAATGAGCTGTTCCACAAGCAGCAAAATTGATAAAGCCTGATCTTTTCCAAATTTGACGTATGTCCCCACACACTCCTTTACAATGACACCAGTTCTCTTCTATACCCACTCCACCCCCAAAACCTCTTTATTTCCCCAGAGTATCACCGGCTTCCTCCTGTGTTGCCCTCCTCTCTGGCTGAGCAGCAAGCAGCATACTGCCTGTCCAGAGCACAGCCTGGGTATGTGCTGGCTGACCATTGCCCTCCAGGATAAATAGTAATTATTATAAATACTTCTCCCTCTCTTCTACCCAATGCCCAGTGTTCACTACTTTTTTAGAAACTCGATGATCTTCAGTGCTGCTGCCCCTCTGCCAGTTTGTTTGAAATGGGACAGCAGGTTCACAAGTTACCAAGAAAAATGAAAAGCTCCAGGGGTCAGGTCTCATTTCCTTAAGAAACCAGGGTTTAAACAAATGGTCACAGATCAGTGATTAGATCGCAGCTTCTGCTGAGAACTTCATGGGCTGCGCCAGTCAAAGTTACAAGTCTAAAACAAATGCATATGGCGTAATACAAAGGTTTATTGCATGACTGCAATACAGGCCCCATATGCCACAGAAAAAACCTACCTTAGGGATATTTTTAGCAAAAGAAGCTAAGCTTGTAAAAAGTGGAACTTGCATATTTCACCTGCTACAACTTTTTCTTTTCTTTCACAGAAATTCCACGTCGTCTTTTTCAGATGGGTGCCTGGCTCAGAGTAAAGGACATACAGTGCACAATCCCTAGCAGAAGCTGAAAATGGATGATACCTACTGATGCTTTTTGACAACATCATCTCCTCCTTTCCTGTTTGAGATGGGTGATATGATCATCAGGAAATAGTTCTAAAATAAGCCCAAGTGACCTCTTTGTCCAAATCTGAAAACCATTAGAAGAAATGACCAGTCAACTACCAGAGGAGTCTGTGGAGACCCAGAGCTCAGATGAGCTCGAGTGCAAGATCTGTTACAACCGCTATAACCTGCGACAGAGAAAACCAAAAGTGCTGGAGTGTTGTCACAGAGTATGTGCCAAATGCCTTTGCAAGATCATAGACTTTGGTGATTCGCCACAAGGAGTCATAGTATGTCCATTTTGCAGGTTTGAAACGTGCCTGCCAGATGATGAGGTTAGTAGTCTTCCTGATGACAACAACATCCTTCTGAATTTAGCTTGTGGGGGAAAGGGAAAGAAGTGCCTACCAGACAACCCAACAGAACTGTTGCTGACCCCAAAAAGGTTGGCATCTCTGGTTAGCCCTTCTCACACCTCTTCTAATTGCCTGGTTATAACAATCATGGAAGTACAAAGAGAAAGTCCCCAGACTCTGAACTCGACTCCCGTGGTGGAATTTTACAGGCCTACGAGTTTTGACTCTGTTGCAACTGTGTCCCACAACTGGACAGTGTGGAACTGCACATCTTTGCTCTTCCAGACCTCAATTCGGGTGCTAGTGTGGTTGCTAGGGTTGCTGTACTTTAGTTCTTTGCCTTTAGGGATTTATTTACTGGTATCTAAGAAAGTCACCCTTGGGGTTGTCTTTGTAAGCCTTGTTCCTTCGAGCCTTGTTATTCTCATGGTTTATGGCTTTTGCCAGTGTGTTTGCCATGAAGTTCTAGACTGCATGTCATCTTGATAACAAATACAGTAAAATAAGATGTATTGCCACATGTGTAGCATAGTTGATTTATCCTGTTTTTGTGTTCTTATTTATTCTTATTGTTGTCCATCCCACTAAATGGAAGCAGTGGCCCTAGTAATATGGTCCTTTTATTTCTATTTGGTTTCATTTTTTTTTTCCTCCTTTTTTTAAGCTAAATAATGGAAATAAAATTTACATGCTGATTTTAAAAGGCGAGGTTGTAGAAAGGGATTAAAGCAAAATTTCCAAACTGGTGCTGCCACTATTCACATGAGTAGCCTTTTGCTTTCTATTGGCTTTGTCATACGAGTCAAGGCTGCAGGATCCACCCTAGAAGAAATTAGTGTAGCAGGCACCTTCCGGGTCAAAGTACAGCATCTCTTCATCCAAAGCAGCTCATGCTTTGGACTATCTGGTTTTTATCATTTATAGCAAATGAAGTCCCTTTGTTAGTTAATTTTATAAGAGGACAAGCTACCATTGTTTTTTCCAGTTTTTGTCATAGCAAAAATATTTGTGGGAAGCCAGTGGTCACAGATTTTTTCCATTCTGCAACATGAGGAACCTTTTTTTTTCCCCCATGCTAAAAATATGTCTCCAAAACACTTTCCCCAAGCAGAAGCTTACTTTACTTTACTTGTCATATAGTTGCAACTCCCTCTGAGATACTCGTGCTGATGAGTACTTCCAGGGACCCAGCCACACATTTGCTCTTCTCTAGATGCACTTATTTCAGTGTGCATACACCTTAAACTTCCCTTCGAGGGTTCAGAGCTCTGGAGACTTCTCTAGCTATGTTCTGTTACACTTACCCTCCCTCCCAGCATTTCCACCACCATACCACATTTCCAATCCATTCGTCCTCCAAACAAATTTCCTGACCGACTTCTTGCCCACCTACTCTGTGGTAGCAACACTGGAAAATTTGGCTTATGTGACTTTAGCTATCAAAACAGATTTTTATTCCCAGCTATTAGGAAATGGACTGTCAACGACTAATACAAATTTCAGAATTTTTTTCAGAATTTTTTTTTTTTTTGCTTTCTGAGCTCCCAGAATGAGCATTGTAAGGATGGACTACAACTTTGGGAAGATTTCTGTTTAACACATAGTCCTTCAAAATGTTTAATACCCTGAACTCCCCCTGTCACCATCGTGAATTGATGGCACTCTAGATGTGGCAATTAGCATGTCTTGGTTAGTTGAGTTCAGAGGAATTACTGATGATTTACCATTCCACAAATAGAATCAGGCCCTGTAAGGCTTGATTGTATGTTGCATGGTTTAGGCTACTTTTTGAACTGGAAGAGCACAAAAATAAGAAATATTTAATGTTTATGTGTATAACTAGGTCTAGTCAACACCACAGCTGCAAACTCATTTTCCTGTGCATAGCAGGGTAAAAGGAGGAGTTGAGTAGTGTAAGCATAGTTTTTGGATCAGGCACAAGATTTATTAATTTTAAGCCAGTGTAAGAGGGAGAGGGGTTTGTTGCGTGAAGAGTGAATGCATGCTCTAACAACGTATGTGTAGAGCACACTGACTTTGGTAAGAATGAAAAATGCCAATGGGAAGAGGAGACCGTAAGTGGTTGTTGTGTCTATCAAGAGTTAAGATGGTCCAGTTTTTGTAGATGGCACAGACGGTATCTACAGTTTCATTCCTTTTGCAAAAACAGGGAAAATGTGGAAATGTAAAGGTCCTGCTTTTCTTGACACTTATTTTCTAATAATGCATATATGTGTGTGTGTGTGTACCTATAGACACATACGTGAGAAGAAAACTTCTAGAGAAATTATAGTTTTCAAGTGTATGGAGTTATGGAACTATGTACTGAGTGATTAAAGGAAATGTTTCAGACTTTTCTGTAATGACTTGATAACAACTATAACTAAAATATTTTCAGAATTCCTGGAAATTACTATTGCTAAGTAATTGTTTTTAATGTTTGTGGTAAAGCACATATAGTTAGAAGAGGTGTCATCTCCAGTCCTGGTATACTGCAAAGTTTGACTCATCTATGAATTAATAAATTTTAAGTATCCAACAATGATCACGTCAAAAAAGCGAGAAAAATAGCAACTTATGTGGTTTTATAGTACTTCATCATGGGAAAAGATGTATTTGTAGTGTTAGGAATTTCTATGTTTTAGGGTTTGTTCAATTTGTCTGAATATAGTGTCTTTAATAAAGGGCTGCCTAATAGAGGAAGTAGGTTTTGCAAATGTGTGACATATATATGTTACCTCTGCACAACATGTCTACAGTGCTACCTGTTATCTTCTCCTTCTGATTTTCGGTTGTTTAAGATTATCTTAGCTCCAGCACCAGGTATTTTGTACTCTGTTTTAAAACAAAGCCTAATCTTGGCAGGATTACAGTGGTATCAGTTACACATCACAGCACAAATAAATACACCCGTTATTATACTTCACTACTTTTAAGACTGCCACCCCGTTAAATTTATGCTGTTATTTTAGACTGTGCTGCAATACTAATCTGCTCAAAAATGTGAGCGTGCAAAAATATATTGATTGTATAGCTACTCTGCTGCTCAGCCACAGCACGTTATTACAGCTTTGGTCTCATAAAATTCCTATATGACTTATAACATGGCCGTTGAGAATTGCTAGGAGGTCTGAATCTCAATTATTTGTGGAAAAGATATTTGCTATGTGACTGAGACTAGAAGAACTTCAGATATTACTCTTTCATTATTTTTATTCTCCACCATCCTTAAGACTTAGAACTGAAAACTCTCGTGTTCTCTGACTCGCTGAAGTCAGTGTAAATGGGGCTAGAATCAAGTCCTACATACCTGCCTGCCTGCGTGTCTTTCCCTTTCTGGGACTTTTTTTCTCTCCTTGGAGAGTAATGGCTCCTGTTGTTGTAAAATTCTGCCTGCACGCCAAAGCAGTTCCCTTTCAGTAGGATTTTATTCCTGCTTTGCCCAGACATGTGACTCAACCGGATACGAAGTGTTGTAGATCCATTACTACACAATTAATTTAGTCCAAATGAGATTTTTTTTTTTTTTAATTCCTGCTTATCCTATGGATGCAGACTGTATCCTCACCGGCTGCTCATTTACAGTGTGATATAGTGGCATCCCCTGAGGGCTGGGGCAGGATGGTGCAGGAATAGTTGCTGGGCACGACATCAGGGAGGATGTGCTGAGCTGGACCGTCCTCACAGCGGGATCCAGTGAGGGATGAAACTCCGCAAGCATGGCCTGAGCCCAGAGCCTAATGGGCAATTAACAGAGTGGGTTTCGTGGAGAGCAGGGCCTGTGGGTTCATGGGTCCTCAGGCATGGGGGTGAGCTGGGGCTGCGAGGCTGTGCAACGCAGAAAGGGGTCTACGCCTGGGACAAAGGGGCTGTGTTTTAAATAAGGAGTTTGGGGTAGAGCTGCAAACAGAGTTTAATGTTTTTCATACTGACATACTGACCCTTTGGGGCTTTAAAGTTAATTTGGTAATTGGAAGTCATTTGATAATGCTGCTACAGTTGAGTATTTTTACTTTCCAAATGGCAAAGTATCGAACTTTATAATTTAAAGAGATCATTAGATTTGGGCATACTCCCTCTATTATGTTAACTATTTAAAGCTACAAAGCTGATGTCTTTGGTTTAGCTGCATTGTGAGCTTTGTCCTACTATATTGATTATATGCCTGCAAAACTGTATATGCTAATACAAAGCACTTAAAATAGGTGAACTCTTGTCCTGATAACACTATTGGCAAACTTCAGGGTTGGCAACATATTACAGTGCATCCAAGAATAGACGCTCTTTCCAATGGATTTTATTACCCAAAGATATAGATGAGTCCAGCAACACACAGCCAAATAGACAAGTACAGTATAGGAAAACACAGTTTTACAGCTAAATGGCTATACATGACTTCCAACAGAGGAAGGGGAACTGAGGAGGATCACAGGAAGGTAGATGATGTTGTGTTTGAGGGAGTTCCTTGCTATTAGGGTACAGAACCACCCACCCCACCCCCCAATTCTAACCATTTCACCATTTCCAGGGTTGGATTCAACTCATTTTGCTCCGTTATTTTTCTGCCCCCTCTGCTGGGACAGGGCAGCATGGACCTGTGTATGGACCTGTGGGTAAACAGCATTTTGAAATTAGACAACCTTTTCTTCTATCCTGAGTTTACAGCTCAGTCAAGCGAAACAAGATTATTGCTAAAAAGATGGCCAATTGCAGCCAGGATGTGCAAGTGAATGGGTTGCAGAGGGGAAACGGCAGCAGGTTGTTATAACAGTTTTGACGTCAAAGAAAGGAAAGCAATTGGCTACATCCTGCCTTGTCTTGGCTAGCTCAAAACTAGTGAAAGGCTGTCCAAGCCTCAGGACCACTGTGACTCGCCATACTCCCCCACGTTACCTCCGTGACTGTTCGCCTCAGTTGTGCATCTTGATTTCTTGGAAAGCAGTTGTACGTCACGATTTCATCTTTCTGTGTGGATGATGGTGGTGGTGAAAGCTCCACAGTGTTCCACTCTTAAACAGGCTTGTTTTAACTATCCCAAGGTTGCTCAGTTTGGTTCTTTTTTCTCCCGATTTCTTCATATTTTTACAAAAGCAAGATGGTGGGATTTATTTTAAATGGAGCAGTGCCTTCAAGATGAAGAAAAATACTGGGGGAAGAAGAAGAAGTGAGAATTTTGAAATCATTTTAACATATTCAAAGGGATGGAAAGAGACGGTTCTGAGAGTCTACTTATACTTTCATACTAGCAGATTAGATGTTATCTTTTGAGTGACATCAGTAAATATTTAGTGCTGGAGATTCCTCAGGGAGTTTGTAAGTCTGCCGGACATTAGGCACAAACCTCATACTCTATTGCTTTTCTATAAAGCACCATTCTGCCTTTTGCATCACCTCCCCTTGTCAAAGTTGAACCATCACAGTTTGTAAAGAGTTCTGGCACAGAGAATAAATCCCCAGTCTGGGGATGGTAAATCATCTTTTTAGAAACGTGTGTGGCAGTAGCAAAGCTTTCAATGCTAGACCTTAAACAAAGAGAAGTCATCTTGCAGTCAGAATTGCTAGCATAAATTTCATTTTAAATCAAGTTTCATTGTGTTGGGCAACACTATAACTAAAAATCCTTTTATTGTATTTCTGCCTCTTTCTTGTGTTATACAAATGTGGTTTGCATTTTAAGAAATGCATTAAATCATAGAAATCAGAGATGGGTAGAAAAAAGCCTGATAAGTCGTTTTATCCATTTCCTCTGCCCCTGTAGAGATGAATGCTTTGTCTAGTCTGGTTTTAAATATCTCAAGTGATGAAGCCTCCACCTCTTCCCATGAGGGACTTTTCAGCTGTTTAATAGGCATCTTTGTTAGGAAATATTTCCTTCATGCTGATCCCATTTTTTTTCTTTTGCATAATGTAATCCCTTTATTCTGTGCCCACTGTTTTAATTTTTATGAAATCTGGGAAATGTATCATATTTATCCGTTTCATACTGTAGCTGAATAATTCATAATCCTTGTTGTTCAAGCAATGCAAGAGATAAGCAACCAGTTGCTGAACAGCCAATACTTCACTGAGATAGTATGCCATGTACCAGTAGACATATTTCCTGGCAAGTCCTGGCTGACACTACTTTCTACATTAGGAAGTGGAAAATGTCAAGTGAAACTGAAGAAATACGTCTTCCCAAGCATGTGCGTGGCAATATTACTGAAATTTCAAGAGGTGCTGAGGCAAATAGCCTACTTCTTTAGATAGAGCTTTTCTTTCTAAAAGTTGATGATTTTATTAAAAGTATGCTTTTTAAAAAGCGTTTAAATATCCTGTTCATAAGCAAACCTTCATGTGAGAACCACACTATGTCAAAACTCTTAACTTGTTGAGAGACAAGGCTGGATTGATTGCCACTCACTGCAGAGCAGTTTTTGCTGACAGCTTAGCTCAGAAGAAAAATTTTCATCCAGTGTTAAGGAGAAGAGTTTGAAAAGATGCCTTTGCTACTTTGTCACTGGAATCAAATCTGTGCATGAAAAAGTGACTCATGTCTTGACAACAGAAACTGTGCGTTGCCAATTTAATTACAACATATTAGATAATCCTCTGCCTATCTCAAATGACAAGAAGCAGCAGTGTGACTGAGGAAACCCTAGGTGGACAGATGGACTTCTTATGGTTTTGCATTCAAAAGATACTTGCTTAAATAAGCAGTACTATGCTATAAGAGCACGCTGAGCCTGGGTCAGGTAGGCGGTCTGCTGGTTCAAAAAGGGTCTCTCTAACAGTGAGTGGTGGTGGATACATATAGAAAAATACCGGAACAGCCCACATGGACGATGAGCTTTCAATATACCTCTTCATTTTTGTCAATCTGCAGTTTGGAGACCTCTTGAGATGGAGGTTATGTCTGTATCTGTGGGTTTGATCCTTGCCTATGGATTTCTGTGAATTTCTTTAAATGTTGTTTTTAACCCATTTATAGTCTTGGCATCTATAAAATCCTGCAGCAGCGAGTTCCATAATTTAAGTATATACTTTGTGGAAAAGGTCTGCTTTGTCTTAAAAACTCCTAAGACAGTAGTTATGTGTCCCCTACTTTTTCTGATAGGAAAAGCAGTTCCGAGGTGTGATTGCACATTGTTTCCTCCACACCCTTCTGAACTTCATCTGTCTCTAGAAATATTAACGTCAAGATTTTATCCCTCGTACTTCTCCTTGGCTGCCTCTTTTCCAAGCTGAAGAACCTAGTCAGTTCGATCTCTTCTTAGATAGCAGCCCTTCCACGCTGGATGCCGTTCATTGCACTTTTCTGAACCTTTTCTACTGCCACTTCTTGTTTGCTTTGAGGTGGGGCAAAGCAATCAGAAATAGGTTCTAATTAGTGTTGTTTGTTAATAAGTGGCATGACCACATAATACATCTGTACTCCCATGGCCACTGAAATCACTCTGTCACTGATATAATTCCTGATGGCACATCTGAGGCGTTACACCTAACTATTGTTACTTTATATATCATGCATTATATGGAGGGCAAAAACATGTGCATTGATAAACTTGCTAACGTGTTTACCCCATGCATTTTAGTCTGTCTGTTTCAATAGCCCAGTTCACACGAGTGCAGGAGACGGTAGATTCCAGGAGAATATTTAATTTAATCTTACCATAGTCTGTATGGATTTTAGCCCTATTAAGCACATGGCCTGACATTGCTGGACTGAGCAGCTACTCCTCAGCAAGCGCTGTAAGATGCCTTTTCTCTCTGCCACAGTGCTGTGCCTACCTCACCCACTTGCTGCAGCCATCCCAAACTACATCCTTCATGTTGCCAGTTAGGGGTCTCTGCCTTCATCTCCCAGGGATGTAAGCAGGGGGCTTGGCAGCTTGCTGTCCTGGTCCCTGGGGAAGGCTCTTTGCAGCCTTCAGAGGACTTCTTCACATTGATGCTTTTTACATCGATGTTCTTTTTTCCCCTGCTTTTATTTAGAAAAACTGAGTGACTGTAAAAAAGCATTATTACTGCATTAAAACTAGATAGGGCTCATTTTCTCTCAGCAAACAATAAAATTCTGAGGCCAAAACTCAGGAATTTTGTGGCGCTTCCAGGGACGGCTGCAAATCCCTGATGACTTTTTTGTTTGTTGTGGTTATGGAACATGTTAAATAAAACCAGGTCAGTGAGGCTGTATAAACAATGCAGGTAGTTAATGTAACTTTGCAAGTAGGTTCCAAAGGTGTGGGAAAAAAAATGGGGTTTAAAAAAAAAAAAAAAGAAAGAAAAAAGAGGCTTAATCCCACAATATGACTTGGGTGGAGAGGGAAAACAGCTGGATGTAAATTGACAAAACAAGAGATTGTAGAAATAATGCACAAAGACAGGTAGAATGTGAAATGTGTGCACAAGCTCCAGTAAATTATCGACACATTGTAGTGTGTAATTCTTGATCCAACAAGCTGAAAAAAACCCAGAAGGTTTAAGCATATATTGCTTTACTTTATCCTTTGTCTTCTAAAATCCACTGGTTTTAAATTCCAGATCCGCTTGAGGCTTACCAAATGTAACGTGAGTTTTATGAAAGGAGTTTGACTGCTGTAACTTTGCCTTCTATAGTTGTCTTTTTTAGTTTTATGAAGAAAAGTCATAGTGTGGGGATATTTTATTGTTTTTATTTCAGGAGTAGAATGATGAAATACAATGTAATCTTGCAGACATGGAGACTATAACATAGTAGCAAATGGCAAAAGTATAACTATTCCTATCTGAAATAATGAAGTACTAATGTAAAAGCAATTGTTTCACTCAATAAAAATTTAATTTTTCAGTAAAGATTTGTCATGATAAGCATATTTCTTAATGCCTGGATTTCAAGGTCTTTCAGCTTTCATTTCTGTTATTCATCAGAACAGTTTGAAAAATAGACTGAAGGTGAGCATGTGATAGTATTTCACAGTATTTTAACCAAATAGGACAAAATATTTCTGTTTCCTGCATAAGAATGTAAAGTATTTTGTTGAAAGGAAGATGCCAAAAAGCTAAACAAAAGTTAGGCAGATTTCTAGATGATCATCAACCATGTATTTTTAAAACAAAATGACAACGTGTATGGAGCAAGTATTTCAGGTAGCAGCCAGAAGGTACTTCGAACCACATAATTTGCTTTGGAGTCCTGCATCTTCTGACCTTGCCCATTGACTGTTATGAAAAACACCGGTTTAATTCCTGGATTAGAGAAGGATGTTCTTGCTTGGAAACCCTTAGTACAGTCATCTCTAAAACCTGAGCCCACCACCGTTTGCTCCTTCTGAAGGCTGCAAGCTGCAGGTTGTCCCTCATGTTATTAGAGAGGTGGCAGTGGAACCTGGTGGCAGGGCACATGGGTGTGATCTGCACACACGTGTGCACAGGGAAATAATGCAGCTGCCCAGCAAATGCACGCTACCCCGGCATGAATTATTCCTTCTTTTATCAGGACTACAAGGAGCGAGTGCGTTGTGTAACTCTGCGGGCTTCAGGCACAACTGGACTGCACAGGTGCACAACTCAGAGTGTTGCGATATGTAATCTTGAAGTAGTGGGTAGAACAGGAAGATTTATTCCCATTAGCCAGTACATAGCCACTGGTGTAATTTGCATTTTGAATGGATGAGACTTTGGTATAGTGACAGTTAGATATAAAACTCATGCAGCAGCTTCTTTATTTTTTAAATTGCAAAACCTTACCTGCCACGCTTTGCTTCCTTTTTCTCTGTTAAACTGAGGGATGGCCCACAACTGGTGAGCTTTCTGATTTCCAGATCTCATGAGCCTCTAAGCTTGTAGATATTTGAACCCTGAGTTGCAGGCAAAACTGACTCTTAGCTGAGAGTAAACAATCCTTGGAAAAAGTTGGAGGTGTACTGTCTTTCCCTCATTCTAGTGTAGAAATATAAGCTCAAATTAAAATGTAGGCATTGTTTTTTTTCCACAGGAAATTCAAACATGGAGTTTCTTTTCAGCTTCATTTTTACCACGCCAGAATTTCAGATATTTTCCCTGGTTTTTCCTGACACAGCTCAATGCACAGGTTTATGAAATCAAGTGCAGTACGTAAGCAAATGAGAAAGAGCATGACCTCTGCTCATAAGTTCTTTGTTTCTTTGTTCAACTGTACTGATAAAAGCACCATAAAAAAAACTTTGGGAGAACATGCAGCTTTGTTGAGTATCCAAAGGGCTGAGCTTTTAGCACTCAGCCATCATTGCTGGAACCTCCAAAGAGGAAAATAAATGAAGCTTAGGCCCGAATTCTTGATACGTTAGAGCTGATACATTAGAGCTGATACATTAAAGCTAAAAGCCAGCTCTCCCCCTCCTCAAATACAGAAAATATGAGGAGCTGCTTATGCATCACAAAGGGATGTGAACCTGTTCCTCTTGCCATTGACACATTATTCAAAAGGCAAATTATTTGGTGGTTAGTTTTGCTAGAGGCATTGGCGTTTTGACCTGGGTCTGAGCCTCTGGCAGGAGCAGGGAAATGTCCCTCAGCATCACCTGGGTGTACGTCCCTATAGCAACCGGGTGGGGAGGACAGGGCAGGCTTCATCTCCCAGGCCTTGAATGATGACGACATCTAGAGATGCTTCTTGAAAGATGTTGCCTGCCAGCTGCACCTGCTTGTCTGAAATGTAAATAGTGTCTGTCTCCTTGACCAAGGAGATAGAGCTGAACCATTTGGTGCCAGACACCTCCGGGAAATCCTACAGAGCAGTCTGAGGTGGCTTCAAAGAGAGAACTGGGAGGAAGAGCCTTGTGGGTATCACGGGGTATGCTTTTTACCCAGCGGCAAGGGAGGAAGCCTTGTGTTCCCGTTTATGTGAAGAAGAATGGAGCATCACATTCCCAGCGTAGCAGAGCATGCATTTGCGTGGTATAAGCGGCTTGTGTTGCACGAAGCATTCTCCCCTGCTGCAGTGCCCTGGTCTGGGGCTGCAGCATGAACCCTCAGTCGCCAGGTTGGGCTCAATGAGAGCTTCTTCCTTCTCAGGCCATACTGCCTGCTGTGGCTTTATCCTCTTCTGCACTGCACCACTACTAAAGCAGTACGGCAGTTGCACTCGGGCACTGCCAGCCCCAGTGGCCACCTGTCTTCTTCCCCATGGACCACACACGCCAGGCACCGAGCAAGCAGCTCCTCCCGTCCCTCAGCTCTCCTTCCCCATCTTCCCCTGGCTCCCTCTGCTGCCCCGGCCTGCCTCACCACTGGATTTAAAGAAATGTTGCAGCCACATTCTGCTCCTTCCATTCGACTTCTTGTGTGGCTTTTATGTGTTTCCTTCTGTTCTGCACAAGGCACAACCCCCAAATCTCTAGACAAAATATAATACTTAGACCCGACTGACTAATTCAAACAGAATACTCAACACAATTAATTTAGACTTTGCCATTCCCTGCTTGCAGAGACCACTGTCACAGAGGTTGCTGTTTCCTTAAAATGATCTGTTGCTTGTTTGTTTCTTTAAATTGATGTATTTTTGAATATCATAGAATCATAGAATGGTTTAGGTTGGAAGGGACCTTGAAGATCATCAAGTTCCAATCCCCCTGTCATGGGCAGGGACACCTCTCACTAGACCAGGTTGCCCAAGGCTACATCCAGCCTGACCCTGAACACCTCCAGGGATGGGGCCTCAACACCCTCTCTGGGCAACCTGTTCCAGTGCCTCACCACCCTCAAAGTGAAAAATTTCTTCCTAATGTTTAATCTAAACCTGCCCTCTTCCAGTTTAAAGCCATTCCCCCTTGTCCTATCACTACATGCCCTAGTAAGAAGTCTTTCCTCAGCTCTCCTGTAGGCCCCCTTTAGGTACTGGAAGGCCGCAATAAGATCTCCCTGGAGCCTTCTCTTCTCCAGGCTGAACAGCCCCAACTCTCTCAGCCTCTCCTCATAGGAGAGG
>NW_009647080.1:556068-558586 GCF_000708025.1 Charadrius vociferus
CAGCAGGAACCTCACCAGACTGCCACGACTTCTCAAATATGATGGCTAGTGGCTTAGCAACTTCATCTGCCAGTTTCCTCAGGACCTGTAGATGTATGTCATTAGGTCTCATGGACTTGTGCACCTTCAGGTTCCTCAGGTGGTCTCGTACTTGATCTTCACCTACAGTGGGCAGTTCTTCATTTTCCCAATCCCCTCCTTTGCATTCTGCGTCATGGGCAGTGCGGCTGCAGTATTTGCCAGCGAAGACTGAGGCAAAAAAGTCATTGAGTACCTCAGCTCTGTCTCTGTCCCGGGTCACCAGTTCTTCTGTTTCCTTCTGGAGAGGGCCCACATCTTCCCTAGTCTTTCTTTTCTCCCTCACATACTTAAAAAAGGATTTTTTGTTTGATTTAATGTCCCTGGCCAGATTTAGTTCTATCTGGGCTTTAGCTTGCCTAACCTGATCCCTGGCTGCTTGAATGATTCCTCTGTATTCCTCCCAGGATACCCGCCCCTGTTTCCACTCCCTATAGGCCTCCTTTTTCCTTTTGATCGTGTCCAGGAGCTCCTTGTTCATCCATACAGGCCGCCTGGCTTTTCTGTCTGCCTTCCTCTTTGTAGGGATGCATCACTCCTGAGCTTGGAGGACGTGATCCTTGAATATTAACCAACTTTCCTGGGCCCTTCTTCCCTTCAGCGCTTCACCCATGGTGCTATACCTAGCAGATTCTTCAAGAGGCCAAAGTCGGCTCTCCCAAAGTCCAGGGTGGTCAGCTTGCTGCGCACTTTCCTCACTGCCTCGAGGATCTCAAACTTGACCATTTCATGGTCCCTATAGCCCAGGCTACCCTTGAGTTTGACACTGTCTACCAGCCCCTCTTTGTTGTTAAGGACAAGGTCCAGCATAGGCCCTCTCCTCATTGGCTCCTCAACCACTTGGAGAAGGAAGTTGTCGTCAATGCAATCCAAGAACCTCCTGGATTGCCTATGCCTCTCTGTGTTACTCTTCCAACAGATGTCAGGGTGGTTGAAGTCACCCATGAGAACCAGGGTCTGTGAACATGATGCCGCCCCTATCTGTCTGTGGAGGGCTTCATCTGCTCGGTCTTCTTGGTCGGGTGGCCTGTAGCAGATCCCCACTGTAGTGTCCGCTGCTCCCAATTTCCCTATAATCCTGACCCATAGGCTCTCAGTTGGCTGTTTATCCATCCCTTGGCTGAGCTCCATGGATTCCAGCTGCTCGTTGACATATAAGGCAACACCATCTCCTTGTTTCCCTTGCCTGTCTCTCCTGAAGAGCCTGTAGCCTTCCATGCCAACACTCCAGTCATAGGAGTCATCCCACCAAGTTTCTACGATGCTAATGAGATCATAGCTCATCATCAATGAGATGAGAAAAAGTAAGATAGGTTTTTTCGTCATGTCACATTTAATATGATTACAAACCAATTCGGTGACAGAAGTTGTGACGTGGGTGTGACTCTCGGATGTAAATACTGTTGATTAAAACGAAGCAGGTTGGCTCAGGGCCTAAAGGTGGAGACCGCAGAACTGCCATGGGTTTTTGGAAAGGAGAAAAGGGTCCCTGCATAGCAAGAAGCACTAATGAAATACCAAAGGAGCATTAGGACAATACTGTGGCATCATGGGTGATTAAAATCTCCAGGAAGATGAGATTGTGGTATATAAGTGGTTCCATAAGAAGAGTGGAAGATTCTGAGCTCGTCTAGATATTTATAAGTTTGACTGACCACTGGTCACTGAGGATTTTGGTGGAATTTAGTTTAAATTAAGATCCTAATTCTGTAGCTGTGAAAGCTTCAGATGGGAAGTAGGGATAAAAAAATAACCTGTGCTCCAGATCCCCGTAGTAACTGTCCCAAGGCCCTGATCTCTCTTTTAATAATTTTTGCACTTCAATTTGCACATTTGTTGCCCCCCACATGGAACAGAAGCAGCGGGTAGTAGTCTGAGGGCCGCACCAGGCTCGGGAGTCTCTTCGTGATGTCCCTGACCTGTGCCCCAGGGAGGCAGCAGACTTCCCTAAGAGTGGGGTCTGCCCTACGTATCAGACACTCTGCCCCCCTTAGAGCTGAGTTGCCAACAGCTATAACCCTCCTTTTCTTCCTTGTAGAGGTAGTCTTGATACGGTGAGTAGGCCTTTCCAGTCCTGGCAGGTCCTGTGATGTATTAGGACTGTCAAAGAAGAATTCTCCTCAGTGGAGTGGTGACAGATGCTTGCCATTTGAACAGTGTTGTGGGTTGCAATTGGTTGAAAAATTTGGGGTGGTGTATCTTCAGTAATGTGTGAGGCACAAATGCTTGTAATACCTAAGCATTTGAGCACAGATTTTAAATTTGTTTAAGGGATGTGTAGGATTGGGGTAAATGAATCTGAAATGTGAAAGATAATTCTTAGAGGAAAAAAAAAATTGCAATTTTGACACATTTGGAGTCCCCTGGACATTGTAAAGTGAGAAGAGTGAGGTATGTATCCCACGCCATCTCTGGGGCTGGCTGTCTCAGCAGCCTGTGG
>NW_009647080.1:558596-580519 GCF_000708025.1 Charadrius vociferus
CGACGTCAAACCTCCTCGTGTGCTGGTCGGTGGTGGTTTCTAAACGAGGACAGAGCAAACAGGATAACGTGGATGCTGTTGCTCCAGCGCTTCGCTACTTGGGAGGAGTTGGGCAGCATCCGCAGGGAAGCGAAGGGAAGTGGGTGAAGTGGTTGAGCGGGAGCCATGGCTCCGGGGGGGACAGCGATGTGTGATGAGCAGGGAGGACTGCATGGTGGGGAGGCAAAACTGGGAGGTGGAGGTTATGATTCTATGATTTGCACTAACCGACCTGGCATTCAGGACGTATGGATTGAAGGTGAACACAGTGCTACCCAGTGCTCCCACCACAATTTTGTCTCTGAATTATTGAAATATTCCATAGTCTTTATGGTAAAGGAAAAAGCCAAGGTAAAGGTAAAAGCATAAATGGAAAAATCTACTAGAAAAAATACCCTATAGGGGTTGCATGCTCCTGAAAAAAAAATCACCTAATATTTATTTAATAACCATTTGTTTCAGCAGTAAAAGAAATTTCCTATTGACATGGGTTTTCTTCAAGTGCTGCCAAGCACAAATCAAGGGATGTTTACTTTGGTGCCTTTATCTGACAGAGAAGGATTGTTTCTGGCAACTACTTTATATGGTATTGAGAAATCAGTCAAAACAAACAAGAATGTGAAAATTACATTTTAAAAGTTATTTAAAGCCACCATGCAGAGTCTCAAGCGTTAAAGGACACAGTGAGGGCAGATGTGGTTGGTTTGAAAAAAGTATATGCATAACAATGGCAATATGTTTGCCTCTTTTAAGTTCCTGATGTGAGTGAAACTCTTCTGGATCCATGGACCTACTATTTTTTGCAAAGGGAATACAGTTCAGTCTGTACAACGGACAACAAATTTTCCCCCCTGCTCCCAGTACGGACATCCTAACCAGTAATGTGCTTGTGCAAAAAATACTGATAGATATCTTATCTGCAGGCAAGTCACAATTAAGTCCTCTATTTCAACCATCAAATACCAGAAGGAATAGAGAAAAGGCAAAACTGCAGATCAAACCAGTTAAAATATTTTAAATCCTTTCAAGTTGACAATTTATCTACTGTACGTAGCAAACTATGTTAAAAATACTTCAGGTATGTATTTTTTTCTTTCAACTTTACATAGTCCTTTTAACATATGAACACGGCTGTTGAAAGAGACTTTCATGAGTATTTTTTCTTCCAGTTGCTTTGTTGTATGACTTCGCCTTTGAATTCCTCAAGCTGACAAAAGGTTCAGTAGCTCAGCGTGCCAGAAGCTCCTGCTATTGGTCCCACTGTAGCGCCTTAATTGCAAACCAGAGGGGGTAGCTCATGTTCAGTGAGCAAAGATACAGGTAGGACCAGTGATTTATCTGAGCTGTGTCGTGGCATGAAATCTTTCAGGGAACGCTGTAGGATAACAAGGAGAGAATTAAAATTAAAACTAGCACATCAAGAGGGCAGGTTTTGGTGCCAAAAACCACACCAGTCCCCATCACGGCTGGATTGCCAAATGGAGAAATGCTCCCCAGACCAGCGTGGGGCATACGGCTTCCTTGGGTGTGGGAAGGTGTACACTCCCTCTGCTCTTGGGCACAACACCACACCAAGTTATGCCTTCCAGCAGTATGTGAAGTGCCTGATGTTACTGAAGTCGCTGATGGGTTTTTCTCATTTCTTTTCTCTGGATTGGGGAATGAACGTATAGGGTACCTGCCACATCTAACAGGTGAAAATTAAAACCCACCAGCATAAGCATAAACACAACATACAAGATAATGATAATATTAAAGACAACAAAGTCAAAGAAATGCACCTTGCAGCTGCAGCAGCAAGTTGTGAAGGACGAAGGCAGTGGATGGGAAGGTGCCTTCCCAGAGCAGCTTGTTAGACCCCAGAAGGAGGCGTGAGGGAAGGTCAGCCCCCAACCCGGCTGAGTCTTGCTCTGGGAAACTTCCGTGGTGCTGGAAAAGGGACCTCAACAAACTGGTCTTGGGTAAACTTCCAGTTAGCGTAAACCATGGGGTCCATGAATAGCAAATCTGGAAATCCAACACTCAGGATAGTATTTTAGGTAAGGCAGCAGAGAGTATCAGGGAGGCAAAATTTAGATTGCTGAGGGGACCTGCTGTATTAGCACAGACCCATCACAACCTAAGGAGGTTTTCCAAGCACCAGTGGCTGCCTCCCCACCTGCATCAGGCAGCTGCATCTCAATGGAGAGATGACACGGGTATAAACGGCTGAAGCCAGATCATTGCCCACCAGAATGGGGCAACCTCTGAGCCAGCAGTGGCAGAAAGCAGTAAGTACAAAAGCTGCAGCATGACAATGTACACATACAAACACTGCGAAGCAAAATGATGCAATTTAGGATCAGTGACTTGTACCATACGAGCCGAGGCAGTTAATTGGTGAAGGCAGCACTGTAGCTGCACTATCCTCAGAAAGCTTCCCACTCCCAGCCTCGTGGGATCTGCCCGACTCAGGGATTCCTCTCCCACGACCCAATCCCACACAAGAACTGGTCCTTACTGATAACGGGCATCCATGTATACGGTAAATGATTTTCCCTCTGCTGCCAGTGCTTTTGCCCGTGCTGTCTGGCCAGCTTGCATTGAAACTGAAAAGGGAAACTGAAAAGAGATGGAGACAGATTTGAGCGCTGTGGGTCTTCAGGGGCGAGTCCTCCAGCAGCTGGGATGTAGTTTCTCCTTGTTGAGCACTGCTTTTACCCTTCTAAATTACTTTACTGAATATGTCCGCATGCCCTGCCACTTCTCTCAGGCAAAATGGTAGCATGCATTGTCCAGCAGTATTGAAAGCCCATAGTGGGATCTGGAAAGGAGTTGGAAAGGAGTATCGCCCTGGATGGGAAGAATTCCTCAGGGTCAGCAATTCCTTCTGGAATATTTGTTTGAATATGGGTTTTGTGCAGTCTGCTACATTAGATAAGACTGTAGTAGGCCTCCAGCTGTCTTTGCTTTGATGAGCTCCCCTCTCACTTCAAATTTATTGTCCAGCACAGTGCCCCTCTGTTAAGACAGGTATCCCTTGCCATCTTTTTTAAACACAAATAATTAAAAGTTCCATAAAATGCAGGAAATTCTCAATCTTGTAGACACCAGATCAGCCCTGAATCTTCATAGTAATGTCCCCATAGGGCCTGACCACACATGAATATGTATTGTCTTCCTTATATTTGATCTGGTTTAGACAGAATTGTGGTTTATACTATAACATTCCTGTTAGCGAGGTGACTCTAAACTCTTATTCGCCTTGATTGGAAGGGTTTAAAATGACGATGATATCCTTCTGGCTCCAAGTCAGGAAAATATTCATGTGTGTGCTGCTGTACAAAATGTGGTCTTAGCACATGTTATTGTCAAGCATATGTTTAGGAAATTTCTCTTTATAGAGAGGAGAATTTAAGCAGCAGCTTAAGACACATCTTGAACTGGGACACGGTAGATAACATTAATCTGGTCAGATTTCCCTACTGGCATCTAGTTTATCTAAGCCATTTGAACCACTAGTAGAAGGGAAAAAACACATGAGATTAAAACCTTGCTAGCAATGGTGTTTGTACATACTGTAAATGTTTCCTCTGTTGCCTTTTGATAGTGTTTGTAACACTGAACTGTTAATTAGAGTCTTGTGTTATCTTGGAGTAGTAATTACAGTTTGGTGTAATCTAACTCTTTAAACTGATTTTTTTAATTTTTATTTTACTAAACTTTGATGTTGCATAAGCTTTTCGTTAGTACTAGTTGCTGTTGACATCAAAATTAGCAAGTAAATTTAGCACAATACACTAATGCTCAAATAGAATACTGCTTAATGAGTCTTTGGGGGATTTTTTAGATCATCCTTTTTTTTCCCCCTTAAAACTACAGCAGCAATACAAAGCATCTTTACCTTCTACAGGTGCTAACTGCCATCATGCATTCTTAAAGCTTTCTGCCGTGTTTCTGCAGCCGTACAATACAATCTTCACAGTTCAAGCAATAAAATTATTAAGTAAGCTGTCACAATATTATGATAAGATAAATCTATCCACCTGGCCCCAGTTTGTTTGCCTTTTACAATTCATCATCCAATTTTACATGGAACGTGTGAAAACAAAATGCTTTTGACAAGAGATGGAAATGATATTGGAGTCCTTTATTAACGTGGATGATGGTAACAGAAGAGTTGTAAATCATTGATATACTGCTGCTCATTACGGAGATCTTTAAAGATAGTAATAGACATGTTTACAGCACTTAGCATTGTCTAATTCAGCTCAAATAGAAATCAGCCTATAGATTTCTGTGACAGTCTGTCTTAGGTGCTTAGAATGAACATCATAGAAAATGAGGAGCTGAACAAAAGGCAGTTACCTAACCTGTCCGAGTCCTGAAAGCCTGTAGATTGCAGGTTATTATAGTGCCTAAATGATAGGGATATTTTAGATAAAAAACTTTCTTTTACCTCACTGAAGAGTCACAGATCAAAAAGCAGGGGCTGGAGTGCAGGGAATAAAAGCCAATTTAGTCTGTCTGCTCTACTTTGTTTTTATGTCTTTGCTTTTTCAAAATGGGTTCTAATTGTTTCTTGCAACGGTCCTGCCTTGAGCTTAATACTTCTGAATTCAGTTTAAGAATTTGGTCTGGTTCTTTTGCCAGCAGGCTCCTGGGATAAATACAATGCAAGATGCAACAGTGGCTCTTTCTAGCTACAACGCATGATCAATATAATTCTTAGAGTAAGGAGAAGAATGTACATGAATGGGAGAATAATAAACAGGAAAAAGGCATTAAGCTAAAAGTGAGTAAGAAAGGCAGTTTGAGCTGGGTGTTCTGTCTTTGCAGCTCCCTCAGAAGTGAAGAGGAACAGGTTCACATTGCCAATAACAGACTCTGGTCCTGTTTTAATGCAACATTAATAGCGGTTATCACAAATGTTTATGAACACTGATTGTGCGGATTGGTTCAATGACAAAATATAGGATTCAAAGGTACAGGTACTATTGAAATAAATCACAGTTTGTCTGAAGTACGTGCATGTTTCATTTGAAAGTACTGACTGCAAGATTTCAGTGTGGATGCTATAAATGTCTTCAAGCAAGTTTCTGTGCTCTCTGGCATCTTTGGAGTTGCAGTAGTGTAACTGAGATGATTAGGAGAGAAAGCCACTGCTGCCGCAGTGTCAGTTCATCAGTGTCAGTTTCTTTGTTATGCCAATATTCCTCAGCTGCTGACCACCTCCTCAGGATCTGGACTAATTCTGCCTGCTAGAAGAGCACACACACGGATTTCCAGGGCCGTTAATTATTCAGTGTAAACTGCCAGATGAAAAAACTTGTATCGATGCATCCTCCAAGACAACAGCTCATCGGAGTGGTTTGAACCAGTCCCGGACACTCTTCCAAGATGGATTAGTCTGGAGGCAACTTCAACTTGCATTTCAGGTTCCCAGTTCTTCTACCTTTATTTCTGTTTAAATGACTGCCTTTTAAAAATCTTACTGAAATAAATCATTGCAGAGAACCCAAAGCCAACAGAAACTTTTGCAGTAACAGAGATGGGATGCACAGGAGCCCCTGAACCCTGCAGGGAGAAGCGGTGCATGATGAAAGAGCTGGAACAGAAACACTCTTATCCAAGGAAATGACTGTTAGGAGAAAGAAGATGGAATCAAACTCACATAAACACCTGACCAAAAAAAAAACACCAACAAACCCAAAAGAAGATGCTACTGATAGGCATGAATTTGAACTATGGTTATCTGCAGAGCTAACAAAAGCCTCGTTGCTCAAATAGAAAAGAGGAAATGTTTCATATAAAGACCATGGAATAATCTGTGCAATTAGCTTCTCTGCACAGATGCTACTCAACTGAATTCAAATTAGGGAGTAACAACTCCTGTGCTTGCTAGGATTCATACTTCATTTTAATACTTCAAATGTAGATGATCAAACAACAGCATGATTTATCTGTTAGATGTATCGAAAGAACCGACCCTGAGGCTTGAATGCACACATGGCTTTAAGCCACTTAATGCAACATGGTATTCCTGCTCTCTTTCATTGCTTCTTAACCTCTTTTTTATTTTTTAAGTTTTCTTTCTGTGTCTCGAGAAACATACGCTACTGATTCATACAGGGGATTGCTCAAATCCCAACTTCTCCTTTATTTCCCATTTCGTTGTGTGAATGGTTTACTCAACTCCTTCCCATTCTGGATGAAGAGCGGCAGCATTCACACTCCTGCTGGTCTATTCCAGCTGGCACTTGAGCACCTCATGAGCCGAGACTTAAACTCTGCCCTCCTGCTCTGCTGTCAACTTGCCAGTCTCGGAAATGGCCAAGCATCTTCCACAAGGCGGTGAGCCAATTTGATCCCTACTAACTTGACAACTCAGCCTCTTCTCACAAGATTTTGCCTTGAAACAATTCAGGGTCCAGAAAGGCATTATGAATGTATTTGTGCTGCAAAGTGTTCTTTCTGAGACATCGGCAGAAAGTACTTTATAAACATTGTAAGTCTAAATCTGTACTTATGAAGTGTAGAAAAGAATTGTGTTTCCCCCCTAAGTATTTCATTCTCTGTGTGAAAAACGCTACTCCCTTTTTTTAATAGTCTTAATGGACAAATACCTTTTCCTCCTGATAATGATTCATTGTAAACAGAACTTTCCAGTGCATTGGGGAAAACAAACATGTACCAGATGTTAGTCACACTATTTAATGCATTATTGGAAGGTAGCTAGTTATTGTGATGATGACTGCGGTATAAAAACCTATGCAGAATAGAAATGAGCAACCAAGAAGCTCTCAAGCCAAAATGAAAATAGGATTAAATTGTCCAACTGTGCAGCACTGGTGTTCTATTTTCTTGTACGTAATCTGATAGGCTTCACATTATTCTCCAAAATACTTCATTGGGCCCAATTCATTCTTAGTGTAACTCCATTGACTTTAATAGATTCGTACAAGAGCTTAGTTTGGTCTATTGTATGTAAGATGTTTTATGCATGCAGCATCATTCCTAGGAGAAGATTACTTAAGGATAAAAATGTTATCTACATTTCAAGCCATGGTCCATTTTCCAATTGAGACCCAAGAGGGCAAAATAAAAATGTCAACAAATTAAGAACTGGCAATCACCCAGGAAAAGAAGTAAAATGCTTTTTAAAATAGTAATTTTTTTTTCATAGTTCCTTGAGAAACATTTTTATTATGTTGGAGGGAAAGCTGTTTTGTGGGGGTTTTTTTGTTTATCCCATATTTAATTCACGTCTATCTTCATGATTAAAAAGCTTCAGTCAGCTACAGAGACTAATTAGGCTATGCTATAGCAAGGATTACTGAACTGTAATTATTATTTATTCAGATCAGTGGAAGAATTACTGAGGCTTACGTTAAAGACAATAGAAGCTAATGGAGGAAGAAGCAAAGGAGGCCAGTAGTGATTTCAACTGCATGTTGTCAACCACCCCAGCAGTACAAAAGTAGACATCTAATTGACACCCTGAAATAGGGGCCTACTGATATTTGCTCGTGAGTCATTAATTTCAACCATATTTTTAAACACAACCACTTTTTAAAGAGATATCCTTGGGAAAAATTGCACATCGGGTATGAACACAAATATTACTAGCTGGTTGATGAGAGAAAGTGCCAGGAAAAAGCTACAGAGATATATTTGCCTGGTATTTTCACTGTATTTAAAACATGGGGGGGTTTGCTCATTCTCAGAAAGACTCCAGTCTGTTGGATTGCTGCAAATGTCCATGGCTTTTCATTGGCAGTTTTAACCTACCAGTTATTTCCAAGCTGCACTTCTAGCATTCAAAAAACAATTCCAGCTGCATTTTAATTCCACTGAAAAGTTTCAACGCTCCCAAAACGAAACAGTGCCCACCTGAACGGCTGTTCTGCCCAAGGGCCTCCTTTCCCTCATTCCCTTCCCTCCGTTCATGCTCCAGCTAACAAAATTGTCAGTGCTGGTGCAATCTACAGGCAAATTATAGTACAGTACAGGGGTTTAATCTAGGCAAAGATCCTGATCTAGAGATAAACTGGCTGATGCAGGACATTAGTATTAACAGCCCAAATGTATCTTGCTCTGATCTAGAATGAAGTACTCTGATTTATTTTAACAAAAAAGTTTTGATTCCGGTCAATCAAAAAATATTTCCATTTTACCCAATTGGGTAAAAATTGAGATTTTTGTAGAAACTGTCTTTGCATTTAGTTGTACTTTCTGGAAATGGGGCCCAATACCACAGAGGACTTTAGGTGTTAGTTAGGTAAAGAGAAGAGGCTGAACTTTGAAACAGCAGCCTTTTAAATCTGTCGCTCCCTTTCTAGTCCTTCCCTGCTTTCCAGGCTCCCAGCTATCAGGCTTGTGTCTTTACTCCCCTGTTAAAATCATTCCCCCAAACTCACGGGAGGTAAAGAAAGCAGGACACAGGGAGGGAGGGAGGTTATTTTCCAGCAGGTATGTCCCACCTGAGTGGCTGTGGGAGCCAATGACAGGTGTGATTTTGTCATTTTAACAACATATGTATCTTGCCAAGGAATAATCAATATGTAAAATCACCTTACAGAGACTTTTTTTTTCCTTTTGATACAAAAGAGACGTGCTTGTTTTCCTCCTTTGTTGCCTCAAGTCACATGCATTTCTCTAGCTCCATGTTACATACATGAGGAAGGGCACGTGGCAGGGCACGATCACAGCCTGGGAGGATATCACAAAAGGCCTGAGGTGCAGGCATGGCTTGGGCATGGATGCCTGAATAAAGGCTCAACTTGTAGGACCCTGAAGTCTCACCTGCACTCCTGCAAATGTGAAAGGTGTCACTTGCCGCAGGGATTCATGAGCTAAATCCTTTTTCCTTAATGAAAGCACAGCTGTCACTTTCAGGCTAGTGAAACCTTGGGGCACCAGCAATACTGCTCATCTGCATCACTGCCACCACGAAGTTTGAGAAATGACTCCATTCGCCTTTACCTCCACAAATACGTGTCCACATAGTCCATTTATTGGAACGACGCAGTGTCTTCAGTACTAGCCTAACAACCCATAATGATTTCCTTGCTCCCAGCAGTGTGTCACCTTCAGCTCAAACCTGAAGATACAGGTGATAAAAGTTAACATTCAGATGGATCATATGTATTGAAAACACAATTTTGTATTGTTAGTTTCATATAATGTGTCTGATTTTTTGTGTCTGAGCTCTGAAATGCTGCAACAAAGATGCAGTTTTGCAACATAATCTTCTTATTTGTTTTCTAAATCTTTCATTCAGATTTATGCAGATGTTCAGTCTGCAGCTATGCAAAATTTCAGATGGTTGTAGACATAGAAAACATGATCGCAAGTGTTTACATAAGCAAAATCCCTCAGCAATGCTGACTTGAAAACCTGAGCTGACTGTCCCCACTTCATCTCTGCATAGTCGGCTGATTAGCATTTGGTTTTTAACTTACCTCTTCAAAGTACAGCAAGTGTACAGCTTGGTTCTTCTGAAGCATTTATGAGTTTATACACAGTAGCTGAAATGGAACTTCAGATGTCATCGCGCCAATCCCATTTGTCCTTGAGCCTGCGTAAAAAGAAAGTGCTGATACATGCTTCCACTCTCAGAAAAAATGCTCCTGGGTCCTACTGGCAGACACTGCTCCATTTCGACCACTGCTGTTATAAAAGCCCCTTGGAGCAAAGATATCATTTTTATTTTTGTGTGGTACTTAGCATTGTAATGTCCTGGTCTGTGACTAGGACCCTGAGATGCAATGGGAATAGAAACAATGTCGTAATAAAGGCACTTGGAAAATTCTGCTCAGCTGGCTTTCTCTTGCAGGAATTTGGCTTTGCTCTTAATGAGGTCATGTGAAAGAAGCATTTATTTATTTATTCATTATTTTTGCATACGTACAAAAGGGTTCTGGAAGTGCACCCTCAGCACCTTTTGCGCAGCTACAAATTATCTTTATAAAAATAACACTAAACCAAAGTGCAGAGCAGCCACTCAAAATAAGTAGTTAAAAATACACTTGGCAAATGAAAAGCTGGAATCGCATTTCTATACCAGTGAGATTCTGCCCCCATCACAGTCATGTTCAGGGAAAAATGAGGGTCTTTATACTGAACTGAACCCATAGGGTCAACAGATATGAGCTCCTTCGGACTGTGAGAACGTGATGAGTTCCAGAGCCTGAAGCACAGATGTAAGCTCTGTGCAAGAACATGGGATTTCAGGTGACTTCCTTGGCACAGCAAAGAGGGGTGATATCAGTGTGTGTGTGAGATTCCCTATATTGCTCTTCTGTGTTCCTATCAATCAATAAATTATATCTATTCTTCCAGCTATTTGTGTCTCCAACATTATATCAAACAAAAAGGACGAGACTAACACTGGATATGAAATATTGAGATCATTTTCCCATCAACAGCTGTGTATAAAAGTAAAGATAGAGCAAAAATTATTGGGTCATTACTAGGTTAGAGTCTCTCCTAAGATAGAAATAATGGCTATCTGCTCCTGTTGCATTTCAAAGCGTTTCTTTGGATTACAGTTATATGAAAAATCTAAATACTTTATGGAACTAGTTCTGCTGAAAGTTTTAAAATTATCTTCTGGGTGATGTTCTTTGTGAACGCAGCATTGTACTCTGGAAAGATGTAATGGCTTAGTCATTCAGGCTGATTAGTTTTGTCAGGCACTGCAAATTGAGTGATCTTCCTTAGGAGTGGTATTTAGGGTATTTTTGTTTTGTTTTAAGTATAAAGTACCTTTTTACCTTGGGTTGTTGTTTTTTTTTACAAAAAAAATGCATCCACATCTGTCTCACTTAACTGGTGTGATTCATCAGATGTCATGAGCTACATAAGGAAGCACTCAGCCAGGATTTCAGAGGAGATGCTCAGATGGACAACCCAGGCAGAGTCGTTGCTGATGCCGGAGACCCCACTGCATCCCCTCAAGGTCAGCACTGGACAGTTGTGGGTACCATCAGCAGGTATGGTATGGGAGGTAGGGCAACAGGAGCTGGGAGCACTTCACAGGACTGAAACTCCCACACCTGGAACCTGCTCCAGTACCAAATCAATGCCCAGAAATGGCATTAAGTCCCATTACAATGGTAAGAAAGGCAAGTCCGAAGTTTAAGGAACTGAACTGAGGTTTACGAGATCTTGTGGCTCGGTTTGCTATTCCTTCAGGAGAAAAGCGTATAAAACAAAAAATTTCAAACTTCTTCAGCCATTCACAGCAACCTTAACAAAAGTGAGATAACTTAAACAGATAATGAGTTTCTACTTAGCCTACTGAACTGTAGGGACTGTATTGACGAAATATACGTCCATTTTACGGACATATTCCATATGTCAACTGTGTTGAGAAAAATATGTCCAAAAACTAGTCACTGACTATAATTTAGGGGCTTTATATCTGTAATACAGGAATGATAATAATATTGCCATTTCTCGCAGTGGTGCCAAAAAGAGCATTCATTAACATTCAGCAGGCAGAGTGCATCTCTACATGATACTTGCAATGAAAAGATGTAAAGTGAAAGTCTTCAGTGTGTATAAAATAATACAAAACTCTTCCAAAAGCCAGTGTACCTCTCCTCATCTGATGGACAAGTGACAAGTGAAGTAATTTAATCTTCTTAAATTATGTTATTTCATTTGGGCACACCGGCAGCATTTCACATCATTTAGGTACTCATTTCAACAGCTGTACCTTACCTACATGTATTTATATGAATGTACAGACTACTCTTGTCAGATTTTTACAAAATCGACTAGCTTGAGCCTTTCAGCAACAACATGGATGTTCTGTATGGTTTCTGCCAGTCCTAGGAAAGGAATTTTCTGCTGACAAGCAATTAGCTTTCTGCTATTATTAAAATTATTCAATGGCATTTTTGCCATCTGTTACGATGTGTACTTTTCTTAAATGCAACAAAAATTGTCACTTAAAGAACAGCACAGGCGAGAAAGGTTTCTACGCAAGGAAGACCTACCTCAAAAAACCCACAAAAAACTAGGCACCCAGAACTGTAATCTGCTTTCATATATTGCCAAAAAAGCAATGTCTTTCACAGATAATTATGTCCTCAAATGACCTCACTGATGCAAAATCTTTTATTGGACTGCTTTCTTCCATCTGGAAACCTTATGAAATGCTATAAGCTAGACTATTGTTCATTAACAAAAGGAAACCTGTTACTTTCTTCTCCCAGGCACAGTATTCATTTATAATAACTTGAGGGTAGGGGGGAGAAGTTGCGTTCTCTGTGCAATGTGCATTTTATTTAAAAAGGCATTGCAATCCACTGAAATCCTAAAGAAATGGAGGTTAGCTGCTAGTAGTTTCCTTTCTCTTTCTGAATAGTTAAGCAGTTATCTATCACAATTCAAAGACGCTTTTTTTTGGCTTCACAATATTTATTTTTGGAAAGCTCTAGGTGATGTTGACATGTTAATGCTTTTCCAATTAAATGGGCATTGCTTTTATGTCATTTTAATGGTTATAAAGTTAATTGTATCTCAGTCCTCCTGTGAGTCACTCCAAGTGTACCCCAGCAGGGATCACTCTTCATGTCAGCTGTAGAGGTGAAAGTCCCCTATTTTTAGATGAGTCTTCTGTGCTCTGTAGAGCAACCAGTCTCAGCCCAGACGCTCAGTTGGTTTCTGGCATTTATGTCACCTCCTTGGGGAGTCTATGACTAGGTCTCATATTAAGTGATAATTAGAAGAAATAAAGCACTAGATAACATCTAGGATTTTTTAAGTAACTTATGCTTGTGTCTGCCTTGCCTGTGCACCACCCCTTGGAAGGACTTCTCTGAGTCCTCATTAGGTCTGTGTGACTTATTCACAGGTAACTGGCTTTTCAGAAGGTACACTATGGACCTCATTGGGCTTTTTCAGTTTGCAGAGTCATTGGTCATTCTTAGACAAATAATGCCTTCAGGCTTAGAAGGAGTTTGGTTGCATGTCCTCGAGGCCATTGGGTTGGCCATGTCTTTATGGCTCTTCAGCGTCAGTTAACCGGTCAGTTTAGCCTATAAGCTGAAGTTTTCTGAACTGAAACATTGCAGTTGTACAGAAAATATCTCCATAACCAGCTCGGTCAATCTACAGTTCCCATGGAGTACTAAACTCGTCACCTCGAGACTACAGAGTTTGCCTTTTTCCATGGAGGGAAAAAGAATTATTTGGACTAAACAAGAGGTTACATTTAACAGTATCCTGCAAGATACTATTAATTATCAACCACAGAGCCTTGGGTCCAGCGCCAGCCTCTAGTCTACGTGTATTAAAGACATCTGCCACTACTGGAGGTTGCTAGGAGGCAGGTCAGAGTTAAGCTACGGTAAGCAATTTCCTGAACTGTAACTACAGTCCAATATATTGGTTGATGCCAAGAGGAAAAAAAAAAAAAGCCACACAGGAGTTATGGGAAAGGCAACATGGTTGTTTATCCTCCCTTGTCTACATTTTTGTAAACAAGATTGTATCATGAGTTTCTCTCTGGATTCATGTTGGCAAATTTTCCTCCTTCTCACTACAGCCTTACAAGTCTTTGAACACTGATTGGTGTTGGCAGAGAACAACAGTGTTATCTACAATGTCAGATGTCCCTACAACTCAGACTCCGATGGCAGACATCTAGGGCTTTTGCATCTTTGTCTTGAGGTATGTACATTACTTTCACTTTCAAGCATCTTAAAACATTGGCGGGGGCGGGATAAGAAATAAAGGAGGTTTAACATTATATTGCATTAAAAAAACAA
Source organism: Charadrius vociferus (assembly GCF_000708025.1). NCBI lineage: Eukaryota > Metazoa > Chordata > Aves > Charadriiformes > Charadriidae > Charadrius > Charadrius vociferus. Next base: position 572,399 of record NW_009647080.1, read on the forward strand.
CATGAGATTAAATCCAGCCAAACAGACTCCAAAGATCTAATAGAAGATAATTCTGGGACGATGATATCTGGAAAGAAGCAGCAGTGAAAGAAACAAACTAATGGTGTTGAAAGCCTGTTTTGAGAGCAAACAGCCAGTTTCAGCTATTTTGCATAGTGCATGCCACAGGTTTGCCCTGTTCCCCAAAACTGAGTTTCTGGCTGAAATGGAAATGTGAACTTTGTGCAGAATAATGAAGTCAGCATACACTGAAAAATCTTTCTGCCCATCTCATGAAGAAATCACAAATGTTGAGGCCTAGAGCATTGGTGGTCATTAGGAGATAAAAAGAGGAGCATCTCCAATACTAATTGGACCTCTGCATGTTCAGGCAGAATCTGGCAATCTGCAAGGCTGGAGGTCAGGAGATCCCGGCCATCCCAATGGGGCCCACATGTCCCTCTACCTTAGCTGAGAAAGGAGGACCTCTCTCAACCTCCTTCTCCTAAGCATGCTCATCTGAGGGAGACCTTGGCACCAACATGCGACCGCGTCACAAAGCATGCCCTCTCAAAGCACATCGTAGGTAGCGCAACTGCTTTCTCCTCAGTTGGAGGGCAATGGAAGAAAAAAAAAGAAAAAGGGCTTGAAAGGCTGCAGGAGCCTTTAAGAAGACCTGGAGACCTGATGAACTTAATAAAAATTATATATGTGGGTGCAATGACCATCATGAAGTGCCTATGTGAATGTCTGAATAATACTGTTTCCAGATCTCAGAGGAAAAAAAAGAGGAAACGTTTAGTAATGACTGGCAGCTTTCCCCCAGCATAGTCCTCCAAAATAAAAAATGTACAAGGTGCACACTAATGCAGCTGAAATTGTATCTCTTGCCTTTATCATCTCTGGATATTTTCCATATAGAAATGTTTATATTCTTAGGTGGATAATGTATCTGCTTAATTCCCAGTTGCGCAGCTAGGTCCTCATAAAAGCAGTGCTAACTTCAGCAGCCCTGAACCTCAACATAAGGATCTTGTTACATTGCCTTAGCGATTACCTGGTGCAATTAATACCAATTGCATGTGCTAGGTTTGATTCTGACGTGCTACACTGAAATGATGACAGGAAACCACAGATATAGCAAATACCAAGTGCTGAAGTTAACATTCTCTATTGTCAGATGAGAATAGTAGTTTACCGCATTTTTACCATGGCTGAAAAGAAAAAGGGTGTCATGGTATCCAACTACATCAACCTGCTTCTGCTCCAGCAGATCTCATTTTCCTTTAAACTTACTTTTATGTCACATTTTTCTATTTCATGTATTTCTGTTCTAAGTTTTTAACAATATTGACAAATGTATCAAGAAATTACTGTTATTAGTTTCACAATTACTTTTGCTAAAAGCATATGGTTATTACAATGTTTATGTTATTATTACTATTATATCTTAACCTTGCATTTCATTGCTAACCAAAACCAATCCTATTAACCCAAACACTCTAACTTAAAACATACCATGTCACTGTTTTCCTCTCTAACCAACAGATATGACATTAAAACCTCATTGGATAAGACAATAATTCCTGCATTTGAACATACATCTCGACTCATTTGTATGAAACAAATGTTTTAGACCTAAATATTCTGTGCTTGCATTGAGGCGGCAGCCAAACGGAAGGCTATAGGTTGTGTTGAGGTAAGACAGACCTCTTCACAACTGCTCTTCTGAGCTGTTGTGGGAAATAGCAACCTTAATGTTGGTGGGGTGGGGGAATGGGAACGCCAGCCACCTCAAGAATCCAACTAGTGTCCAGACTTGGAACAGGTAATAGTTGGAAGACATCTCATTCAGCATTTATTCTGGGTTGGATCCAGCAATAGAGCCAATCTATCACAGAATTAGATGGAAGTGTTGTCTAGGTAAGAGGTTTGAGCACTTAGCTGGTAAAATGTGTTGCTATCTCAAGGATGTTACAGATTCCTTTCTCTCTTGCAGGGTTTTTGTTTTGTTTTATTCTGAGTGTGAAAAACACGGAAATAAAAAAATGATACAGCATACTGTGGCAACCGTATAAATCAGTGTACCTCATTGTTACTGCAGGAACGAAGACTTGGAAATTTGTTTTCCACCACCTTGTGGTCTGTCTTGCATTTTTATCTGTTTAAAGTAAGGCAGCCTTCTCTTGAAGCAGAATGCTTAAATTGGACACAATCAGAGAGTGTCGTGTCCAAAAAGACTGGTTGGTTTTTGTCCAGCTATACCAGTAGAGAGATATGACAAAATGGAAACATTTCTTTGCTGATGGTTGACACCTATTTTGTAGAGGTGGAAACAGATGCAAAGCAGAGGACAATCCAGCTTTATGGCTCTTAGGTAGAAAGCACGCCAAGAAGTTCAACCCTGAGTAATCCTGTGGCCATGAAGAGCCCTGATCCTCTCTGTGCAGGTTAGATGGCTCCAAAGACCATGGGATCCTTCTACATCCTACATGTCAGAACCACAAAGTTATTTCTGAACTTACTTCATCTCACATCCACGTTCCCAGTGAAGGAAGCACAGTGGAGAAACAGTCTTCCTCTCCTCTGCTTCTGCAATGGCTTCAGCATCTTTTGCAACACGGGTGAGTCCAGCCCAAAGAGACACAGGAGAGGATGTCATAAAAAGAGTGACTGAGAACTGGTGCAGACCTTGTATCTTCATTAGTTTTACATCTATTTTTTTGGTTTTGTTTTGGATTTTTTTCATGAAGCTCCCTCAGACATGCCCCTTACCACAAAGGAAGACGCTGCATAATTAATTCTCAACATAATGGTCCCACTTCATAATTAATTTATTCATTCTCTTGCTGTATAACTGTTTCTCTACTTAACTGACTGACTTTGGTAATAGTTCTCTGCATAATTGATTCATATTGCTGTTGATTCTCCCCATTTTTATTTAATACTAGAAATGATTTGTTGTATAAATGCTTCATTGCTTAACTCATTATCTACACAATTGCTTGGTATCATAATTGATTCACTGCTTAACTGTCTCACAGGATAATGAACAGCAAGTAATGGCCATCCACTTTTCACCTCCATTTCCCTTCCCTACATCAGCCTCTTCCTTTCTTTACATGACAACCCGAAGTTTTCCTGACACCCGTTTTACCCCCTCAGCCCCTTTCAAAATGTCTCTGCTACCACCAGTCCCCTTGGCCCTTATTCTGATGCCTCCAGCATCCCATGTCCCTCTCCCAGTTGTTCCACAGAGTCTACAGAGCTTCAGCTCCGTATCTCTGGTATATTCACAACGTGGTCTCACTCCGTTTTTTCACACTTTTATGTTCATCCCTTCTGTCCTCCTCTCACCGCTTAGGTTCATGTCCCCTCCACGGACATTTTTGCCTTCTGACTCTTGTAAACTTTCTTTCACAGATTTATGCCTAGAAGACACCCCAGACCACTCCAGAAAGCCTCTGCTCTGCCTCCTCCTTGCTATCTTCCCTCAAACCCACACCTTCTGTGCTGCATACAATGCCTGATACAACAGAGGCCACTACAGTATTACTATCCCTCATATGACAGTGTTAAAACTTTTTAAAACTGCTGGCAACACACTCAGATTGCTTACACATCCTCGCATATGCCATCACACTGCTCCTGATCCTAATTCTCTTCACAACGTATTATGTCCTTCTTACAAAGAACACATAGGCTGGTGACTTTGTCTTGTGTATTTGCACTGCCCTGCCTGAGATATCTGGGGAAAAAATGTAAATAACAAATACATTTCCAGAAAATTAAAAAGCCAATGCATAACCATCCTTGCTTCTTTCCTTCCTGTAGGGATGATGCCAAAACTCCAATCTACTCCTCCCCTTTTCACTTGTTTGGAAATTATATTTTGTTCTGAATCTTCTGTCAGTATGAGCCATATCTCCAAGGAGCAATTAAAAAGCTGCAAGGAAAGTCCTGCCTGAAAATCCCACTGCAGGACTCCTTCAGGAAAGAAGTAAGACCAGGATTGTGGGGACATGAAATTCTTATTTGCAACTTATATGATTCCCTATGTGTAAAGATAAAGAGAAAATAAGTAACACCTCCTATGGACAATTTCCTCCCTTAATTCTGTCTTCCTGCATATGGCAATCAGGAGCAGCTGCTGCTGCCCTTCTGTGCCATGAGAATGATTCAGCCCACCTTTATTTAGTCAAAGGTGGTGAATACATCAATATTTTATATACAAGGTAATGCTTGGGTTGGCGGGAAGGGGGATTGGTCCAAATTGTTCTCCATTGTAAGGCACTCAGCTTTGATAGCTTTAAACACAGGTGGTATTTATCTGTTCATTCTGCAGGTAAAACGTGTCTGTTGAGAACATAGAAAGATTTAATATTTGAATATAAATGCCTTTTCTTATTGCTGTCAACCACAGCACTTGAATCAATATTATACCTCCTTCCTTCAAGAACTCACAGTAGGGTTCTTTCTGGAAATTGAACCAGCTTCCAGGGAGATGCATTCTGGTGGTTTCCACAAGGAGCTTGGTGCGTGACCCCATTTTAGGATCCCTGAAACGGCTGTTTAACAACTTACAGGATCAGGTCAATCGGTTTAAACCTTGTCTGGGTCCTTAGACTTTGAATTGGAGTGGCACTGACAGCCAGCACTACTAGCAATTACTGCCATCTATGGGTAGGATCATTTTAGCTTTATTCGTCAGTGATTGTTGCTTCGTTACAAAAAATATACCTGTTTTCATACATAAACAAATATAAGGAAAGTAATTACACAGTCATTATTGATTTCTCCACTAAAAAGGAAATGAAATAATAGAGGAAGGACTTCACCTACGCATCCACCTGCAAAGAATGGGAGAAGATTTTGAACACTTAAAATGATTATTTGCCGTAGACGAGGAAAACAATGACATTGCTTTATTTTCCATCTTCAGTATGTTGGGTGCCACCTTCGCTTTAAAACCACTGGGGCACACTCATCCCTGATATAATAGCACTGAAATGACTCCAAATGCACCTTATCATTTGCATATTCATTTGAATGCTGCTACAGCCTTTTTTTTTTTTTTTTTTAAATCCCTTCTAAGTGGGAAAGCATTCGTGCACTGGTGACTCTCATTCTTTTCCAACCCGGGAGGTTTTTAGCTTTTCCCATTTAGAATTAAGAGCAGTTCAGGGTATTCATCACCCCTGAGAGCTGTTAATCCCCCTCAACTCTATATAGTCACTGTGTTAAAACATTTGAAGTTAGTAACAGGACTATTCAATGCTAGTTTGGATTGCACCTGTGGTCCTTTTAGCTCATTAGTCTTTCTCTGACAGTGGCTAGTCCCAGATGCTTGAGGGGGAAGGAGAAAAACCTCCACAGTGGAAAATTAATGCAAGGGCACAGGAACCAGTCCCTTGCTATTATAGGTAACTGCATCGTAAAATCCCTTTGACAAGCCAACTACATCCAACTAAAAACTGATTTCAGGTTTTGATCCCTCTTGATTCCTGTTGGGAAGCTTTTCACGAGGACTGATCAGTTGAGTAAAAACCTTTTAATTTCCAATCTACATTTATTTATGGCCACTTTACACCACATGCTCCTTTATCAGTAATGTTCTTTTGCATTAACAGTGGTTCTTTTTTCTTTCTTTGCCTATTCCTACACTCCTATTTTGTTTACAGATGGAAATAAGATCCCGTCTCAAGCTTTGTTTTGCTAAGCTAAACAAGCCAATCTCTTTTTAATCACCTATGACAGAAGACTCTTCACTTCCCTTAATTATTCTGTTGACATTATGTCACCAGTTTGAATATGAATTCATTTTTCCTGTATAGGAGTGACCAGAACTGTAGTTTGTATTTGAAATGACATTATACTCAAGGGTCAATGAAACTTTCCATGTGAACCACTGAAAATACCCTACTTGATACACCTTAGGGTTACATTTGCTTTCCTTGCAGCCATCCCACTTTTCTGGGTCAACAATACCTCTCAGAGCTCATCTTACCTCCCCCCTTTAGTTTTCACCTAAAAGTAGAGCAGATATTGTTATTAGTCTTTATTTTGCACTTTACATTACTTCGCCATTTCTGTTACCCCAGTTTTTAAGTTCATCCGCCACTTCTTAATCCTTCGCTGCAGATTTCACCATGGTAACAAAGGGGGCTACAACTCCGTCAGTGAATACTGCGTGCCTGCAGGGGACGAAGTTTTCAGGATACTAACCATGTAACCTTCAGCGCCTGTTTCCTTTATAGTCTCTAAGTAGGACCTAATGACTTCCATGGGGCAGCGCACAGATGAAAAGCCAAGCATTAACCCATCTACAATCATGAGATAGCAGAAAGTTGTTTGTCGTGTTCCCTTCTGGCTTGTGACTACACTGCTTATGCCTCTTCGTGCAGGAATTAGTCCCCAACGCCCAGTTAACGAAACGGATAGCTCTGAAGCTACTGCAGCCTACTGAAGGTGCCTCCAGAGCTCAGTGAATCTGCCTGCTGGTCAGTATATAACAATCTTCAACATGGAGAATGCTGAAACAGGGTACCTGGAAGATAATGCTGGAAAGGGATAAAAATGAATGAGTTGATCTTTGACACAAAGATAGAAAGACAGTTGCACTAGCAGATCTCTGTAGCTAGCGGTAGTGACTTTACTTCCCTTAGAGAAGATGAAAATGGGCGCTGTGTGATAGCCAGCATGCGCAGGTATATTTGACCCTGAACGGGCTGACTCCAGTTGCAATCACAGGCTCCATCTGTACCACACTTCTTTCATATGTTATCTGCCAGTATATCCAAGTGCAGAAATCAACTGCAAAATGCAAACCGGCAGATGATGTAAAAGGAGATACTTCAGTACTCGCAATTTTGCCTTTCAATTGCTGTAGCAAGCGCAGGGCTTGGAAAGGGATCATTGAGTATCAAAGAAAATACACTGCACCAATTTTTGAATCATCCATAGATGAAAAGACCTGCAGACTACCTGCAGACTCAGAAACATCAGCAATTACTGCCATGCTAATGCCAGGCAACGCACATACGACAGCCAAGCAGATGCAATGCATCAGACAAGTTTCTGCTTTTACTTACAATGAAAACAAACAGGGCTGTGTGGGTGAACCCACCCATGCCCCTGAACTTCTACAGCGCAAGCAGTTCGAGAAATGGCTATTCATGTAGGATTAGTCTGGGAGCATACTAATATTTTTCTGATATACTGAAGTAACATTTATAGTTTATTTTGTAGTAACAGCGATGGCTTTTACCGTTCTGCTTTATCATGACAGCAGCCAGAGGGAATTGTGGCTACAGACACTGTGTACCTGCTCTGTCTCAGCAGCTGTGGCACTGCCACGAGCCATGACGCTGCACCGACCTTTGCATTTATATAGATACCTCTGAATTATTCCATCTCCATACTGATTTACCACAATTATTGATTCTGGTAAGAAGAAGAGGAAAATGCACCGCATACTTTCTGTGAACATGTACACAACAGAAAAAAAAAACGGACTCGCTCTGAAATAAGTGCTGCCTGGAGAAAATGCCAGGGAGCTGAACCGATCTCTTCTCATATTAATTCCCTACAAACATTAAGTACATTTGTTTTACAAACAGAGCAGGTGAGGAAAACATACACCCGCATTTTCAGCAGAACTGCAAGCACAGAGGACTTTACTCACTGTACTGGTTACAGCCATTATTTAATTATCAAAGCTCCAGATTCTTAGAGCCGCCAAGTCGCCAAATTCTGCAAATTACTTGGTTGGTAACTTTGAAACCCAAAGTCTCAGCCTCATTCCAGAATGACAGGGTTTGTCGGAAACACACTTTTCCCTACGAAACGCTTCCCTTGGCCTGGAAGGCCGACAGATGTTATTCCAGATGGGGTCGGAGGTGGAGGAAAGAGGGCACCGGGCGATGCCCGTCCTGCAGCACCAGGACAAACCTCCCTCCCAAGACACTCTTTTTTTCACGTAAAGAAAGGCCGGACACAGCAGTGCCGCCTCCAGGCAAGGCCTGGCACAGCCCGGGCCTCTAAGGGGTAATTCCCAGCACCCCACCAAGCCAGGGCAGCCCACGGGGGCCAGGGGGTGCCGGTGCCGCCCCCGGCAGGGCACCGGGGAGCGGGGGAGTCTCC
>NW_009647080.1:581102-605134 GCF_000708025.1 Charadrius vociferus
CGGGGCTGGGTGTCACCTCACCCGCCCCGGTCACCTCACCCGCCCCCGGGGAGTCAGTGGCCGGGGGGGTGCCGGGGGCGCGGTGCTATTCGCAGCAGCTTTGGGAACTGCCCCTAGCGGTAATTATTGGGACTAATTATTGATCTTTAAGTAAGACAGCTATGGCATAGTTGTATTTTTTGCCCACCCAAGTGTTTTAAAAAATAACGTCTCTGAGGACAGAGTTCTGCCTGTGACAGTTTACCTTGTGTTCCATCTTATGTTCTTTCTGGCAGCTGGTTTATGCACTGGTATTGAATTCCCTGAACGCATGATTTCTGTAGTTCTGGTATTTGGGGAATGTTAGTAGTTCTTCTAATAGTAATTTAGCGTTTAAAGAGCAACCAGTGAAGATGTATCTCTTTAACAAAGACTGGAAAGAGTCCATGGATTTAGTCCTCAAAGCTGTGAAGTGCTCACAGCTTCTGTGTTTTACACTAACAGTAAAGAAACAATTTTAAGGGCCTGACACTTGGCAAGATTTTTCTAGGGTGGTATTCTTGGAGAGCATCTCAGAAGTGCAGCAGTAGCATTGTATTCTATTTTAAACCTCTTGCACCAAGAGCTTGTTAGTGGGATACCTTTTCAGTTTCAAGCAAGTTGCGATAATCTCAACACACTATCTAATATTTTGTCATCAATGAAAAATATTTGGGGTAGTAAGGAAACTCTTGGGAAGCAAACATGTTGATTAAATATTCTTTCTTAGAAATAACTTACATTTTGTTTCTCTTTTTCAGATGTAAGCATCTCTGTGTCATCATCTTTACAAAGCAAAGGGAATATTTCCTTATTAGGAAATAGGAAGCTTTTTTTTGACACTCATGCTCTGGTATGCCTCTTGGAAGAAAATGGTAATTTGCTAGAAACGGGTAGCTATTTTTAATGTTATTTCATGGGTGGTTTTTTAGTTTACAAAGTTTGTTACTTTCTTCACCTTGACATGTGATGTTACAACTTCAGTTTTAGGGATTATTTTTTTTTTTAAATATATATACTGGGTTAAGAACAAAGTTTTTTCTACTTCCAAAAGGAAACAGTGAGCTTATATAATTTTGATTGGAATAATTTATTATCCTATTGGTAATTAAAAATGCTAAAGAGAAATTAAATTTTAAGAATTAAAAGTAAAAATCAGTTTTCAAGGTAGTGATTTAAAATGTATTAATTGAATTCCTACATACTTAGTACGTAGCACCTTGAATATGCAACAATGTGTTATAATAGGACTGAATATGGACTACTATGTAAAATGCAGGTTTTAGGTTATAACGTAGAATACTGTATAAAATGTGGCTGCTCTTATGCTGAAACACAGATAAGGGAATAGATTATTTTGGATTCTTGTGAACTAATGTTGCTGAGGTGGGGAAGGTACCTTAAGGTGAAGTTCAGTACAACTGAATTGATTTCTGACAGCTCTCCATACCTGAAAAGAAGTCCCATTCCCTTTTCCCTGTCATGTGGCTTCATTTCTTTCCACGTCCCAACCTGATTCTCAGAAAACTCTGCAGCTCTTTTACTGGTTTGGTATTCTGAGACGCTAGTTTTACGAGCTCACAGAGCGGTTGTATGAGCATCTGGATACAAACAAGCTGGCCAGAGTAGCAATAAGAAAAGAGAGTGTGAGAGAGGAGGGGTACTTTTCCTTTTGGTGGTGGCAAACTATTCCGTCGTCTCAGCAATTGAAAGCAACTTGCTCTCAGACCACATATGTGCTATCTAAAGCTTAACTGCTAGTCACTTTGAAACAATCATGCTTTTGCAAGTGTTTCTTTTCATAATGGTTGAATCTTGTTCATGACACTTTTATTCCTACGTTTTGAAAGTGGGAAAGTTAAGAGTATTTCTGGGGACAATGTTTTACAATAGTTCCCAATGTATTCAGTTTAAAAGGTTTCTGATAGGGACTCAGAGGCTGGTAGGCCTAAAATCAGGGTGGTTAGCACTGTTTTCAGTTGCTGAGTTTTGCACATCTTCAGTAGTTTATAGTATACTGAAAGTAGGTATGTGCTTTTCAGGGTCAGAATTCTTTCTCATAGAAATAACCACATGTGAGAGAAGACATTCCATAATACTTCTAGAAAATTTCCAGCATTTATCCTGCTAATATTGTAATAGTGCTGTATTACAGAAGAAGCTATACTATGTCACAGATGTAATTTTGGGGTGGAGGAACTTGGATGTACTGACTAGTTCTGGTTTTTTGTTAGTGCTGGATCAAGAGGAGTATGTTTTATTGTTTTTCATAACTGACATGGTACTGAGTATTAGCAAGTGGCATTTCTGTAAACTGTCCAGATTTAGCTCTCTTTCTGAATGTTGTTGCGTTTTGTTTTGCTTAGGGTTCACTACTCAGCAGTCGGAGGTCATTGTATCTGCATTAGTGAAAATTATGAATACCAACCTGGATATGATTTACAAGGACATGGTCACCAAAGTACAGCAGGTTAGCTCAAAGACGATGGTGGGGTTGAAGTAAATCAAAATTTAGTATGCCTGCTAATGAAATATATGTTGCTCTTTATTACTGTTAGACTGTATTTTAAATGTTTGAAGGTGCAAAACAAACATCCCTGTGTATCTGTTGGCTAGTGAGTTTTGTCTTGAATTTATCAAATACTTAAAGTGTTGTGGTGGACCTTGAGATTTAGGTATGCAAACCACAGGTAGTTTTTTTGGTTTCAACTGTATTGTAGCATGAAATAGAATTACTGAGAAGGCTTTTAGACGGATACAGGAGTTACGCAGTGCATGGATTTGAACAGTTACAGCTCCTACATATATTCTTTTGTAGACTTGTAACGAGAGTACAGATTCCCTCAGTGATTTACCATCCTGTTATGTGGTACCTTTTTATTTATCTCTTTGTGTCCCAATGACATTTATATTGGATTAGAAATGAACTTAATTTCTTTTTTTATATAATATTTTTAGGGTATAATTGGTGTGGTTGTATACACTGGTAACACATAGGAACATGTATAGTTTGGATGCTGATACTGAAATCTGTCTCCTTTTCCCTTGATGTATACATAGTTCATGGTATCTTCTAAACCTACGCAGCATATATTTCCTGGTGGGAGAAAGTGAAGGAAACTGGCTTGGAAATAGACTGATAAAGCTCAGTATCTACAGAGATTCTTCCTGGCTACCAGGAAATTGTGTGCAACTGAACTGAATTGTTAGCTTTGACTTGTGAAGGAATGATTTTAATGAATTACCGTGCCTGGAGGCAAGGCTTCTTGTTTTAATACTGGCTGTGATTTTTTTGGGGGCCCTTTTTCAGGTCGTACAAAGGTAGATCCATGTAAGGAATTAGACATGACAGTGTTGAATATTGCCACATTGAGCTCTTAGGCATCTGGCTCCAGAAATGAAACTGAAATTCAGAGTAAGACATGATTCACTGCATGTGAAACTTAAGCATCTTTGAATGGGATTCACAATATCTGGTATGCTTGAATTCCCTGACACATAAACTAGTCAAATAGACAATGCTGACAAGAAGTATAGCTGAAGTACAACCCCTTGGGCAGCTCTGTGAGGTGAGGCTGGGATTCACGGCCCCAAGTCACCTTCTGAACACAGGGTTTAACTTATTTCATAGTAATAAGGTTGCTGTCTTAAAACATCAGAAAACAGCAGCTGCTCTCTCCATAGCATAATAGTCTTGGCGGTAGGGCATCTCATTAAGAAGTGGAATACCTGGATTTTTCACCACCTTCCATCTAGATAGGCTTTAGCTAATCTTTCCTGCCTCCTAGATTCCAGGCAAAGCAGACATGGGAGAGCTTCCTTCCCCTGTGCTGAACTAGTTCCACAGTCACTCAGAGAATGCAATGTTAAAGGGACCCTTTCTCCATGTTTGGTAATATTTTACAATAAGCAGTCATTGCAACTCTGCCTTCTTCTATGCCCAGCTTTTTTTGAATGAAAGTAGACAGGTCTCCCTTGGTTGCTACTGATGGTAGATGTTTTCTAAGACTATCTTGCAGCTTCCACCCTCGGCTGACTTTCTGTCATTAAGATTGAAATGTGCAGCTTTGTATGGCATGCTAAGAGCAGCTCAGGAGGCGTGTATGTCATGAACTCTGCGCAACATGATAGAACCTGTAGTTCCTTAGAGTCTTTGAATGCATAAGAGGCTATGCAAAAAGAGAATGATGAGTTGGAAGAGGATTTGAAAAGTTGTATATGGGGCTATTACCATTAGGGCCTGGTTGAATATGTAAAAGATGAAATATTACATTGGTTAGATAAAGCCCTAGGGGAGAAAAAAATATCTGTGTGTATGTATAGAGGTGAAGAAGAGAAAGAATATGGAAGAGTCTGTTCTCTGTTTTACTGACATCAGCGCAGACAAGAGAGAACAAAAGCAAGCTGGAGACATCAGGGAGTAAGAGGAGATGTCCATGTACACTGAGCCATTTTTTTCAGTGTTGTGGTCAGGTAGCTTGGTGAGGCATCTCCAAATGCCACCTAAACGTATAACACTAAGTTAGAATGGCATTTCCTGACAAAATGAAGTTAGAATGCTGTGTCAGATTTGTCGGGTTCTTGGTCCAGAATCAGAAGCAAGGGACTGCTTATTAGGGGGAGATCTTCAGAGAAGAGGAGGCAATACCTGTTTGTACGTGTAGATAACGTAGGATCTATAAAAATGTCTTCAGACTTTTCCATCCTTGAAAGCTGCAGAGAATTCTTGCATGTCTTCTGTCACCTCAGTATAACACGCTGAGAAGAGCGATTAAAAGCGTAAATATAGTGCATGATTGAAGTAGTGAAGCAGAGTGTGCGAGCCCCCTTGCCAGGGGGAGGTAAAAAAGGAGGTAATTAGAAAAGAATATGGTTGCACTGAGGAGTTTTGGTCTGAAAGCCAGCTTTCTTCATTTAGCTCAGAGATATGTCTTCTCTCCATAATGCCTCTGCTAGCTTAAGAATTTGAAGACTTGGAAGAAACTATTTCCTAGGCTATTAATTGAATTATTCTGTGTTAACACTGCTAATTTTGTCAGACTTTACAAACACTTGAGCTTAACTTGCTTATTCTCTCACTGTCACTTAATTTATCTTGCTTTCTGAAACTCAGATAATCAATCTGAAATTGCTGAATTAAAAATTTCAGGGTACCAAAATAGCCTATCATATTTGTTGGCAAGATGAGAAAAAGCATTATAGTTATGATACGTTCTGAGGTTTTTCTTCCCTCTTTTAAAGGAAATTGCACTTCAGCAAGTGATGTCCCATATTGGTGGTGTGAAAAAGGACATGATTATTTTGGAAAAAAGTGAATTTTCAGCACTTCGCTCAGAAAATGAGGTAAAAATCACTAATCACTATCTTGGAAAGTGCTGTTCTAGCACTTGCTTATTTTTTTCTAATGATGTAAAAAAGCGTCTTGTACCCAAGGGGTTGGCTCCGGGGTCAATGTGGTCTAACACCTTCATTATTGACCTTGTTAATGGGGCAGAGTGCACCCTTGGTAAGTTTGCAGATGATACAAAGCTGGGAGCAGGGGCTGATAAACCAGGCTGTTGTGCTGCCATTCAGAGGGGCATCAGCAAGCTGGGGAAATGGGATGACAGGAATCTCGTGAAGTTGAACAAATAGAAATTCCAAGTCCTGCCCCTGGGGAGGAATAGCCCCATGCATCAGGACAGGCTGGAGCTGACCAGCTGGGAAGCAGCTTTGCAGAAGAGGCCCTGAGGGTCCTGGTGGACCCCAAGTTGACCATGAGCCAGCGATGAGCCCTTGTGGCAAAGGTGGCCAACAGCCTCATGGGCTGTATTAGGAGGGCTGCCAGTGGGTCAAGGGAGGTGATCCTTCCCCTGTGCCTGGCACTAGTGAGACTTCATCTGGAGTGCTGGGTCCAGTTCTGGGCTCCTCAGTGCAAGGGAGACGTGGACATGCTAGGCAGAGTCCAACAAAGGGCCACAAAGATCAGTGAGGGCCGGAGCATCCAATATATGAGGAAAGACTGCAAGATCTAGGACTGTTTAGCCTGGAGAAGAGAAGGCTCAGCAAGGATCTCATCAATGTATACAAATGTTTGAAGGGAGGGTATAAAGAAGACAGAGACAGGCTCTTTTTGGTGTTGTCCTGTGACAGAACAATAGGTAATTGGCACAGACCGAAATGTGGAAAATTCTATTTAAATATAAGAAAACTTTGTTACTGTAAGTGCGGCAGAACACTGGAATAGAATACCCAGAGAGGCTGTGAAGTCCCTATCCTGGATATATTCAAAACCTGACTGGGCATGGCACTGAGCAACCTGCTCTAGTTGCCCCTGCTTTGAGCAGGGAATTGCACTGGATGATCTCCAGAGAGAGTTAATAGAAGATGCTACAGCTATAGCTATTTCATGCACCTTTTGAAAGAGATAAAGTAATAGAATAATTTGAGTTAGAAAGGATCTCTAGAGAATGTTAGGTGGTTGCAGGCTGCAGTATGATTGCCATTTAGCCATCTCCTCTTAAAGCTGAACAGACCCAACTCTCTCTCCTTTTCACCCCCCCCATCCCCAACATAGTGTGCTCCAGCCCCACATCGTCTTTGTGGCCCTCCACTGGACTTGCTCCGGTATGTCAGCATCTGTCTTTCACCAGGGAGCCTAAAGCTGGACACAGCACTTCCAGTGCAAGCTCACAAGTGCTGAATATGGAGAAATAATCACTTCCCTTGACCTGCTGAGTTTACTCACGCTCACACCATGCATTTGGCTATCTTTACTCTTGTGCAACATTGCTAGCTTTGGTCTTGCGCTGTTTGGAAATGCGCAGCACTGAGTAAACATGCATTTCTATACACGTGCTGAGGACGTAGAGTTAAACCACTCTCATTTTGGCTTTCTTTTCACGTAATGGATTATAGTTATATTTACTGATCATGCAATTTCATTAGTATTTCTAGATTATGTGGTTTTTATATACAGTAATAAAGTGTACAATTTTTTTCTACTCTCCCAGAAAATAAAACTTGAACTCCAGCAGATAAAGAAGCAAGTCATGGTAAGATATCATACCAATATAATTAAGAATTAATACCAGTCTAGTTTGCTTTAAATAAAAGTAATTGTTGCTTTCAAGATTTTATTTTAAAAGCTGTGCTTAAATACTATGATGTACAGGATACTGAAATTGCAGTTGATGGTACAGTGTGGGCTGCAGCAAAAACAATTTAATGCATACTTCATTTATGGTGACAGAGAACTGTGAATGGTACAAGAAGTGAAGAAAATAACTGAAGATTTTTTTTTTAATTAATTGTCCTTAATTTAGATTCAGAAAGTGGCAAACTAATGTGTCATGGTTAAGGCTGAGTGCTCCTGCCTATTACATGTAAAGACACAATATACTTTTAAAATTACAGCACTTTCTAATTGGTTTGGAGTTTTGCTTTGTTGGGTTTGTGTTTTGGTTTTGTTTGTTTGTTTTGGGTTTTTTTTTTTTTGTGTCTGAAGACATATCTGCTAGCTGTCCAGAATTTAAAATAGCTTCTAAATGGCTTCTTTAGGCCACTAAGTTTGGGACTGTTATGTTTGGTCCCATTTGTTTGGCTGCAAATGACCTTTGCAAGAAAACAAGCTCTCTGGAGAAAACTTACTCTGTTAATTATCATACAGATGGTTATTCTTATCAGGTTTAAGCATCAGTGCTGTTTTTCTATTATTTATCATTTGCCTGTCTTGAACAGCAGTCCAAACACCTTTCTACCATCATAAAGAAGATCGTCTCAAAATCTATTATTTCAATGGGTGTGGAGTCATAAGCAGCCGTTACACAGAAACATTCTTGCTAGAGCGATTAAGATTGGAAACTGGGAAACATTAACTGTTCTTAGGGAGTATGGTCATCTGACTTAAGAACAGTTAATGTTCCCTGCTGTGGTGTCCTTCCTAGCTGGAAGGATGGAGCATTCTTCTTTCTGTAGGACTTGTCCATGAAACTGGCAGAATATCGGACTTGTTGACCACATTGACAGCTAGCTCAAACTCAACCTAGTGCCTCCTTGCCATTTCTTTTCTATTCTCTTCAATTTCTTTTTGCACTGTCATCTCCAAAAAGAGAACACAAATTTCTCAAGGCTAATCCTGCATGTTTTATATTGTGTTATTAAATGCTTAGTTCACCTGGGTTTTCAGAATACCATTTTAAAATAAGTTTGGAATCTAATTTTTGAATTGTAACTTATTTTATGGTTTTAGTTGCATGTAAATGAGTTAGTGTAATCCACTGGTAGAGCATCAAGGATCTGAGTCATCTTTTCTTAAAAGCTCGATGCCTTTAAATTTTACTTTTAACTGTAAATATAAAATAACTGCCTTGTGAGAATTACATTTGCTTATACTTGGTCCTCTAAAAGATGACACAATGTTGTAGAAGTTTAAGAAAAAATAACTTTTTGATTCATTAAAGTGTAATGTATCATGTTGTAATGATGTCTAATTATAAATCAGTTAAAGCTGAAAAATTCAAACATGGAAATTGAGTCTATTATTCATACTAACTTAATGAACTCTTGCCTAGTTGACATTGGCCTATTTGAGAGCTGCTTGCTTGTTTTTAATAGTAGAATCTCCCAGAACATCAGCAATCTTTTGCTTCTCCCACACATTCATCTGATCAGCAGTTTGCCTCATGACAAACTGTCAGCTGGCTGGAATTCCTGCCAGGAGGTTGCATTAAAATGGCAGCTGTCACCGAGAAAAGCAGGAATCACTTACAGCTATTGATGAAGTAAAATGCAAGTGTACAACGTATACTGGCTTAACGTTAGATGTTTAAAAACCATAATAAACGTTTCCTGACTTCTAAAATGTCTGTAGCTTTTTCTGAAAGCCCTAGATGTAGTCTTTAGAAACAGATTTTCTTTTACATTGCAAGGTTAGAAACTGCTTTTAAAGTTATTTTAAGCATCAAGACTGCTTCATGGAGGAGCTCCAACTTATATGGATACCTAGGCACAGATTTCTAGAAATCAGAAAGAGTTATGGGATATGTGAAACATTCCCAGCATTTACAGAAGGATGCGCTCTCTAACTGGTGTTCTCAGTGTTCTGGTTTTAAAAGCAATTATTAGTTTTTAATTCTGAGATACTATATATACTATATATACTATATTCTTCCTGGGGGAAGAATAGGAATACTTATACTTTTGAAGATTATGTACATTAATTGGAGAGAAGCTTGATTCCTGAGATATGTAAAGAAAGACACAATATATTTGTCTATTTTAGTCTGTTTATGATTAAATAGAAAATCATACTTGCTGCTTTATCATTTTTTTTCTCATTAGGATGAAATTACCAAAGTTCGTGCAGATAACAAGTTAAACCTAAACCTAGAGAAGAGCAGAGTAAAAGAATTGGTAAGTTTTGGTTACTTTCTTCTAGAAACACCTAAACAGTGAGTAATCCCCAAATTTGCTTAAAAGCATCTCACCCAAAGAGCATTTTCATGTTAATCTATAGTATCATTCAGCTTCAAGATGGTATTAATCCAAGTTACTCATCCTTATGCTGCTGTAGTACAAGGTGCTGTGTTTGGTTTTGTATGTCTATCTATTTTGATATTGTTTTAATATCAGGGTTAACAGATTACACTTAGCTAGTCAGCATATTTAGATTAAATATCTGCCTAGAGGTTTTCAGTGTTATTAGTATATCTCTTTCTGTATTTTCACACTTAATTAAGTTTACACATTTCATTAAATTTATTGTCACTGATGATGTTTCATTTCCCTATAGCTAGAGAATTTATAGCATAGCTAGTTTGTCAGGAAATACCTTTTGTGAAAATAGTTGTAATTTTTTTTTTAATTCTAACTGACACTGGTTCAGATTGTTTTGACCTTTGAAACGTCTGGTAGAACTGAATTGATGTGATCTTAAATTAGAATAACGTAGATGAAGAATTAGAAGATTAACAAGTTTTTGCATTACATGCAGCATTCTGTTTAGAGTTCTGTTTCCATAGATATTTTTTAATAGTTTTTAGGATCTTGGAGAAATTGCATCTTCTAAATTAAAAGATCTTTTAATGACATTTTTCTAGTAGTGTTATTTCTTATTCGGTCCTTTGTCACAGGTGTTTAATGAAGATGTAATATTTATCTCCTATCTAGGCAATTAAGAACTGTTAGAGTAGATACCATTCATCTTCTGTCTGTGCCCCTTGAAGTTTTTCACAATGATTAGTTTAGGTAACAGCTGTGTCAGTGATTTATTATAATAACTAACACTCTATTATCCCATGGTAGATGCTTGAATAAAGTAAAATTTGAGCAGGTAGAATTCCTGTTTAAAGGTTAATACTTTGTGCTAATGTTAAAAAAAAAAAAATCATACAAAATGTGTTAACTGTGTAGATCACAAGCTTTGCAATACTTTGGGCTTACAAAACCTGTTTAAAACCACTTCAACAGTGCTAAACTAGGCACTAGTGTTTTCTTGTATATTTGTGTGGGATGCTGGAATCTGAACTCTGTCTATTGTGCAGAACACTATGTTATTTTGACTGGCTCCCAGGAAAAGCAAACTACGCATGTCAACTTTCTCTTAAGAAGGTTGACCAACTTAGTCTGTTGTGCAACTGTAATTTTGTAGTTTCTA
Organism: Charadrius vociferus; assembly: GCF_000708025.1. Classification (NCBI taxonomy): domain Eukaryota; kingdom Metazoa; phylum Chordata; class Aves; order Charadriiformes; family Charadriidae; genus Charadrius; species Charadrius vociferus. The sequence continues at coordinate 591,757 of NW_009647080.1, forward strand.
TGAAAACTGCTCTTTTCTTTTTTTCCTCCCCCCACTCCCTCACTTTAATTGCCAGCTTTGCCATGCATGAACAGAAAAGGAAAAAGGCAGATGAATGGGGAGCAGGTTGTAGCATACATGCTGAGTTGGGAGTGAGACGTAATCCAGTATTTTCTATAGTAGGCAGAGCATCTTTATTGTATTTACTTCAGTTGTAATGTGACTTTGGACTGAATATCTAGCTTTCTGAGAATAAAACTGTGTGTTCTTACTAAGAACTATTCAGAAGATAGATGTCCTATGTTTAAATTGATTTATCTTGAAGCACTAACTAAAATGTCCTTATCCTTCAGTTCTACTTGGAATAAATACTGAAGGAGAATTCTTAATTTGTCAACGCTGATGTGGGCAGTCTTTAAAGTTTCAAATTCTAAATGCTTTATCTTTTCATTAGTTCATTCCACTTCACTTTTCTTGGAGAATCCTACATTGCTTAATGCATATCTGTTTATGCTGTAATTTATATCTGCAATGATACAGATGTGATTTAAAAACTCAGAGTACAGTACAAAAATCCATATATATTAATGTGTTCATGCATCACAGTGCCTCTAAGCTTGCTGTTAAAAATCTCAAGGTGCATCTGACAAAGCTGTATTTTTCTCTGCATTGTGAAAAATGTGGACTTAAGGTGAAATCTCCCTGTTGAATTTCAGGGTGAGGGTTTAACCTTGTCTTTCCTCCATTTTTTTTTTTTTTAATGCATTGGTGTTACTAGAGATGTGTGGTGATGCCTTGCAGTAAAAGGGTATATTTCACTGTCTTAAAATGAAGTTTAAATTCCTTGAGTCTGACCTAGAAAGTCCTCCCCACAAAGCAAAACTTTAACAAATACGAACACCAAGCAAGAAGCTTGTAGAATAGAAATTATTCAGAAAATGTGTATTTGGCTAGCAGCATCTAGTAAAGTAAAACAGATGAACTATTTCAGTCCATACAATTGTTTATTTTAAATGTCATGGTTCTTTTGATAGTGATGATCAGTTTATTAACATGAGATCCAATTCTTCAGTGAAATTTCACCTCAAACATAATTTTAGATTTATATAAATATTCTGCCATCTTACCACTTTCAAAAATGTATTTTTATATAAAGTGTTTGAATTTCTTTTTTTTGTCCCTTTTTTCATTTTGCAGAATCTAGCGACTGTTTCATTAATTGTAGACATGCTGTTGTTTGTCTTTGTGTCATTTTCCACATTTGTAGCAGTCTGCTATCTCTTAACTTCATCTTCAGATCAGTCAAAAGTGCAACTAGAGCTCTAGACCTTTAAGGAGGGTTTTTCAATGCAAGGCATTTATGTAGATGAATCTGAGTTTAATATTGAAGTGGAATAAGCTTCCAGAGTGGAGGAGAAATACAGCAACTTTCCTCATGGGAATGTCAACAGATGAGGTTATTGCTGTGTAACTGAGGATTCTGAGATGGGTGCCTGAAGACCTTAATGCTCTGCGATGTAGACTGGTGGTTTAGCAGCTGTCTATGAATAATTGAATTGCTCCAGTAGTGGGACAGGAACCATTATACATGTCAAGGTACATAATGCCTGTTCATGAGTCAGAAAGGTAACATGCCTTAAAGGTATGCTGCTTTAATTCAGATTTAACTTTTTTTTGAACCCGAATAGCTATAACTTAAAAATAAGTCACAACTTCTGATGTTCCACAAATGAATGGCTTAAAGTGAGATACAAATGTTCTGTATTTAGCAAATATATCATGAAGTGGTGGTCAGAACAATACTAATGGTGAGCAACTGTTGCAGAGTTACTGTTTAGAATCATAATTTATTTTTTTTTCAGAAATGCAAATCTGCCAGTCTTTCTTCCAGCTGCTTCTTAATACATACAGGTTTGGCAGAGATGAGCGTCTGGTGGACTTGTGCTTTACAGTTCAGAGGTGTGGATGAACAACTGTCTAAATTGGGCTTTTCTGAAGGACAGCAATTATCCTACAATACTGTCCCCCAAGTGTTGTCAGACAATAATCTTGACCAGATTCAGTGTTCTACAGACTTTGGAAACAAAGAAATACGCTTTTAAGTAGGGGGGGAAGAGTAATGACAATATCGTCTTTATCTCTCTTTTTTTTTTTTCTTTTTTTCCCCCCCTCTAGTACTCACTTAATGAAAGAAAACTACTTGAAATGCGGACAGAAATAGTGGAATTGGTAAGAACTTGGTAGCTGATTACTACACAGCAAATATTTTTGTACTCGTGTTATAGACCTGTTATACTTTTTTTGAGTTGTTCAGGTCTTTAGGCACTTAAATGTACAAAACGTCATTGTGCTTTATTATTTCCCTGTGTATTTTCGTATTGGTACAGATGACTGAAGCGTTCACAGAATAAAAAGGCTTTCATATGTATTATTAGACCATTAGACCCTCTGCATGTATATATGAACTATTTAGTTCTGAAACTTCATGCATGTAGTATTTTCTCTAGATTGGAATTCTGCTCTTAATGTTAATTTGTGAAATTAATTTTTATTCCCCCCGCCATGTTCAATGAGACTGAAACACATTGCTAGATTGGCTTCAATTTAGAGGAGATTTTTACCAAGCACTTCCTTTTCCTTTTGTTTCCTTTCTGTAGTATAGGGAGTTATCCTTAGGAAGATATATAGCACTAAATCATTAACTGATTCACAATGTTTCAGTAGTGCTGATTTGAATATATCAACAGCTTTTGTTCTCTGTTTACAAGTTTGAGCTTTCAGTCTTTTGTGAGTAATAATTCTATCCCCTTTGTTTACAGAAGTCCTGTCTTCTGTCGTAATCAGATTCTGAATTTGTCTGTAGCTGGTTTTGTGGTAGAATTCATTACAAGATGAAGACATGCTTTTTTACATTAGAAGACCCATTCTCAATTTTTCTAATGATCCATAAATCTCTATGCTCCAGTATGTTTTTGTCACAAAAGGCTCTTGGATTTCTCAATGGTTCTTATAACAGAGTAGTGACTGTAAAGTCAGTGGGCCGAACAATTGAAGTTAATGTATATGCTGCTAGATTGAGATAAGAAGGCATCCAGTTCTGCCACTTTCTCCATTATGTGTCAAGGAACATGTAATCATATAAATTTCCCGAGTTCACCAAATTATTCGATTCCTTGGATATAAACTGCTAGGAAGAAACTTGTTCACTTTGAATGCAAATTAACATACATTTAAGGGCGAACCACAAATACAACTTGAAGGGATGGGTTAAATTTCTAAATAAATTAGAAAATGTTCAAGTAGCATAATTTTGTTGGATTGTTTTTTAGCATGCGCAACAAGATCGAGCTCTGACCCAAACAGACAGAAAAATAGATACAGAAGTTGCAGATCTGAAAACAATGCTCGAATCGCACAAACTTGATAATATTAAATACTTAGCAGGTAAGGAATCTGATGGTTGTCTCTGGTGAAACTGTTAAACATTGTTAAATGTTTGGCAAACTCTTGATTGATGGTATTCATAAAGGCCCTGATTAAAAAAAAAATAAAAAATACTTGAAATAGTCTCTGTCAAGATTAGCACTCTTATTTGTTTACTTAACCCAGAGAGTTTCCTGTGATTTGCAACTTTATTTTGCATGGGCTATGGCTGTCTGACTTCCTGGTTTTTCCCCTGCTTTATACTGTAATAATAATGTATATGAAAAATCTAAAAGACTGCCTGTTAACAAGGGCCACAAAGTTCTTCCGTGCCTGACTTAATTTATAAAAGTAGCCTGCTACATGCATTTCTAGGATTTCTTCATCTGTCTAATGGAGATCTACCAAAATGGAACCGTTCAGCTTTTCTGACCATTCAGGGCCACATATTCTTTAAACTCTCAGTTTTCAGGCATGTGCTTTTGAAAAATACTATATATGTGTGTGTGCCTACATTATTGCCCTAGGTAACTAATATTTTGACATTTTTCTACTGACTGTGCAGTGCTATTAAATGAGCAAGTTTGCAGTAGAAAATTTTTCTTCTGATTTAGATTTTCTGATTATTCTTTCATAATGGATTTTGTCACAAGTACAATTGCTTACATCTATTCATAGTACTGTACTTCAGGCATATCCTTTAGAGAGAACCATTACTGAAGAATAACAGGCAATTTATTAAAATGAGAGGAAATTCTTTTCCCCACCATCCCTACTCAAAAACATGTTGAACTCTGCATGGAAAAAGAAAAATGAAGGAAAAAAAAAAAAAAAACAATTTGCATTGTGTTTGAAGTGCTCCTGTTGCAAACAATGGCGAAAATCTTTTGTGTGTATATCTAAAAACCAAAAGTTGATTTCATTTAAATAGAGATATAAAAAATTGCAAACTGATAAGCCTCATTAAAGATAGCTTTCATTTATTTGTTTGCTGAATACTTGACTGTGATTTAATAATCCTGTTATTCATTTCCTCACTTTACAACTGTAACTTGCCATATTGATCTTTTTCGGAATGGTAAGCAACTAAGGGTTTCTTTTAGCCTTTTGATAGTTTTTTGGCCCAGTCTTCCTGCATTCTTTTTTTTTCCTTCCTCTTTATTTGTCATTTTTGTGCCTCTCCACTTTGAAATTGTTCGTTGTAAACTAAAAACCTTATTTTCTTACATGGGGAAAGGGTGGTGATTACAATTGCAGTATTGTAGTAAGACGTGTAGATAGCTTTCTGAAGAAATGTTCTGAGAGCTAATGACTGATTGTCTCTGTTTTCCTCCCCATTTTTTTCTTTCAGGTTCAGTATTTACATGCCTTACTGTAGCACTGGGGTTTTATCGTTTATGGATATAATAAAACATCAGTTTAAAGGGACTTCTACTGTCTTTGTTTCTGAAAGAAAGAAGTTTTATCTTTGCCTGGACTTTAACCAAGTCTTGACTGTTTTATTTATTTTATTTTTTTTGTAAAGCAGACTGTATTGAGAATGTAACCAAAGATGTGCCTAGAAACAAACTGTACACATTGTGCATATTTCAAAATTTACCTCTGATGAACGCATGGTATATGCATTTCTGCCATTTCCCTCGATTCTCAACTGCAGTACACCTTGCTGCTACAAAGTGTCATATAAGCAAAGACCGGCGTTCGTACCAATGGTGTTGGGCTGCATGCTGTGGAGAAGAATCTATGGAATCGTGTTCCACCGCCTGTTCAGGTGTGCTTGCTGGAGTCAGTGCCATGTATCAGACTGAAGTCTTGATTATTAACGTAAGACTGAAACTACACATTTTGTGGCTTGGAGGCACTCTTGTATAAGTAGAATTTGTGTTAACTGAGTCATGCTTACTTCCCTCCTTCTAACACTTGGTCATACAGTTACTTAGATCAAATATTTGTTTTGCTATTTTTATAACATTATAGGTATCAGCTTGTTTTCCAGATGGCCGTCCAATCAGTCATTTTTCATGAAAGTACTGTGTAATGATAGCAGTGTTTGCTGCTAGTTTTGTTTGCAATATATTTGTAGAGGTTTTTGTGACTAACTTGCCTTTGGTCCATATAAGTATCTGATACTCATTCCATGTGCTAATTGTTAACTTTACCACTATAACTGGAAGTTTGAAATGCAGTAATGTACACTAGTTGTGGTAATTTATACTAAGTGATACAAAGTGCCTCTGCTGCTGCCTTCTTGATGGAACGGAATTGATGCTTCTAGAAAGGAAAGATTTTAAATGGTGGTTATGAAGCAGGGTCTTAGGCAAGGGAACTGCATTACTGACAGTCTTCTGGGTTTTTTGTTGTTTTACTTAAAAAAAAATAATAATAAAATCCTGTTGGTTCTTCAAATGTGGAACTTTAATTATAATAATGAAAGCAGTAATGGAGACCTGGAAGGATGTTTAATCCAGTTCTGACCAAGCCCATGTGAACTAGTAAGTGCAACTGAAAACAGTGAAGGCAGGTGTCCAGTATATCCAGATATCTATCATTCTTCCTCTGATGAAATGACTGCTTTAGTGGCAGAGCTGCCATCTGTATTCCTGCAGTTAAAAGAAAGTTCTCTATTGCTTGCTCTTAGGAGGAGAGAACGATCTATGCACTGGTAATAAATGCTGTTAGAGCACAATCATGGCTTTGCTTAATGAAAGTAAAGCTGTTTGGCTACTTTGTGCCTGTACTGTAATAACCATTTAACTTTTGAGGGGGGGGTGGGAGTGCCAACTTTGATCATGTGCAAGTGTGGAGGAAGAGATGGATGCCTGTAACAATAGTATACTGGTCTGAAATAAAGAATTTTTAATATTTCATAGAAAAGGCTGAGTTTTCTTTATTCATGCAACTTTTTAATTTGAATTTCATCTCTTTGAAGTTAAGTCACTGCTAATAGGACTTCTTTTAAGCTAAGAATTTAGCAAAGGCAACAGCCCCCCCTAACACACTGCAGGGTCAATAATGTAAGGAAGACTATTATTGCAGACTAACTTAACAGCCCCTCTAAATTGAATGAAGCTATAGTCAAGATCTTAACTTCTCTGTTTAAGAAATATTTTTTAATATACTAACTTACAGGACTTGACACTTTCTCAGATTAGACAAGCAATAATTTAATGGTTGGAATGACTTCAGTGTTGATTCTTATCTTCCCAGGACAGATGGTTCTATATTTGTCGATGTAGTTAGTACATCTTTGCCTGTATGCCTAAGCATCAGATAAATAGTTGCTAAAATAACTAGAATTAATTTTAAATATAGGGTCTATCCTGCTAAAATAGATACTATGCAAATAAACTTATTTTCAGGGCAGGTGGAAGGAGGAAGTGAAAGATGATAGAGCAGCATTGTCCTGGAATTAGCAAAGTGTCAGGCAAACCAGCACTTACTGGTAAGTGTTCTAAAGGAGGAATAAGGTTAACATGTAATTCAGGAAAAGGACACTATAAATAAAAGATAGTTATTATTTCCTAGCCCATGAAGTCTTCAAGTGTGGTGTAAAAGCTTGTTACTCCTATGTGCATAAATGCAAAATCTTCTCTGATTTCATCTGATTTTAAAGATAAGTTTAGCCATCTTTCTAACACAGTCTCATCATGTAGTTATTGGCATTCCAAAAAAGATAGAAAATCCCTCTGTATATTTCCAAACAAAATTCATTCAGAGAGATATTTTTAACTCAAAGAATGAGCCTTTTGATACAGGTAAGAAGCAAATACATCAGAATGTACTACAAAATATCTCTCGAAAAGCAACATTTGAGTGTCAAATGATCACTAAATTCATAAATAAACCGAAGTTTGCCATTCTACAGTTGTTTTCTATATAGTGCTGTATATTGTCTCCAATTTGAACCAGTAGCAATTCTAAATGTACAGAAATACTTTTCAGTTCTCTGACTTCATATTTTGAATTTTAATTTGCAGAGCTCTTTCAAAAGATGCAAGTGAAAAATAAATGGGACTGTTAGACCACAGAACCACCTCGCTGTGAAAATCTGCAGTAGCTCCCCCTTGATTCAGAAATGTATCTGTTCATTTCTTGCCTGGCAGGAAAAAAGTATAAAAGAAAAAAAAAAAATATCTAGAAATGTTAAATCTTCCAGGCTCTCTCTTTAAGTTAGTTTGCAAAATAGAGGATGCAGCTAAAGCTGAGCTCCATCCAGCTCTGATTTGCTTTCAGGAGGAGCTCATCTCTGGAGAGCAGGTAAGAGTTGTGGTTTGCCTACGCTAAAACTAGTTGTGAGTTTTCCCTGTGAGCTTCCATGTTTGCACAGCAAAGACAGGAGGTTCTTTAAGGATTTCCTTTCTTTGGGGGAAGGAGGTTGAGAATCCTTCCATTTGCTGGAAGACTTAAGTTGCTCCAAAAGCTTGTGTTTTGCAGAATAAATGGAGATCCAGAGTTGTTACAAAACTGGATTTACTTGTAATGTGTTAGTGGGAGTATACTGAATTTTAACTGCTTGTCTATCTTGCTTTCCCTCTTGTTTTCAGTAAAAATCTGTCAGGGAGCCATCTCCTTTTCGCTGGTATGTATTACCTAAATTGTTTGCTTCAAGTATTTTATTACTGTTAAGTCACATGCTGTCTGGCCCTTTCTCTGTTAGAAGTGTTGATCGCATCATTCATTTCCCAGAATGTTGTACAGTTGTACTTAAACCCATGGGTTGACAAATGGAAATACATTTTTAATGTAGGTATGAAATGTGCTTCGGTTTTTCTAACCACAAATGTTTTGATTTATTAGAATGAGCCTTATTCCAGTTGTGAATAGTCCCTTAGCTGTCCTTTTCATAAATGGTGAAACCCTAGCTCCGTGCAGCTATTAACGGTTCTGATTGACTTTGGAGAAGGTGTGTTTTTACCTTCTACGTATCTAGAGTCATACCGCTTCATGGACTTTCTTTTCTTACTCTTGCTACCATCTGTAGGCCTTACACAGGAAAGCTGGTGAGGTTTTTTGTGGGTTTGTTTACAATCAGCTGAGTTAGCTAAATTCCTGTGACTAGTTCTTTTGAACTACTGGTTGCAAGGTGTGAGCAAGACTCGGTTTTGCATCTCTTGCTGAGTTTTCAGGAATCAAGTAAACTGCCTTTATTATGATTTCTAAAATGATCAAAACTCTGCAAGACAATTCAATATTTAACAAAACTGCTATGTAAAGTCTCTTTTCAAGGAATAAGTACACTGTAAAATTAATGATTTTTTTTTAATGTTTTAATATATTTGGAAAAGTTGTATTCAGAAATTCATTAGTTTGGCAACGGTGTTTTCTTTTTAATTATTTTTCCTGTAGTTATATGCATCTTGAATTTATAGGCTTTTTGTTGTGGGGTGGGGTTTTGTTTTTTTTTTTTTTTGTGGGGGTTGTTTGTTTGTGGGTTTTTTTTGAGTAAAGCTTTCTGTATAAGCAATTAATTTTCTTCAGCCACTAAAGAGAAAGCTCATTTACAATCAGATATGTGCCTGGAATATTGGGGATTGCTTTAATCAGAAACAAATGCATACACTCTTGGAGATAGAGGGCCTGCTGTGTCTTTGTTAGGAAAGCTTCCTTTGGCTTAAAATGCATTTTTTTACCCTATTGCCAAGCATTTTAAAGCAGTAGCATTTGTTCTTTATTTTACAGTTAAATTCTATGTCAATTGTGTCTTATCCTTAACGTACAGTTTTGTAAGTAGATAAACATCACAGAGGGAAGATAGCAGTGTTTGCATAGCGTTCCTTTGAAATCTGTCGATTCCAAGAAGGAAGATTCCAGTTTTCTTGGGAGGATGCCCAGCTGGTATCAAAAAGAAAGTACTGGAAGTGAGTAACAAAGTATTGCAGCAAATATCAGTCTTGGGCCAATGTTTATCCCCGTGGTGAGGCACGTCCACGTGTTGTAATATTTCAAATACCCTTCCTCCCTCTGGTGTTCCGATATGCACCCTGTCAAACTCTTAGAAGTTCATTATGTTCCCCATTGTATTCTGAAATTATATCGCCTTGATTCCAATCATGACTGATGCTACTCATGAATAGTCTCTTCTTGTTGTATGAGTAAAAATGTAGTGAGGAAGAAAAGAAGGGTGGTGTGTTGTGTTTTTTGGTTTGTTTGTTTGTTTTTTCCTGTGGGTAAGTGGCACATGTTCTGTGAGAACTTTAAGCAGAACTGTATGTTACATGAATATAATGTTGGCATACTTATAGCAAGTAACTCAATTTGGTCAAATTGATCTTGTATATGGGGCTCCAGGGTTTGCGTCAGAACCAAGAGGGTGAGTAATAGTTGTGTTGACAGGGGCTGGGACGGGAAACAGGGCAGGTTTCTCAGCATGAAGGGAAAACTCAAGAGTTTATACTGTTTATGCTTTAATCTCCAGCATGCTTTGGTCTTTCTCCGTTGTTAGAAATCTTGTAGTCCTGTCATGTAGGACAATCAGCAGTGCATGTTATTCCATGAATAGGCAGCTGTTAAATGTGTCACTTTTGATTGTGATTTTGTCCAGAATAATTTGTGTCACTCCAAGTCGTTCTCCTGTCTTTAGCCAGGATCTATTTTCTTGTGGCAAAGGTGTACTAAGCATTACATATTTACAAAACTCTCCCAGTGATGTAAGAAATGAATAAATGCAAAGGCCACTTCAGAAGCTCCCTTTAAAGACTACTTACCACAACCAGATCCAGAGAGTGGCCGGAGGTTTTGATAATCTTTTATATCGTGGCTTTCAAAAAAAGTCAATTCTAATGCCTCATGGTTTTTGTGCAGAGTACCTTTGTGTTCCTGAGACGCCAGCTAGGCCGAGGCATGAACCGCCGCCTTGTCTGAGCGACTGAGCTCTTCACTGAGCTGTTAAGACCAAATAAAGCTACAGGCATGAGCCTACACGCAAAAAAAAAATAAAAAATAAAAAATTAACCACTGACAATGCACGGATGAGACTGAGCACGTCTAATGGGGATGCCGAATGTGGGGTTTAGGTTTTCGTTCAGTATTTTTCTTTGATGTAGTTAGTTACCTTGTGTCACGTGTTATATTGCTGTACCATTGAGAAGTACTGGGTTCTGGGAAACTTTTAAGAAGCTGAAATTCTATGGAAGTTGAGGGGGGGAAGTGCAAAATAAAGCTCACAGTTCCAAAAGTCCGTAGGAAAACTCTTGCAGAGATCTTAGTATTTTTGTTTCTTCTAAAAAGAAGCCTTGTTTAAAAATTGAGCATTTTTTTGAAGCTTTTTTTTTTTTTTTCTCCTAGCCACCTTCCAGGCATTGCATTGCATTGCAGCATGCTCCTCGATGTGATTTGTTTCATCTATAATAATCTCATTTGGGGATATGACCCCTGGCCACAGCTCTCAAAAAACCCTGTGCCTAAGATATTACTCTCTCTTTTTGCTATTCAGTAAAAATGCATCCGAGACTTCAGAAAAGTTTAACAGCATATTGTCTGTGAAGCTGTTAAGTAGTTAACTTGTCTTGTTTGAAACAGGGTCCCAGTTTGCCTTAAGGTGTCAGACCACGCCTGACAGGTTATAAATATGATGATTCATAAAGTGCGGTTAGCTGGGGGGTTGGGAACGTCTAAGGAAGCTAATCCTGTTTGATAGAGAAAACAGTGGTAGTCATCAGCTAACAAAGCAAAAATATGCTCACTGTGAAAGGAGATGAGGTTTCTGTTAAACATTTACCATTTACATAAATGCCAGTGTTTTGAAAGGTATTTTCTTTTTCTGCTGTTACCTAACCGGAAAAAAAACATAGTGCATGGTTTTGTACTTGGGCACTCCTAGCTCATTTTCGTTTGCAGTTCCTGACTTCAAATACTCATTATGTCATTTAATGAAACATTTAGGATTCCCTTATATGCCATTTGTAGTTTCAACATTGTTGTCAAGCTTTTTTCCACAGTGCCCCCCTCCCTCCCCCAAGGTTGTAGAGAAATTTGGAGGAGGGAAGGGTTGGTTTTCAGTTTGTTCTTAATGAGGGATTTAATGTATTTCTTAATGAAATGGTGTTTAATGCATTAAAATATGACTGAAGGCTCTCTTGCAAGCCTTTACACGTTCACTGAAGTTAAAGGCTTATTTATATGAAGGTTTCACGATCAATCTTCTGATTGATGCTTGTTTAAGTTTTTGTACAAATTGTATTTCAAGTAGCAATTTAAATATTCCTGTACACTGTTAGTACATCACCACGTGCAGCAAAACCACAAGACCCTGAGGTACTCAAATATCTCTGATTAAAACAAGCCACAGGATCATGTATAAACAAGATACAAATATGGGGGGGGAGGGGGGAATTGCAAGGTGCTAGAAGTCTGTGTGCTGTATAAATATCTAAGATGCCAAGTAGATAGGACTGTAGCAACAGTGGAAGAAAACATAAGCAGAGCCGGTTACTTCAGTCCATAAACAAAGGTTAAGGCACACGGCTCCTCTTTGCTCTTGGACAAACCCCAGCAACAGAGACAGACGGCTGTTTAACAACTGCCTTTGCAGCACGTGTAGCTGCCTGTTCCTTTAACTGGTGGTAGTGGTGTGTTAACCCAGAAAAAGGGAGGTTTACGTCTTGTGCTTTTCGGTTGTCCTGGCATGAAACACTTTACTGCAAATAGGTGAAGTTTTATATAAGCTGCGTCAGGCTTGGTGTGAAAATCATAACTTAATGGTGTGTAGTGGGGGTTGATTGGTTTTTTAGATCTTTTATTTATGTTGCTCTAGTGTACTGTGTTTTGAGTCCTGATTGCAAACTACCAAAGGATGATTGTTCTTTGCTAATTACCCTTACTGAAGTAACAGGTGTGCTAGGCGGTGTGGTGGTAAGTCTAAGTCAGAATGAGCTGTCGTGATGCTCGTGAGACAGAATTACTGTGGAGAGATAAGAGAAGACAGCCAAAACCAAGAAAAGTGAGTTGCTTCTTGAAGCGTTGCTTCACAGGGGGGAATACTTGAAATACACACACATAATGAAAGGGAAAAGCTCAAGAAATGGTAATGTTAAAGAAGGCCTATGAGTGAAAGCAGGTTAGTTGCTAAGTTACAAGGCAATTTTGGACAGCAGCTATGTAGGCAAGGATGGTTTAACGGGTCTGTGCCGAAGTTCCCATGTTCAGAGATTATATGGAAGCATTATGTCAGCGTCAAATCATCACACGTGGAGTACAGCCGTTCTGTTGCTGGGAAAGATAGTTGTGCTGCCGGCGAAAGGAGCTGCCTTGCTTTCTGCTCCACGTAGGGCTGGGGGAGGGGGCCAGCACCAGCCTTTGTGCCTGGCTCTGTCCCACACTCAGGCAAGTCCTCCAAATTCCAGCTCCTACTGGGATAATTACATGGGGAAATCCAACAGAGAGCAGAGAGGTAGTTCCTGCCTGTTTTTCATAGCACTTCCTACCAGGGCTGCAAGCACTTAAAAATTCTGCCCTCTCAGAAGAGATCCCAGCCTGCCTGAGGATAGAAAACAATGGCCCTTGGCATAATCTTTTCTGCAGTGGGGATGAAATAGGACTGTTGAATGATAAAAAGAGACTCTAATCTTTTGCTGGGATCCCGAGGGCTGAAGGGCTTTTCTCCCAGAATGGATTCTAGCCTTTCCAAAGACAAAGAATGGTGAATTCAGTAATGAGTCCCTAGCTAGCCAGCATAATAGATTCTCTCTAAATGTCCCAAGAGACCTGTATGCGGGTTGCTTTATTTTATTTGTGGCCTTCACTACCATAGAGCTCAGATCGATGAAACTGCTCATCAGGTATGTAACCAGCATTTGTGACAGAGATTGATAAATATGGCGAAGTACAGCTAGGTATTACACAGACTTTGTTTCTTGCACTGATGCAGTGGACTGACGTAGGCTGTTGCCAGAATCTTGATTTCACTCTTTTTGGTATGTGATCAATGTTAGTCAGCTAGTCAGACTTAAGAAGCCACATTTGATCTGTATGACAATTA
>NW_009647080.1:605179-632833 GCF_000708025.1 Charadrius vociferus
ATTACTACCTCCAGCAGTATGGGGGGCTTTTCAAATAATGTAAAGGAAAGAATACTTAGTGATATAAAATGAAAAATGCATGAAAAGTAGTATAGTTTTACCAAGGGTAGATTGTGCCAGACTAATTTGGCAGCTTTCTTTGTAATAACTGTATAACAGACTTTGTAGGCGAAAGAAACATAATAGATCTAATAGCTCTAGACTTCAGGTTCCGTGTAATTTAACTTGAAGATACGAAGATAGTGCTGTTAAGTAACCTCACGATGGCAAGACAAAAAGAGTTCTTTTTGCTGGTGCTCAGGAAGACCAATTCAAACTGTAAGTGTTCTGGAGAAGGGCTACTAGGATGTTCAGAAACATGATTTATTTAGCCTAACAAATGAAAACTGAAGCTAAGCTGACTCTGGGCATGCTCTCAAGGGCACTATGTTAGTAGCAAACAGAAGAAAAGGGAAAGAATTATTTAAGGTGTAGGACACAGACTTGCCATAAGTACATCTAGGATGGAAGTTTTAAAGGTTCCTGACCACCAGAGAATTTAGGATTTGGAACAGTGGTCCAGTAGAAGCAGCAAGAAGAAATCTGGTTGGAAGACTAGCATGAACCAACACGGTCACATTATACCGTGTGGTGCTTATGTTAGCACAGACAGGACTCCATGGGGAACTTACCTCTGTTGTAGGTTTATATAAACACAGGAGGGAAATGCTTTTTCTTTTTTGGCTAGCTGGAAACTTTTACCAGAGTTGTAAATACAACATTATATCCATTGGTTCAAGTGTCAAGACTATGTCAGCATTTTTTTACAGTAATTTCAGTAGATCAAAAAACACATGTCATGCCCTAGTGTTCACTGAGTATGAAAAATGTGATTTTAAAGGGTTTTTGTTTTAGTCTTCTAATCTTCTGCCAATGCATCGAAGATAATTTACTGTAAAACTCAAAACAGCACTAATGGGCTACTCCCCTCAATATAGCATGAGTTTGAAAGGGAAAACATCTAGAATCTGAAGTGCACTAAGCCTTATTTTCATCTTGAAATAATCTTTTAAATTTCTTTAAAGATATTTTTAATATACGTGAACATCTAATTATAGCTAAAGATAATTTGTACTTCAATTATCCTCCCTTCCTCCTAGGTCCTCGGCAGATGAACAATCCCAGAAAAACTCTTTAGCCTGGATGCTCTCTGCCTCACGACACCTTGACGGATCTTCTCTCCTGCTCCCCAAAGTCCAAAGGTGAAAAAGGGTAAGTGTGTGTACAAATGTGTGCACGCGTGCAGGGAGGGCAAGGAAGGACACATCTACTCTGTCTTATGTTCATTGTGCTCTGCCCCACTGTTTATGCACACAGTTACGTCTGCGCACACAATCCTGGTGTGAACAAAGGAGTTTCTCACACTGCTATGAAAGCCATTTCTTAGAGTGCCAAAATCCTAGCTCTGTTAGCAATTTGGTTGTTTTACAGTCTTCTCAACCTCCCTCTATGATCTGCACCTTCCCTTCCCTACTCAGCCTCAAACTGCAAAAGCCAACTCCTTTTACCACAGCCTTAGTGCATTGCTCCCCTTCAGTCTGGGGGCACCTCCCCAGGGTACCTCTGCCGCTCCTCACTGTCCTGGTCCTGCAAGACCTCTTGCTGGAGACCTGAAGAAGTCGTCTTCAACAGCTGGCCTCAGCCCAACTGGGACTGATCAGAAGTCACAGCCAATTTGAGGGGAAACGGATAAAATGGAAGCCTTTCCTGGTATCTTGATGGCACAAGTAAGCTCTGCTCCTTCTCCGTTCACCAGCTCCAACTGTTGGTCATCATGCAGTTAGATGTTGCCACGCTGCACGGCAAGCCTCTGTTTTCTCATGCTTTGTTCTGGCAATGCCATGTTTCGCCTTTGGTGGAATGACACATGTGTGGTGTTATCCTGCCCTCCCCAGCCAATGGAAGAGTTGCCCTAACTGAGAAGTTAAGGTGTGATGGGGGAGAGGAAATTAAGTGATTTGGGAGGTGCAAGCTTGCAGCCTGCCTGTTCTCGGTTATTTACTTCTTTGTTTAGGTTTCCTGGGGAGAAATAGATAAGGCCCTTTAAAGAAGGTTCTTAATTGGCAGCTTGGTAAAGCGGCAGTGGGAGTGTGTGTTGAAGAAACTGGAATAAACAACAAAACCAAAACATAAGGTCATGATTCAAGCAAATATGCCAGAGGGAGCACTTGGAGCGGACAATGTTTATTGCTCAATGTAGTCTAAAGTCCAGGCAGTGTGCAGATGCAGTCCAGTGGAGCCCTCCCAAAGCTGGGACTGGAGAGGTGCACAGAGAGCAGACCACTGAGGAGGCAGCAAGTTTTCCTTTGGAAAGGGGCAATAATGATTATGCAGTAGACTGGAAACATTTAGCAGTATAAAAGGTGTCAGTGTTAGCAGCGGCAATAGAAGCTTCTGCACACTTCTTTATTAAAAAAATAAATCAGACATTAACTTTCAGTGTGAGATAGCAGGTCAGTCACTATTTCTTACACAAACTATTGCAGCTGAAAATGACTGTTGGAAAACTTCCTAATTAGCCCTGTTTGTTTTTGAAGAAAAGAAAAGTAGCTGAACTTCTGAATCTAGTTTCCTGTGGAAACAAAGCTTACGCAATCAGTGTTTGTCCTGTACCTAATAATTTTTGTTACCCTCTGGCAAATCAGATTTTGACTAAAGCTGAAAAAGCGATAATGTTAGACATAATTATTTTCTTTTTTTTAAACATTTTGTGAAATCTGGCAGCAGGATAAGGAACAGAGTCAGGTTACTGCCTTGACTAAAGAAAAGGCAAGAGTATCTCAGCCATTACATGTTGCTTGCCAGCCAGCTGGCTGCTCAGCACACACGTGCCGACAGTGAGTATTTTTATAGCTCCAGACTGGTCCCAGAGTTTGTTGTCTCTTGGTAGTGACAGTGCCATCAGAGGCACGAGGAGAGCTGGGATTATTGTGGTGAAGGAGAAAGAGATGTGGGACAAAGGACACGAATCTGTAGGAAATCAGGCTTCGTTAGTTCTGCTGCTCAGGAACAACATGTTTGTCTAACAATAGCTTTCTGCCCGAGCATATACGTCAGAACCAGATTAGATTTCTATTTGCATACCTCCTTACCTGTCTTGGGAATGCCTGCAGCATAAAACTCCTCAATCTCTCTTTCTTCCTTAAGGCACGGGTCTCTCCTGAAGACTAACTGTAAAAGTTGCATCTTATTTCTCAATAGATGTATTACTTTAAGTAAACAAAATCAGATGAACTGGGTTTAATAACAACGTCAAATGTTTGCTGTTTTTTTTTAATCCTCTTGGCTCTTCAGAAACAACATAACAGAGAAAGAGCAAATGAGCTGGATGCAATTCTGTGTTGTGCACACACACTGAGAGCACAACCTGAAGACAGTATTGTTGTGCAATGTAAACAAGGCATAGTTTTATCCTACAGATCCCTGGTAGCTGATGATCTGAGAGGGAAAGAATCCAATGGATTTCTGAAGCATAGGATGAGCCTGTAACACTGACAGGAAGAACAGGATTTTTTTGTTTTCATGTAACTGAGCACATTTTATATGTACTTGTTGAAATAATAAGCGGGGGGGAGGGGGGAACCCACAAAAAAACTTGCAGCCACTGTTCAGAAGAATGCTGTAGTATCCAAGGGATTTTTTAATCTGCAGGGAGAGAGAATAGGAGCTATGCTCTTCTTTCTGTCTTACGTAGGCTAAGGTCTGTATTATGATCATTGTAATGATATCACTGCTTCAAAATTAAAGTAGCAATGCCCAGATTCCACAGGGATGTGTGTCAGAGAAATGCATGTGCTAGTATTTAAAACAGAGTTTTCAAATATTGCTTCAGATTCAGACAAGAACCTTTTTATGCAGTTGTATAATGAAAAAAAGGAAGCTAGAGCCAAACTGGGGGGGCAGCATTAATACACGACACGGCCACTGATACAACATGAGACCTCACACGCTATTGTCGCTGCTAGCCACACCAAAGAAAATAAGTGTTTTCAAATACTAGGTAGCATTTCAGAAGCCCAGCTTTTATGGCAGTCCATCCAAAACCCGGCTGAATGTTCCCACTGCTAACCACTTTGAAAATTCACTCCAAAGAATAACTAGTCACTTAGAAAGAAAATGAGATACAATTACAATGAAATGGATATTACTTTATTAGATGCTACCACTGGGCTACTCAGTATCCAGCCATTAGTATTGTGCCTTTTCAGGGGCAAGTATTTGATGCTTCGGGGCGGGATGGGGGGGGGTGGGGAGGCAAAAAGAGCCAACTAAGCTGTGCTGCACTTCATGGGGGTAAGGGATAGTCCTTCCTGATCCCCCGATGGACAACGGGTCTGTGAAAAGAAATACAGAGCAATTACCCTAATCACGGTCTTAGCAAATGCGATTAATGATCAAACAGTCTTCCAACATTTTGGCAAATCCTGTCTTAGTGTTATTTGCCGTGAATTCCTCCCACAGCAATAAGCTGCATAAGTTGACGAAATGCAAAAAGCACTACCTTTTGTGTCCCAGGGGTGCTGTAACTTGATTATATCCAAACTACTCTTCAGTAGCTGACCTAATTTCTTCTGTTGTTATAATTTTAGAAGGAAGTTTTTACAGGCTTTTTGTACACGATATAGATTAGAACTCCAAGGTATCTTGGACAAAACAGGAGGTGAAAAATAGTGTTTTGTTCCTGGTACGTTGTTGGTTTAGTTCAGTTGGGTGTGTCTGGTGGAGGAACAGAGGAGCCTAATTTTAAGACTTTCTGATTTTGTTCACCTTGCATTTATGTGTTCTGAGGCTAAAATAAACCTTGTGTTGCACATGTACGGTGGCTAATGAATTAGCTCCAGTCATCAGCTTAACTGCTAAGAAATTTTACACTGGGTCAAACCTAATGCATTGGTGTACTGTAAGACTAGTACTTCAGACCTACTTTCAAAACAAATTCCTCAAATTCATCATTAAAAGGCTACAATACACCCCCTGGCAAGGCCTGCATCCCAATAATGTGGCTGTGTGAGTTTTGGGCTGAGTCAAGGGGATCCTGCTAAAAGCGACAGTTTGCCCAGTGCAGTGGTGAAGGGGATGGGATTTGTCTCATACAATTTTTGCAGTAACTTGCTATAGTCTGTCGATGTTTGCTCAGTCGCACCTAGTCAAACTGGTTTGCATTGTCTCTTGCCTCATCATCTGTAAGTAATCCTTTCTCTTTTCTCCCTCCCCCCCCTCCCTTTAAACTTGCTGGTGCTGATGGTTGTGCTAGAATTGTTATTAGAAAGTATCAAGGTGGAAAAAATAGAGTGGGCTTTAGAGGCCTTGTCTGGAGTTCAGATTTAACTGCTTGAAATCACTTGCTTTTGGTATATGTCCATTTCTGCAATTAATAAATAGGACTGAGTGTAGAACAGTGCTTTAGAGTCTTCCCAGCCCTTCCCTATGCGATTCAAGGAACTACATTTTTCTGTCATGGCACATGCCTATGGTGAGAAATCAGAAAGTGGTTTTTGAGTGGCTTGAGCTGAAACCTTTCCCCTTGCTCACGAGGGGAGAAAGGCTGGCTTGCAGCAATTTTTAACCCAGGAATGCAAACTCTGGGGAGATGAAGTCTCTTGAATAGCTGTGACAGTGGTCCTAATTTAGCGTAAAGCATTCTGGGACTAAATAAATGGCACACCAGAGAGAGAAGAACTGGAAGGAGCCCGCAGAAACTGTGCATGAGTAACCTAGGTTGTTGTGCTAATGAGATTATGTTTTGCTTTGAGATCTCCAGTAAACAAAAACAGAATCATTTTGTCTTGTCCTATGTCATGGGGAGGGGGAGGCTAGGATTTATTTTTAATGACCAAAATAGCTGTCCAGCTGCCAGGGGGGGTGCCTTGATTTCCCCCACCCCCACCCCAGCTATCCGTGAGAGTTACAGGGAACTTCTTCTTTTAGCCCTCTCTATGCCACCAGCCAGTGTTCTCCAGCCAAGCCTCTCCAGACCCCCCTTAGGGTCAGGCAGCACCCCACATGCCCTTGTTTTTAGCTTCTCCATTCATGTTTGGTGGGATGGCTTTCCTGCCCCGGGGTCCAGCCTGGGAAGTGGTTGACAGCAGGGCCCTCCTCGCTTCCCACCCCACTTTCTCTGGGCTGGGGCCTCCCGGAGAACCCCAGTACGGGGGAACCTCTCTGTGTTGCTGGGAGCCCCCTTCTCCAGGGAGGGCGGCTTTCTTCTCCCTGCAGGCATTGCAATGCTGTCAGCCCCCCGCTGAGGTGGTGTTTGATTTCCCTGTTCCATCTTTGAGCACATATCTATAAAAATGTGTATATTATATATCCTCTTACAGTGATATAACATACAGTGAGAATAGGCTGGTTTAAGTCCCTTTTATACAGCTTATCAGCCTCCCTAATAGGGAATTCATGGTGTTTTAATTATATTGACGTGGTTGCAGCAATATGTAGTTCTCTGTGTAAAAACAGGATGAGAAAAATCCCCTAGGTAAGAGAAATACTGCTGGCCAGTTTTAGAAAAACCTTCACACGCATAACTTTTGTTTCAGGTGTCCTGCTATTCTCCATACACGAGAGAAGCTCTTGTTTGTAATGGGCTGATTAGTCATTTGACAAGTAAGCATGTTTACTCATAAAGCACCCTATCTAGCTGCATGCATGACTAAACTGAGTAACTACATAATTATATTTCTGTAAGTCAAGCCTTCTCTGCTGCACCCCTTTCCTTGCGTAGGTTTGTTTTATTCTCTCCTGTCTGTCATGTCCATCATTCACACTGTGTGCTCCGCTTAGCACAAAGCGCAGTGCCCAAGGCGGTGTTTGATCACAGATGTGTTCTGTATTGATACATTTTACAGCTCACTTGTTCTGCTCAGAATTCAGAGGTGATACTGATTTTTAAAAATTTGAAGAAGAGAAAACTCATCTTCAAGTGTACCCAAACTTGTATTCAGCCTTACTCATTGCTTTGAGTGTTAGGCAGAAGCGTCACTGGAGTTCTTATGGGACTGGTTATCCCCCACAAATATGAGCATTCATATGGCTTATAGATGTAGCTCTGCCGTTGCTACTATGGAGTGTCAGGCTCTAGGGCTCCCAACTTGCAAAATTATTTTCTTTAGACTGGCATTAACAGAGCCCATACAACAGCACTGTTCAGAGGATGAAGCTGTAAAGTAGAAAGTGCTAGGCAGAAATTCAAACACACTGTGGAATTGCTGGACTGGGCAAAAAAGCTGTTAGCCTGGTAAGTCTGGCTCATTCATTTTCTTCCATCCTCAGCGCAGTGCAACCACAATTTCTATCCCACGTACCATCCTTAAAGATATTTTAATATTTTAGTGCACTCCAGGCAGTTAATAAATTCTTTCCTATATTTGTGACTGCTTGACTTTCATCAGCTTCTGTTTATTTGTTCATTGTATTTTTTAGGCCCTCAGTGGGGGGAAGAAACCCCAAACACTAAAAACATTTTTCCAGTCTTCTCAAATTGTTCTCTAATCACTGCTGGACACTTTTTCTTTCTTTTAGGCTGCTAAATTAGGAGTTAACTCCAGTTTCCTACCTAGTTTCTTCAAGTTTACCTGAAAGAGGCAGCATGGAGGGAGAAGACAGCTTGCCCAAGTTTTATGATTTGTATTATAGCTATTCGGGCAGAATGAAAAGAAGTATGAAACAAGGAGTGTCAACAAATTTCACAAGGATTAATGTTTGCATCACTGATAAAGCAGAAGAAGAAACGCATGGCATGATAAGAAGTAGAAGTGATCAGAAGAGGGTGTGACTGTGAAGGAGGAAGAAAATTAAAAGTTGAGTGATGGTAAAAGAGGGAGTCAGGGATTTAAACAGGTAAGAAAATGGGCAAGAATAATTGTATTGACTTTTGGTTTGTAATAGGGGGAAGGGGCAATCATGGTTTTCTCCCATATGGATATAGGGGAGATGAAAACGGAGGGAACATACAAGAGTGCTGTGACTTTGAGAGAAAAGTTTGCAAAGCTTGAACGTGGTCCGGCTGCCTGGGGGTAGGGCTGGCTTTCATTAGTCCAGGCAACAGGGATAGGGCAAAAGAAAGGGCAATGCTTATAAACAGAGTAGAGGGACTAGAGTAGCACTTCGGGGGGCTCCTCAGAAGTTCAGCAGCAGCCACGTGGAAGTTGAATTGGCAAAGACAGACACTTCCCCAAGAAGACGCAGTGGCTACAATGTAGGAGTGGATGGATGCAGAGACCAAGATAAATGCACGTCACTGATGCAGAATGTTGCCAACGTGACTGGGTACTGATCTGCAGGGAGAGGCAGAAGAGGGAAAGCCTGCTGAGATTTCCATTTCCGTGGCGAATGGGAATGGAAAAGGAAGCCTCATCTGTCAAAAGGAAGAAGTGAGGATGGAGTTGTGAAAGCCAAGGAGAGAAAGTGTTGAGAGGAAAGATAAAGTTGGCAGAGAGATGACAAAAGTAAGAGACAGGGATCGGCGAAGATATAAATAAAGACAACATCATTTAAGGAAGCAAAAGTCACAAGAGCAATTTCATTGGTGCAATGAGAGTAGATAGCAGAATGTCAGAAATGCAAAACAGAGTAGAAAAGAGGCTTGGAAGTACTTGCTGTACGTGAGTTGTGCTATTAGTCTTGGTGAGAGATGAGCCAAGGAAATGAGGAAATGTTGTGAATATTGAGAATAACAGTGTGCACACTAAGAGGAAAGTTAGTGGAGGCTCTGAAGGACAGAGGGAATGAGAGAGAAGTGTCAAGGGTGCGTGAAAGAGAAGTGGTGTGAGTCTTAATAGATTTAGGAATTGGGCTATGCAGTCTTGCACTGTAAAAAGGAGAAGTCATAGGAGAAAGCTTGCCAGCATGGGTAGCGAAGATGTTTTCAGAAACTTTTCTTGCCACTCTCTGAAATCTGATGGATATGCATACATCCTTTAGTGTCAAAGTTGGTTTTCAGACAAACCAGCAAGATGGAAGGGAAGAATCAATCATAAGGAGGGAGAGTTAAAGAAAGGAGGGAATCATTTTGGTAGAGGAATATGGAACTATCTAATTAGTCTAACTGGCATCATCTGTCATTTCCTACAGTATCACCAGTTCTTAGTATTCACTGTACTGAAAGTCTGTGTAATGAAAAGTCAGGATTCAGGTCACTTGACAGACAGACAGATATACCTGCTGACTTCTAAGCTTACGCCTGTGTCTCTTTTGTCAAAGATGAGAAGCATGGAAAGAAAAAACAGTTTTCAAAGTCAGGGTCAGCAGAGAGAAGCATGTAATTTGCATTTTGCTTTATTAATGTGGGTTAGCTCAGCAGGTGAAGTCTAGCATACTGATAAATGATTTTGTAACAGGAAAAATAGGGTCAGTGACTGCAAATCGTTTTTCCCCCCGAAGTAAAGGAGGCACTATTGGCAGGGGGACTTGGGGGGGTTATATTTCATTTCAGTCAGGAAGTACAGATGTAGGCTGGACCAAAAGGGCTCTGAATATATCACCAAGGAAAAATTATGATGAAAATGAGGTGGAGCTAGGCCCTGGAGTTATCACACTGTCCTGCTCCTGGGTGGTGATGGTTAGCTCCTGTTGTATTGGGTCCACGTGTTCTCCCACTGTGTTTAATCTGAGCAGCTCACAGAGCTGGCTCTATCGCTGGTTTCTTGCACAGAAACCCTCTGTTACCCCTCTGTGGAAACGAGACCTTTTACAGCTTGGCTCCTATAATCTCCCAAAACAAAATCACCCCTCCCTTTACCCCACACTCCCCATTAGCTCAAGCACAGGTCTTATCCCTCCCTTCCTATAAAGTAACACTGAATTACTGAGTACAAAGCATCCCTTCATGGACGTATGGTTGTGGAAGCAATTGGGCACATGCGTTGGAGGAGTACTAGCACTGATCATGTCCTGCTGAGGCAGCTCAAGGAACATAGACAGATCTGTACAAAATAATCAGTATCTATGTGTTTTTCCTTGCCTGTGTCTTCCGAGCTTTCTTTGGGCTGAGGTCAGATACTTTGAAGCCTTCTGCTGTCCTCCAAATCATGGGAAACTTCTTTAGCTGTGAGTTCAATCTCACACCTAAACTGACATGCCATGAAAGGAGGATTGTCTTTTCTGTTCCACTGCTCAAGCTTTCTGTGCCTCCGAGTGCACCCTCAGCCTGTCAGGCCCACGGTGGGATTAGACAGCTCATCTCACCCGATCCAATAATTACTCGCTGCCGAAAGGGGTGATCCCACTCCACCTCCTCCCAGCAGCTTCCCTTCCTGTGGCACTGGAGCTCATCTTATCTCACAGCAAGGATTTCAAGGGACCTAAACTAGTAGAAAATTAACTCTGCCAAAGAAGGTGAGCAGTAATTTTGCTGGATTAGCTAGGTGAGCCATCCCACCATGGGATCACACGAGCACAGCCTGGGGGAGACAGGACTGCCACATGTGGTGTCAGAGCGCTGTTGGAGGGGCTTGGCTACATCATCATGCCATACCCCACAGCATTGAAGAATCCATGCTCAATGCTGGTCCGTGCTCCACCTCTGAGAAAATTCTTCCATTCCTTGCTCCTGGACATCGGGCAAACTCAGTGGGACTGATTCAGCCTCTAGCTATATGACTTTCCAGAGATGCTCTCGTTTTGAATGGGAGCAACTGAGTTTTAGTAACTCTGCTTTCTCATCTCTGATGAGGGCATGTGACACGGGTTGACAGTTCAGCTTTGCATCCACTGAAACATTTGGTAACTCAGAAATTTCTTACCTGAAACCAGAATACAAAAATTACACACAGGCACGGTCCTTAAATTGTCACAGTTAGGCATGATGAAGCACCTACACATTGACCCAGAGCATACATTACTTTTCCCGATTATATTGACTCTGGTATCAGAACCACAGAATAGGGATAAGCAGGTACTGAATTGAGATGAATTTATACCTATTTTTTATTGAGACTGACATTTGTTTCAGTTTCCAGCACTATTATTAAAGTGAAAATATGTAAGCTATGCCATATTTTGTGTTCCAATTTATTGGTGTAAATAAAATGAGGGGTTTTTATCCTTTTAACAAAGTTCTCTCAGAAAACTGTTGGCACTCTCTACTCTGGCTTGCAGTGACCTTACATTGATGTAATTTTTGTGTGTGTCTGTGTGTCTCCTCTTTTTCTTTTCATTCATACTTTATCTATTGGCACAGAGCTAAATCCAAATTTCAGCAACCTGTTCCCATGGCTAAACAGCCAACCTACTGTCTTTTAACTGTCATTTTTTAATTTTCTGGATCCTGGATCTATAATCTCAGACAAGAGAAGTTAAAAGCAGGGTAGCATTACATGCTCTAGTCTTTTGTGATATATTTATATCCTGCATGAACATAATCATTTTACTTGGATCCAACATATATCTGAGATAGAAAACATGATAGAACATTTGAGAAATGACAACAACTATTTTGTCTTTGAATCTGGTAATTAAAAACTAATTTGTCAAACTAAAGGCATTCTATTGTGTTGGCTTACATCACAGTGCTGTAATACCTGGAACACACAACACAACTACACCTGTAATCCTTTGATTTGTTTTTGTCTAACTTTAAATAGTACAACAAAATCTTCTGGGTAAGTAAGTGTGCCTGTAGAAACCTTGCATTGTTACATAGGTTTCTAAACATAGCACTGTATGTTCATTTCGAAAGGAAAATAGACAACTATTCTTTAATTACCACCTTTTAGCTCTGTTTACTTAGAGAGATACTCGTATCTCTAAGCAAAGGAGCCGCCTCCTCTTCAAGGAAGTTATGCCATCACTGTGTCCCATGGGAAACCTTGGGCTATGGGGCCTTTGCAGCATGGCAAAGTGGACCAATACAGAAATTGGTTCAGTGACTAATTGTACTTGACTAAATGTGGCGGGGGGTTGCTGGTTTTTTTTTCATAGGGTGACAGGAATGTGTTTAAATAGCGGTCTGCAGAGGAATTGCTGCTCCCCTCACTGCCTGTGGCCGCTTCAGTGGGTGCCATGCAGATGTGGTCAAGAGGCAAAAAATGAAAGGTGACTTAAAGTGACTTCTACTCTCTCGCTTGCAGGAGGGCCCGCACTCGCTGCAGCAGTGCAGACAACTTTGAATGAATCACAGGATTCCAAGAATTAGTGACAAACCTCGTCACGTGGGCAACCCCCAGCACAGGAGCTGCCAGAACAATGCAGTGACTAAGGAGGCTGATGTGATCCCTGGATGTAGAATACCTTCCGTAGGAGTAAAGAGGTGATATTACAGTAACATTAAAGGAATAGCATGTCTTGCTCTGGTGCCCACGCTTGAGAAAAATTATGTTGACAATTTAGGCTTCAAAAAGGAGCAATAAGAGTTACATGATATCGAAGCAAAGCTGATTTATGGTAAGAGACTTACGATCAGTCTCTTTAGTTTAGTGAAAAGAAGACTAACAGGGAACCCGATGATGAACAGTAGGCTGGTGCAGGTTCTTAGCCCCAAGGGTCTCTGTCATCCTGCAGACAAAGACATAGCCACATCTTGTGGCAGGAGGTGAAAGCTAGAAATAAGGTAGATAGAGTAGTTCCGGGTAAAGATATCAATTAACTTAATCACAGTATTGTCCTTGCATCATATTCTGGCTTAACAGCCACAGGAGCCCTTTTAATTACTATGGCAAAGGTATCATGAAATGTGTGCATGAATAATTGAGATGATATGCTATGTAAATAGGGCCAAATGCAACTACCAGAGGTCAGAGAACTCAAAAGGGCTGACTGGGACATCTGCATTTGAATAGCTCTTAGGGGAGGATTGTGCAAATAAAGGACTCTATTGCTGCTATGGGGAATTCCAGGAGATGCTGGTTATGGCCTTCCCAAAAGCATGATTTTCCTGTATTCCTTCCTGTGCCATCTCTGCCATGTTATCCTGTAAAACAATACATCATTCATCTTCACATTCCTCCTCAGGGCTGGATTCAGGAGTCATACATGTATTCAGGGAAAAATACTCCTATGCTTATCTCCCATTAAAATCAATGAGTTTTTAGGCTGCCTGAAGATAAACATAAGAGTTCGGTCTTCTCTGAATGCAGCTGTGTAGCCTACTGATTGTGTCTAGGTAAAGAGCCGGTAAGGATCTTTCATTCGTTTCTTTGACTCCAAACCAGTTTATTTCACGTTGTCTATTTAAACGCTAAGTGCTTTAAAGTGCAAACTGTCATTTCTATGGATGTAGTGTTTAGCACAGCTGAAGCCTCTCTTGATTGAGAGTTCTCGATGCAACCTGAATGCAGATAATAGAAATTTATAATAAAGCTTGTATTAATGCTTAGTCTCCCATGCTGTATAGCTTGACACCAGTGCTGCTTTATCACTGCAAGCATTTACAAAAGCTACAGTCTTTCTGAGAGGACTCATCGAACGCTGTTGTAGAAGGATTTTGTGCTTTGTCTCACAGCAAATACTTCCAGAACTGGACTGTTTCTTTTCCATGACCATCACAAATTAAGACTACATACATTTCATGTGCTCAAAGAAGAGCAAAAGAAATCAATGTTTGCTAAACAGAAGTTAATCTGATTCTAGCTAAGGACTGAAATAAAGGCTTTTAGCACACACGGGCAGTTGCTAGGTCCTTGGGTAACTGCCTGCCCTTGGCTCTCTGTACATAGCTCTAGTTGCTAGCGGATCCTGGTTGAAATTCAAATCAGTTTCGGCATTGCTGCTGTCTCTTCTAATTGACTCTGTCGATACACTTCGCTAGTGGGAGGGACAGAGGAGCAAAGCAGGCAGAAAGGACCAGCTGATTCCTAACACATGCTAGGCTATTCAGGAAAATATTATGGACGCGAGGGCCTGACGCTGCACAAGCATTGGGATTCCCCATGCCCTGCCAAGGAGCACTGTCAGAAAACCAAAAGCAATTTTTTTTTTTTTTTTTTTTTTAGTGTTAGAAGCATTAGGGCCAGACAGCGGTTGAAAACCACAGCTCAGTTGGCGATGAGCGCTGCGCAGCAGCGGAAGCGTGTGGAAAAATTCTGGCTGACTCATCCATAATTCATCTGGCATCCTGGGGAATGTGCGCACTGGAGCAGGATCCCTGGCACTCCTGCCAGGGAGAAGCCTGCTGCCCCGGCAAGACATGGGCAGCAACAAGCCCTCTTCCACCCAGGTAACCTCGCAGCCCCCAGGCTTGCTGTGGGGGAGCATAGCCCTGGGACACTTAACGACTTGCGCTTCATGACGATGCTGCTGTGCGGAAGGGTCAGCAAGGGAGCTGGCCCCATACCTTGGGATAACACGTGTGATGATTTGAGGAATCCATCCCAGCCCGTTCAATATTTGCATCTTCATACCTGCGTGCATGTGACGTGAACTCTACTTTGGGTGACTCTGCTCTTGGTGTACAACCTCTTACTGGGATGTGTTTCCAAGGGCTCCTGGCAAAGGAAGGGCTAGCCAGGTGTTATTAAACCTTAATGATCTGTTCACACAGAACGCAAAAGGTAGGTGGCTGCAACCCAGGGCAAAGTAGTTTTTAAGCCTGACCTTCAGCTTGGAGGTAGCAAAGCAACATATTCCATGTTGCGGGATTTCAGTCACCTGATGAGGTTATTTTGAAGGTATGACTGGCCTGAAGGGACAAGTAGAAAGTCTTGCAGGCTGTTTGAAAGAAAAACAGAAGAAACAGGTTGAGTATCAGAGACTGTCCATGATTTGCAGTTGTGTGCAGTGGCCTAAACTCAGAGGAGCTTGCAAGAGAATCTTATGGAAAAGAATAGTGACAAGTAGCAAGGAAAAAAATTACACAGACAAATGAAAGTAGATATTAATTACTTTATCTCAGTCTATGCATTTCTTCTACTGCCCAGGGCTGAAGGAGCTCACTCCTTCAGGACTGACTGCTTCCACTGATTTTCTCAAGGGATGAATGAAGTTCAAAGTACTCAAAACACCAGAGCTGCAAAATAAGCTTGCGGGAAATGTATCCACCATTAGTCCTGGGACTGTGTGGTCAGCCACACAGTCTAGGCAGAGCAAAGAGCTGAAGAGCACGTATACCTGGTGGTGCCCAAACACAAGGGTCCAGGGTTGTCCACCTGGATTGCAGATGCCCCAAGACACCTGTGGATCAAGAGGGCTGTACGCCATAACGGTTGCCACTGTGGTTAACTTCCACCTGAGCACACTATCGGTGACAGCATGGAATAACTTGACAAAACAAGATTCAGAACTCATTAGCTAGCCCACACAAGTCAAAACCATCGGTTACATTCAGAGTCTGCAAATGTCTATCTATTCTACTTCCAGAAGCTGTATTTCAGGAGAGTATCTTTTCAGGGCTGTAGTCATTGTCACTACCCACGATCATTTAAAGAAAAAAAAGACAACATGACATAGAGACATAATCTAGCAAATGTAGCATGTTTTAATAATAAGAATTCTGCCTTGCCAAAGCAAAGTTTCTTTCCTACATGATGCTTAATCTCACATGTACTTCCATGGTTATTTTCTTGTCTTAAATCTAATTACTTTCCAGTATTTCAGTTTGTCATATCTATTTTCATCTCATGTTCTGCCACTGTTCCCGAGAGTACACTCCATTGCACAATTCTCAGTATTATTTATTTTGAGACAGCTTCTGGGATAAAAAATTAGTCCTGGGATTTATCCACAGTTTTGACACTGGCCAGCTGGGTGACTTCTGGCCAAGTCACTGCATCTCTTCAGCACCGTTTTCCCAGCAGTAAGAGTGGGCTAACGACTCGTTTTGAAAGCACATGGAGATCTGCAGATGAAGTGCTATATAGTTTATAGTCCCTGTTTACAGCAACAATTTCACTCATGTAATAGAGTTATGTACTAAATTTTCCCTTTTTTTTTTTTTTTTCAGATGAAAACCTGAAGCCTAGCACCTGTCAAAGTGCTTATTAACCTATAACAGAATTGGCAAAAACAGGTGATCACTGAATGTTTCTTCTCCTCAGCCTGTTTCAAACAGGCACAACAGTAATAGAGACAAGCTTTTAAACTAGATGTGACCTATTTGGAACATGTACAATCAGTGCAGACTTTGCTCACTCGTTCTGATTTTTGGTTTCTTAAGGGTGGCCTCTGAGGGAACAAGTGCAACATTTCTTATACCTTTGACTACCTGCACCCTAAGCCCAGCCAGGCAGGGGTGCTGCTTGAATTGCAGCAGCCCCCAGGACGTGGTAGGGAAGAACTGCATGAATTTGAGAGGAAAGCCTCACTGTGACACTTGCTTTTTGGTCCTGCCTGGGAGTTCACTGAACTCCACACAGAAGGTCTGTCAAGTTAGGAAGGTTTCCTGTAGTTTCTGCCTCTTCAAAAAATACCCAACAGCCAGATTAAATCTGTCTTGCAGTGACTTTCATGTCCTCAGATAGAGGAGTCTCTACAGGGATGCAAGTGCAAGGGCCAAGTAATTGTGCTAGACATGCACGAGTTCATTTTAAAATGTTTCCCGTTTCACCCTTATGCATGATATTCTCTTAAAAAAAAAGCAAATTCAAGTTAGCACTATATACATTTTCATAAACAGTATCAACTGTGGGAAAGGTTCTTTCAACTCCATAATATATATAATCGTGATACTGTAGTAATCTTGTACAGTAATCAGGGTATTTTAGCTCTGAAGTTGACATTTGGAGTCCAGCCATATATCAAAAAAAATCCCCCAAAAAGGTGGGATTAGTCAGATTACTGCTGGCTTGCCTTTTCATTATTACCTCATGTTTATTTCCTCAGTTGTGCATTGCATAGTTCAAACATTGCGTGCCCCTTAGTAGCGAACATCTCAATTCCTGTTGAGATACGGGGTCCTGGCTTTGATCCCTGATATGCTATGCATCAATGTGAAGCTTGATTTACTAGTGAGAATCCAAAGGAGTTCAAAATCCTACTAGCACAAGTGACATTTGAGGACCAGGACTAGGACTTTCGTTTTGGGGCTGCAAATCAGAGATTTTTTGCAGTATTAGAGTCGATGTCCATCATCTGAGCCCTAGTAAACAAAGGCAAAACTGAGCAGTGCCCAATATGTTGATGTTTATTTTAAGAGTATCATCTTGCAATGCCAAATTCAAGAATTTGTCTCATGCATCTGTTGATTTTGTAACTAAAGGACCGTTGGTCAAATTGTTTTCCTTACTGCTTCATAATTGTGGGAGGAAAACATGTAAGTGGATCAGAATTGTGCACCACAACAATGAACATAACTCTCATTTAAGGCACAGGATATGAGATAGAAGAATCACACTGGAGCCAGCTGAGGACAGCTCTTCTACCAAACACTCAAGTTCCCCTAGGAGGATTTCATCCAACCCTTGAAACCTAGCTGGGATATTTCTTCCAGTAGAGCTACACCAGTAGTGTAGGCAGGGTGCAGACGTTTTACCATGGTGAACCCATAGGAGCTTGGTTGCACTTTGCTGCATTCTTGGCAGCACTAAAGGAGCCTGAATTAGTGAATTTTGTTCATGTATGTGTTTGTAAAAGGCACAATACTGGATGTTCAACATCACCAAGAAGCCAACATAAATATACTGTGGTAATGACCTGCAGGATGTGGAAGAGAATATCACTTAGTGATAAGTAAATACATAGAATAACAATTCAGGTCTTGTTAATTTGACAATGTCTTTACATTCAATACAGTAGTAGATACCAGGCCCCTTCCTACCATGCTTTTTAAGTTCTGCACTCAGCATTGGAGGCTAGATATTATACCTGTACAGTATGTCCTTTCTTCTCAGTTAAAAATTAAAGTAAAAGGTCATTATCAAACAGGCTCAGAAACTATACAGGGTTTTGATAAAATACAGGGCTAATTCTATTTGTATACAGCCCTTCCTCCTCTTCCTATCTTCCCCTGCTTTTAGGACCCCTATTAAAAGGAAGAAGAGTCGTCTTTCAGGCGGTGCTGATGTCCATCATCAGTACACTTCGTGGAAAGATGTTGCTGGGTATGCATCATTGGCATTCATTTCTTCAGAGACCTAGAGAACCCTTGGTTGCCAGAGCCAGACAACATAAGCTCAGATACCCATCATTTGGCACTTCTTGCTGGCCAATTTTTAACTACTGCTTTCACACGTATTTGTTACTAGCTGTTCATGAACAAGGAATGATTAGTTCTTTGTTACAGCGGGGGAGGTGTCCTAAACTTTTCCTGCACTGTTGCCCCAGCAACGTTTGCTGTCTTTGTCTTCCAGTTCCCATCAATCCTGCTTGAGCCAATACCAAGCTGTAAGCGCATACCTGACCAAGGAACGTTTAAAAGATTTGTGTGGCTGCATTTATATTCTCTGTGGGTAGATGTGGTTGTAATACTTCCTTTTCCTGCATTTTTCACTGTGATTCAATATTCCTTCTGTACATAAGACTGTGCCACTTTAATTATGGATCGTGCTTCCATTTAAATTGATAGAGAATTTGTATTAAAAGTTTGAAAGAGAAGTTGCTGCCTTCTCTGCTATTAATAGTATTACTGCTTTATATAACTACATGATTCCCATGCAGTAGATAAATTATAACAGACAAATAAGCATCTCTGCCCACAAGGAACTTTTACTTCTGCATAAAAAGAGATGAAAGGATACAGAGCAGGAAAGTTCAATGCAGAAAACAGACTGAGGTTTGGAGGGTAGATGGAAAATGCTGCAAAGAAGTAGCAAGTCTGCAAAAGGTCAAATCTTATCCTAGCAATGAGGGGCAGTCAACAGAATTAGGGCCAACATTAATGTCTCATGCTACGTACAGCAATTCCGGGATTAGCGGTGACAATCGAGATGTCAGTAACTGAGGTGAAGAGGCTATTTTTCCTATGAAGTGTTAAATTTTGCAGGTGTATTTCCTCTTGCCCAAGGTCTGTCTCACCTCTTCCTATGAGCCAGGGATGACGTGTCACTGAGTCACACCTCACTTCAGCTGCACCGCATCTTCCGCAGCTTTTGGTCCCACCTCTTCAGCATTTTGCCAGTGCTACCTCCTGTTCTCCTCGCTGAGACACAAAGCTCAGGCAGGGAAGCGGGGCAGCGAGCCAGCTCATACCCATGGCTGGCTGCTCGTCCTGCTGGGCCACCTGCATGCCAGGTTGGGCTGCACACGCGGCTTGGCTTTGTGCTGACCAGGCATGGCAGGAGGCTGCTCAGCAGCACCTCACAGCGCGTCCGGCACCCACAGGGGCCAGGTAAAGACCCTTGTGCTGAATTGCATCAAATAAAGGAACTCGTGCTGCAGGCAGAGCCTTTGGAGATCAAAAGCATGCTTTGACCAACATGCCATCCCTAGAAGCCAAATATGTACTAAAAGAACTCACTAAGAGCAAAACACCCCTCCCTCCCCCGCCCCCCCCAAACCCCCCCAATTATACTATCTGAAATGACATAGATTGAAATTTCCCATTCAGTGAGTTTAAAGTAAATATCTTATGCCTGTAAAAGTATTGTAAGACATTATAAAGATTTCAAAGTCAAGCACCCATAATAATAAGAAACATGTTAATTTGGATTAAGCTTTGGAGCTATAATTCTTTCCCTCTGAGTGCATTTGCATTATTTGTATGATCACGTATAACTTTTTCCAGAACGCCGAATGCACAATTAAACAGGAACCGGTTCATCTGTTTTTGTCAAATATGCTAGAATGGGAGGGATGTCCTCCAGGTACCTGTCTCTCTCCATTAACTGCTGACAGAACCGAGGTGAGAACTTCAGAGAGATACCTAATGTGCTGGTCAGTGAAGCGATTCCTGCTTCTAGTACTGACACAGAACGCTCTTACTGGGTGTACTAGATTTGTTCCCAGTAAAGCTCACCACCAGCTGATCCGTGACCAGTGCAAGCTTTCCGCAGAAAGAAATCATAGTGCTTGACAGCTTCTGGTACACTTAGTGTGTCACTCACTGGGTAAGAGGCCTCTGTGGCCTGGGAGCCTTATATCAATCAGAATTGAAACATGTCTCTCAATGCACCAGTTCGTACCTTTCTGCAGGCTGGCAACAACTTTTAGAAATGCATTTTCGGGTTCTTCAGAGTCTTAAATGAACTTTTTTTAGCATGGACCCTCATCTAAAAATCCAGGCTGGTTGGCGCAGCAAACAAGAAAAACCTATCTTAATTAAGCTAAGGATAGGATTTTCATATGTGATTTGTATTGCTGTCACTAATGATCTGGTTCTCCAATACAGCCTCGTGCTATTAGTTATTGTTAGAGAGAATGACCTTTTCTACAACATATGGCCTCCTATAGACTGTGCTTTTGTAAGGGTATGTAAAAGCTGGGGATAAATGCTATCTGTCATATGAATTTAATATGACACTCAGTAAACTTGCAACTTGCTAGGACTGTGCTCTCAACACATCCGGCTGCTAACTGCAAGACACTATATAAAAGGAGGTGTTTGCATTCACAGAGTTTAGTCAAAGTTGCTTGGCACGTCAACAACATAACATATTCACTAGAAGAAATAAGGAGTCTCTAACACAATGACATAACATATTCACTAGAAGAAATAAGGAGCCTCTAACAAGCAAGTTTATCCTAGAACTCCTAACCACAGACCATTAAAATTAAGCAAACTACTTGTTTATCAAAACCTGCCTTTAATTACCAAGAACTAGCCAAGTGTGACAAATCCATGAGAACACTGAATTGTTAGTTTCCTGCGATCTTTATGTTTAAAAATAAATTCCTCTCTACCATGAGATTTAATCTGCTGAGGCCTGGGACTACAGACAGCATTTACCTATTAACAAGCATTATTATACATTAATTACCTTAAGAAACAGAAAAGTGAACTGAAGTTAGCAATAAACAATGGAGAGGTTTTTGAGATGGAGAAGATTTGCACTCCACACTTCTCAACCTTTCTCAAAATATGCCCAATATATTAAATATGAAGGGATCTGTACATACAGATTACTGCTTGTTGCTCTACAAAGCTGTAACATGGAGAAGAATGCTGTTAGGTCAAATTAGGTGTTGCTGATTTTCATTATTTCATTACAAATCCTTCAATACTTTTTTCAGCTGCCAAAGTCAAGGGACTGCAGTAAGAATCCCAGCTTTTATAATTTTTAAGCAAGTTTTTAATTCTTCTGTATGGCAAAAGCTTGTAAATATGAAAGGAAGGTCTCTGAAAAGCTCAGAAAACAGATGGCAAATAACCAACCACCTACCCATCCTCTCTAAATGTCTTATTTTTAAGAAAATGGGCTTTTAAGCCAACTACATTTGTGGGTGGGCATTGACTCATGAGTTTTGAACACTTACTGTGGCAATCCAAATCTGGATCAAAACTTAATGTTTCAGAAAGCCCTGTTGAAATTTTTTTTAAAGCAACAGAAATGCTTGTATTCCCTTTAGTTTTCAGGTTATCCAAATTAAATCCGCATTTTCAAACCACTCAAGCATTCCCTTACATTGTTACTAATCAAAACACGAGAAACCTGTTAGCACATCAGTCGCAGGAGGTTTTAAGAAGTTAAGCAAGTGCCTGTCAGGAGCGCTCATGGGACAGCTGGTCCAGCCGTGGAGGGGAGAGGAGGTCAGATAACCTCTCAGTCTTTCTCAGCATTTTGATTCCTAGAAAGGAAAATTGACTTTATTATTAAGACACTTCCAAGGGGGGCAGTACCACCCAGCTGTAACAAATCAGTGACAATACTGCAGCTTTTATATAGTAAAGATTTTCATATCATACTTTATAGCATCCTCACACAGCTAAGTTCATAAGGTAAGTTAAAAGAAGTTGCCAAGTAGATAAGATTCAGTCATTTTTATGCTGATTAAATGATATTGTTGATGACAGAGGTTAGCATAGGTGTGGCTTGGCAAACAAAAATAATTGCTGATCATCATAATAATAATATGTACCAGAACAGGAAGCTACTCTTCCGCCAAGCTTCTGAGTGTATACATTGCAATCATGACAGCATATATAATGGCAAGTTAATCTTAAAAACAATCACCTGCAAAAGCATGACCTTGTTTGAAATATTTTAATTGCTCTGTCATGCAAGTATTCTCCACAGTTACTATGACTGAACAAAGTTAGAAAAACATTGTGCATTTTGTCAGACGATACGCTTTGTAGATGCATGGTTTTGTACTCTTAAAATAAAAGGAGGCAACTGTCTGTACATCCTACAGGTTTCTGGTATATTTAATATATTCCATAAATCATAACATAATGATGAGTCCTGTACAGTAAAATACTACTGTCTAACAAGGGCAGCAGATTTTCAGGATTTCAGATTTCAGCAGATACTCAGAATTTCATGCTAATTTGTTTCCCTGGAACAGATCTGAAAGAGGCAAACTACAGATTGGCAGTAGGACTGGGAGCAGCTACAATAACTAAAAATTATTAAAACTCAGTGTTTTCACCGGACAGTTTCATGTTCCTAACATCCATTTAAAATCTACTTCTGCCCCTAAGATTAGCATGCAGAATGTCTGAATTTGTAGGTGTGAGAGAGGCAGAGAGGAAAAAAAAAAAAGTTTCTCATATGTAAACATCTATTTTAACTGAAGAGCCAAGTGAGCTAAAGCAAAAAGCGCGACGAAACTCCATCTGCGTGCAATTCCCGGAGCCTTACTCATCTCACTTCCTGATTCTCCTTTTTGGCCTCCTTTCCCTTAGGGCCCTCCCACCTCTATAAACACCATAACAATAATTACCCCGTCAGTGGAGACTTAAACATTCTCGACATCCTAACATCTAACGAGTACGGGACATTTCACAAAGGCCCAGCCTGGCTTTCAAGAAGTGGGTCAGCTTGACACATCCCATGTGTTTCTGAAAGCCGGCAGTCTTTGAGCTTGCTCATCTATGGTAATGGGCACCCTACCAATGCACCGACTGGAAACAAAACACCGCCTGGTTTGCCAGGGGAACTTTAAAACCTTTACCCCAAAGTGCGTAACTTGTAAATTTCCACCCTAAACATCATATGGAGGATGCCCTATGGTACCTGGCCACACAGCAGTTTCCAAACTCGGCGGTTTGGCGACCCACCCTGCCCCCTCATTAGTGAAATGGGGACTGGAACTCTTCCAGCCGCTCATGGCAGTCAGGCTCCCGATGCACCCAGCCAGGGCAAGGGGAAAAGGAGCGCAGAGTGCTTCAGCCCATCAGTCCGCGGGGGCCGGGTGATCAGCTCTCTCCCTCCTTTCATTTCGTCTTTTCCCGTCCTTCAACCTTACTTCACTAGGTGACTTACCACAAAGGGATTTTTTAGTCCAGGCTGATATGGCCAAACAAACTCTTTCACTGTAGAAATCCTGGCCGCTGTGATTTTTTTTTTTCAGTTGGTCTTCAATGGTTTTTCTTATATTTCAACAGTTAGATCATGCCAACTTGCTTCCACCCTCGGCAGAAGTTCATGATGACTCAGAAATGGATCTTGACCCGCTAGCTGAGAATCACTTCTCTAATAGTGTTACTGTTTGATATCTGTTTTCACAAAAGGAATAAACCAATGTGTCTCATCATATTCGCTATCCTCCCCCTGCATAAATTTGTCTTGTGAATAAAACACATTCTACTAAGTTTGGAGGGCATTTTAGTTCTGTGCTCATTTTGACATTTTAGTTAGAATACGATGCTTGTATAGTAGCCCAGACAGCGGAAACTATAAAATATTCTATTTATGATCTGTCCTGATGAAAAGATCAGTTCTCCTTAAACTGCCTTTTAATACTGGGAAAAAAAAAAAAACAACCAAAAAACCAAAAAACAGCTTGTGCACCAGAAAATGATCAAAAATAATTGTTCTTCAGTGTGGAAAGAGGACATGGTAAAGAGCTATGAATAGTAACTTTGGAAGAAAAGCATGAGGTTAACTATGAATAAACTTTAAACTCATTAACAAAATGCAAAGAAATTCAAAGTAGTCTGACTATAAAGGTTAAATTTGGTGAGATTTTGTACAGAGAGTGGATCATACTTCTATAAAACTTGGGGTCCCCATAGATCACAGCGCCCGTGTACATACCAGAAAGGTAAGAACAGAACACAGAGAACAAGCCTGCTCCTACTGTGTATCCACGCTGGTGTTTAAGTACCAAAACTAAACAGATACATATCTCTACATATTTATTTTTTTTTTAAAAAAATACCACGACTGAAGCATTGGCAAACAAGACAGATTTCTAATCACTCTTGGTCTACGACAGGCAGAGGTATAGTTGACTCATACAACAAAATTATTTCTGTTTAGCGGGTTGCTCAGTTTTATAGAAGTCCAAGCACTGTGTTATGTGTGAGCAGCAATATAGTAATACTGTAAATTGCAACTTGATTACCATTTGATTCAACCAAGTTAACAGCTGATGATGGCCTATAATTCATACGTGGTTCATTTCGGCAAGTCTTTCATTTCTCAGTTCATCAAGCCTATCCTATATATAAGCAATTAAATTAGCAGGAAAAAAAATAGTCCAAATAGCAAAGGGATCAGCAAAAAAAAAAAATCCTTCAGGGAGTTTGAAGAGATCTATCCTTAACACTGTTGAAGTATCATAGCCTACTTCTTAGTGGTTTTCTTTTCTTATTAGGACCAGTAATTCAGCACAGCAGGTACAACAATAAATAACATGCTGCTGATTTCCAAGCAGGGTCTTGAAGCAGGGAGAATTAATTCCAAAACAGTTACAAAGAAACTATGCATTGGAAAAACTTAACCAGGAGAAATACTAAACAAAGCACAGCAAATGGTTACCATCACTACAAACGAGAGATATTAGATTTCAGAAAGTGGCTGGAAATTTGCCTGGCTGGCAGCTGTAGCAGACGTACTAAATTCATATATAAGTAGGAAGCTCGGTCCTAATGAGGGGGACAAAGGACATGCACAGCAACAGACTCCTGAGGAGAATCCTGCCTCTGTTTCTTGATGACAGCCAAAATGCCATCAGCATCACTGGCACAGATGGCCACAGCCCACTTACTCACTCTTCACGAACACACCAAGTGCAGCCAACACAGGATCCAGGAGTTAAATTAACCTCAGCAATGTCGAGGCCATGCGGAACGCTCCACTGTGAGAAGAGGATGGGCTTGTGCAGTCGAGAGAGCTTTATTCTTACCGGTGCTGCCTGGAGGGTGTCAGCCAGGGGCTGCTCTCCCCTCTCCTCTGGCTCTGGGTTCCCAGAGGGAGGAGAGCTGAGGGGTGTACTGATAGTGACCCAATGCCCATGCAGCATGTCTACCTGCAGGACCTGTGTCCTGGGGTGCCAGAGGGGACTGATCACCTGCACCCACATTAAAACCCAGGTCTGACATGTTGACACCCTGTTGATATGTCCAACAGGAGGACAAACAAATACCCTCGGTTGCTGGAATCCTTGGGTGAGAATCAGAATGGTTAGAGTTGGAAGGGAACTTAAAGATCATCAAGTTCCAACCTTCCTGCCATGGGCAGGGTCACCTCCCACTAGACCAGGTTGCCCAAAGACCCATCACACCTGGCTTTGAACACTTCCAGGGATGGGGCGTCCACAACTTCTCTGGGCAACATGTTCCAAAACAGGTTGCATTTTCTTTGGTTAAAACCGTCACTAAAAGTAAACATAAATGAAAAACAAGCACACAGAAGAAAATCTCTACATGAAAAAGGCCTAACTAGGCTTTTCTGCAAAGCAAAATAATTTCTGTCTGATCCATCTATTGAAATTCTATGACAGTGTCAAAATAAACCCCACC
Source organism: Charadrius vociferus (assembly GCF_000708025.1). Taxonomy (NCBI): domain Eukaryota; kingdom Metazoa; phylum Chordata; class Aves; order Charadriiformes; family Charadriidae; genus Charadrius; species Charadrius vociferus. Next base: position 630,930 of record NW_009647080.1, read on the forward strand.
CGAAAACCAAAGAGATTTCGGTGAACTAGTTCACGTTTTACAGCGTTTCAAAAGGCCTTTGGTTAAATCCCTAAGCCAGAGATGACTCAAGCAGCTAAGTAATCACTGGGCAAGAAAAAAAGTACTATCACGGCTCAAAAACTGGAGATGGAAAACAAAGCGCAGAATTCAACGGCAAGTTTCTGCAATGGCGGAAGGTTAACGACAGCCTGCTTCGGGGCTCTGCAGCAAGCCTCGTATTGTGCTGTATGTACCACTGATCTAGTAAGAGGACTGTATTGTGAGACAGTAAAACTTGCAGCTGTCATAATTATTTCAGTTAACCAAGAAAAGAGGGGACTGTGATGATGAGGGAGTCCTGAAGAAATAGAATGGATCACATAATGGTGAATTAAGTTCAATAGTGAACATGCAAAATAACACATTAAGAGAGGAACATGGGTACCACTTCTAAATCTGACAAGTTCCAATTCATTTACGTCAACTGAAAAGCAGAAAATGGGCATTTATTTATTTATCTGTGGGCTCTCTCTAATCCTCACAGAGCTGCAGTCAGAAAACAAATAAGCTAATAGAACACAGGTGGAATAAATAATATTCTGGTTAATATCCAGTGCTACAATCCCTCTACATAAACGAATTTATCTTCCCATAGTCTACAGTATACCCTACCTCAGAAAAAGTGATGTGGACAAGTCTGCAGGCATGTTTAGGGGAAAAGGCTTTTATAAAAACCATTTTGACAGATTTGGATTATTTATCCTAGGAAGAGGGTAAATGACAGGATAAAAGCAATTAGGGGGAATAATGTCAAGAACTAAGCACAGGAACACCTGCTTTCCTGTCTTATGGCACAAGGAACAGGAACTTGATGGGGGCAATCTCAAAATAGGTGACGTGAAATATTTTTGCACGAATGCAAAGTGAGCCACAATTCAGGAAGTAGCTATGGCGAAAAATTTATTGAAATTAAAAAGTGTTAAGACGTATCTATGCTTATGAACATAACAAATATATCCTCTGATATTGCTAGCCAAATACTGTATTTCTCTTAATTTAACTCTAAAATACTAAGCTTCATGGTTTACAACAAGCTCTAGATATTAGAAAGCAAACTTACATCTAGTAGGAGACAGCATACCGGTGGCAGGGTAACTGACCCGCAGGCATGATTCACCACGTTTTGATGTCCATCCTAGGCATTTCTACTCTTGTACAGTTTGCAACTCATTTTGATAGAGTATTTTTAGATAATTGCATTTTGCCCAGCCATAGATGCTACTAGACATCACGGAGCGGTCTCATGTGACAGCATATTTTGGCTTTGACTAGAGGCGAGAAATGTTTAGCTTCTTACAAGCCTCTGAGTGTCACACCTGCATTACCTCACCAGCCATTTCACACAGGTGAAGCATAATTAACCTCTACTTCCTGCTCCTGTAGGTGTTCTCCAACATGCCAGCAGCTGGAAATGGTTTGTGAAATGCACAATTTTTGAGATTCTAGGCCTGTCTGCAAACCCCCCTTCCTTTTCTGATGTTTTCCAAGTGACGCTTGCTTGTCTGTACGTGTTTTTGCTTTCACTGCCGCCATGTGAAAATACCAGTGCAGGCAGCTGCTTATTAATCAGTGACATTAAGAATAGGCAAAAACATCCCTCAAAGCACAAACCAAAGAAAAAAAACAACCACAAAACACAAGGCACAAATGCCCTCCCCGCCCCAGGAACACCGTTCAGCTCCTCCTGCCGTCCTGAACCGAGGCATTCCCAAGCATTCCCGCCTCCTGTGGGCCGCCCTGCCCTACCCTGCTCTCGGTGGCACTTCCCCTTGCCCCGTGCCCTTGCGGGGCCCACGGAGCCGAAAGGAAGGGCGGGCAGCAGAGACGGCCCGGCCCGGGCCTGA
>NW_009647080.1:634220-678334 GCF_000708025.1 Charadrius vociferus
CCCCCCCCTGAATTGCCCGCAGCGTGGAGAGGAGGGTCTTGTTTTTTCCTGATTTCGGCTTTATTTTCCTCTCCTTTTCCCCTCCCCCCCGGTTTCTGTCGCGGTGTGGGGGGACGAGGGAAGGAGGAGAGGGGGGGTGGAACGACCAGGGGCCGCCCCCGCCTCCTCATGCTTCTGGAGTGGGCATTATGTAAACTCGGGAGACTCCCTCCGTGGATTCAGGTATCACCAGAAGGTTTGGGTCTGAGGCAGGAGAATAAAGGAGAATCGGCATGACGTGTCCTGTTTATGGTAATGAGCGAGAAAAGAAGTGGCTCTTTTTTATTTTTTTTTCTTTCCCTCTCGAGAAGAGCAGGGGTTAAATGGAGTTAGGAGCAGCAAGCGTTAAGCTATTAAACACGGAAATGACGGGAGGGGAAAGCACAGAGAAAAACACTGTTTATTTTTAACTGTGAAAAATGGAATTAGAGTCACTGGTAATAGTCTTGCCTAAGTTGTACAGACTACAGAGCGATTTGAGGGAAGCAGTGACAATAGGACTTATATTAATAAAGGTGACTAACTTTCTGCCTAGATGTTTCATAGTTAAGCGATTTTCAAAGAAAAGGTGAAAATCAGAGTATGTGTTTGTATAAATCAGCGAGAGGCAATAGAAGAAAAACTTGTGATGATTGTTATGAAATGTCATAAAACCTGGAAACATAAGCGTACACTCTGACCTGAAAAAACACAGACACATCTGGTGTTCTAGGCCTAAGTCCTAAAGTAGAAGTGTTGTGGATTCAAAACCACTTCTGAGTTGGCTGTGAAGAACTTGATCTTTTGTCAGTCTGTAGTCAAATGAACGTAATGGGAGGGGAAAAAACCAACCTTGCAGTTATCCCTTCTCAGAGTTTACAGTGGAGAAATTCAAGTGAAATCTCGATAAACATGTTACTGTTTAATCGGAGGAGGAAAACGGCAACACAAACACATGGCAGGATTTGGCTGCCATGAAAGGATTAAATGTACTCTCAGAGACTTTTTTTTTTTTTAAATAGAGAGGCTTTATTATTACATGCAAAATACTCTGTTAAAAATGCTAAGTTTAATGCACCATACAAAGATAATAAAGGAGGTTGATGACTATAGAGCAGGTTTCTGGGAGGCACTGAGTGATTTAAGGACACGTTATTTAATACTCAACTCTGAATTTCCTGGCTTTTGTTCAGTGTTTTATGACCTTGTATTTTTAGAAGCATTTTGTATTTTCTGGTGCTTAGTGGTGACGGGTTGGTTTGTTGTTTTTTTTCTTTTCTTACAAGATGATCGTAGCTTTATGGCCACCAAGTCTTTCTGCTGGTTTGTTTTTCTTTGGCTATTTTTGCTCATGAACTGGAATTTAGAGAGGGAACCTCTCTGGTCTGTCAGTGTAGTTGTAGAAGTATATTTTCAAGTTTTCTTTGTGCTGTTCCTGCCTGGTTTTCCTCACTTCTCTCCTTTGCCTTAGTGTTAATAAAATAAATTCATTACCTCAAAGAAATTACAAGAGGCTCAGCATGTTTCTGAAGTATAGGTAACATAGGAAATATTGTGTGGATACTCTACCAGAAGTTATAAAGCACAGTTAGTAAGTTATAATAGTAAAATACCTTTACTCTAGCTGTTAAATAACAGCAAGTGATGAAGGTTGAAGGGTTCCTAAATTAGACCAGAGGGCTGTGAAAGGGGTAGGTGCCAATACAACAGTATACACTTTTCTTTCTCCTAAATGGGAGTGAATGGCCTCTTAAGTGGCCTGTCTTTTTCTTCCTGGTAATTTAATGAAGGTGGTTATTAGGGCAGCCCTATGTATATGTTACCAGCCTGGCACCTGGAGTTACTAACTGGGCTAAGCAATGAATGGTATCAAGGCATTCCTACCTGAGAACTGGGGGAAAAAAACCCACTGAAACATCTGCTGCCTCTTCTCTGTCCTGGATGCTTCAGCCCTAAGAATACAGTAAAAGGGAAGACAATGAGGAGGTTCAGTGAGGAGAATACGGGAAGATAGCAAGTGAGAATGTGCTTAGCGCCGTGAAATGTTCCTACAAGTCAGTAGCACATAGAGGTCTCAAAGCATTCAAAGTATCTTCTTGTGGAATATTGGCACTTTCAGTGCTTCTGGAGTTATCTAAGTAGTTATGGAAGAACGGTAGATGTTTTTGTTGAAAGAAAATTTGAATCGCGCATTGAGCATGGATAAAGATCTGTTGTGTTCTTGACCAAAATACTCAGGGAAGGGAGAGAAGACGTATCTGTCCAAAGAACCCAGTAATCAAAAGCAGTTCTTACTGTTTTCTATTACTGTAGTGTAGGTACCTTGTACACTTAAGCTTTCTCTGTAGATTTCTGTCTGTAGAACTGTTTTTGTGGAGTGATTTCCTCTTGTCTGTGACTGATAGGAGGCAGAAAGTGGTTAACATCAGTGCTTTCCTTCCACTCTGGATGTGTTGGGGATACTTGCCTCTGGAAAAAATGGGTGAGGGGGAACAATCAGAGCAAAAGCTTTCAAAGTCGGTTTTTTTTCATATGACTAGCTTTGTAATTTTAATGTGCTGGTGTATTGTGAGCAGTGATATTTTTATTTCATTGGTTTGTGAGAGGAATGATGGTCCTCTCTATGTAATTTTGAAGATTCCTTTCATTTTCTTGCATACCTGTGGACAACTTGTATGGAAGCATGAGCTGCAGTAGCTGTCTCTTTCTACCCATTGCAGCTGTGATGCTTTGTGTACTGCATTTCTGGACCTGAAGCTTTTTGCAAGCATCCTAGAGAGTGCTTAAAAATCAAAACTGACACAAAACCAGGCACTGATCAAACGGTGGAGGTGTAGAGAAAGGAGTACACTCCAGCAGTCAGAATAACGGCTCTTTAAATTTTGGGGGAGGGGGTCAGCAAAACCAGAGGGTCTGTGTTCTTTTGTTATCTCTTGGAATCATAGTGTTACTTAAAAAAGAAAAGGAAAAAATACATGGGGAGGTGGTTGAAGGGCAGATGCGTTGGATGCCGTGTTGTTTACCAGACCAGGCTAGTTTCTTTCTGCAGTGAGCTATTCTGTTATACTTTTACAAATTCTGACTCTTGATTGGGAAGCTTTGTCAAAATCTGGATATGAAATACATATACATTGGCATCAGTCATACTGTAATATATTAAAGACTATACCCAAAGGTATTTTTGTTTGTTAGATGGACAGACGTACGTTTCTGTGTTGCTGCCAGTTAGCTGTGCAAGCTGATAGAAAGCTAACGCTGTCTTAGTGACTGTTGTTCGTGGTATGGGAGACATGGAAAAACAGTATCAGAAAAAAAATCTGTGTCATTTCACTTAATTGTATTATTAATACCTCTGTGCTGTAGTTAAGTGGTAAAGAAAGCATAAAGGTTCAAACAAGTGTATGCTACATGTAAAGCAGTTACCGCACAAAATATGGAGCTATTAAGGTAAGACATCTTTAAAAATATTCCTACGTATTTCTAAAATTTTCAGAATTAACATATGAATCTTGTTGAAAAACAGGGATTTCATAAACGCTGTATCTAATATGAATGTTCCACTAGACTGGCACGTTTAGTTTCCAGCAGATAATAATCTATGCTATGTACTATAAGGAGATAAAAATACAGACTCAACGCATATTGTAACCATGAAAGAAACTATATACAGAATTAGGTAAACAGACTAAATCATTAGTGCTAAAATCATGGAAAGTCCTATAGTAGCTTCACTTTAGTTAGTCTTGTGACAATTGTCCAAAAAAAGCTGAGGAAAGTTATGCAATTTTGAGTAAGCTGCCATCGCATGAACTTTTTCTAATGTATCACAGGCCAGGAAATCTTAGCCAGACGTTTATTTACAATGCAGTTGCCTTTGAACTGTCTCTAGTGCCAAACTGAAAAAGAAAAAAAAAAAACAACCCAAAAACCAAAACAAAACAGAAAACTATTTTATTTTTCAGTGCAAACTATGCATCTCAATTTCTATAACAAACAGAAAAGGATTCTACAGTAATTGTTCTGTGTTGTCATACAGTAATAAGAGGATGGTGTCAGTTTTTCTGGCAGAAAACACTTGAAGTGTATTCACTACAGTACAGTATGCCTGTTTTGGACACCTCTGTAGCTCTGAGTTGTCTTGCTTTTTTAAACTGGGGAAAAAGTTGAAGTAAAATCAGTAATTTGCACACATCTTTTTTTTTTTTTTTTTTTTCCCTCTTGTCTCAGTGAAACTTTCCTCTTGAATTAAACAGAAGATTAGGCCTTGATTATTTTATTTTTGGCAGTGTGAGCAAGTCATTGAACCACCTGTTGGAAATAACTGCAGTTCATCTTATGTAAACTTCATTTAAGGGCTTCAACTGTATTAAACACTTAGTTTAACACTTAGTTTTGTCTAGGTAGACGTTGCAATAGACTTCTTTTGCACTATTTGGTGCATATGCATTACACGCTTAGACTGAGGTTCAAAGATTGTATTTTTGAAAGCTGAAATGGCTTCTCCAAATATGGCTTTATTTGAATTTGCTTTTTTCAAGTATATGGAATTTTAAATTTAGATTGACTTCAATTTACTTTTGCTAAAGGACTGATGATACTACTTTTAGTAAAAATGATCAGTGTCAATGACTGATTAAAAAAATAAAGCTTTACTCCTTGAGCATGGTTGGCTCATGATTGTTAAACGGTTTTAATGAAAGCCCAATCAAAAACAGTTCTGGTAATTGAATTTACCTATGATCTGGTTTACAGTGTAAAGTTCAAGCTTTGTACACCTCTTTTTCCTTCTCTGCCGTAGTGCATCTGTTTGCAGAATTCTCTTTTTAATGCTGAAAATGTTTAATTTTTCATGTTAAATAATACATACTTTAAAAGTATTCTTTTCAATGCTTTAGCTATAGCTTGCAACTATGGAAGAGGTCTGTTTTGGGAACATAGGGCAGTGTTCATATGACCTGCTTCAGGCATTGGAACCTCCAGTTGAGAAGTTCAGAGTTGGGTGTCAAAGTTCCTTTTTATTCACAAGCAAGGAAGTGGGGATTCGGGTTACCAAAGAATGTGGCAGTGCTATATAGTGTCAAGCTAATGGGCTGCTCAGCTCAGTGTCCCATCAGTGACAGTGGCCATAAGTGAGCACTTACGGAAAAATCTAAAACCATGTTAGGCATATATGGTATACCTGTGTTTTCCCCTCTCAGTTTCCAGCCATTTTAAGCTGAAGGACATCCTGAGCTGAAGGCAGTTGATTTCTATTCTAGAAGCTTATCCAGCGTCCACTCAAACGCTAGCATTTATAATATCCTTCGGAAAGAAATTTTACAGTTCAACTACCTGCTCTATAAAGAGCCTCTTTCTTGTTTTAAAGCTGGCTCATAGCTAGTATCTCTTGACTCCTCGTGTAATCCAACATAGCTTGGTAGTACTGGAAGTCTCAACTAGCATGTTGAGACAATGTAGAGGTATTTAGAATATTTGAAAGTAGTTAACTGCTTGATGCTGCTGAATTTGCTGTTATGGATGTAACTACAAATAAAAGCGGCATGCTCAAATAGTAAAATGGGATTCATGAGAGATTATATTTAAAGGACAGCAGTTCTAAAGTTAGGGTGTCTTCTGTTTTAATGGGATGAAAGTAGTTTTGGGCACTGACTTCCCCAAGCATGTTGCTTCACCACATGAAGTGTTTGGCAATACTGGTAAGGTATCCTGTTACTTCTGCCCCTGTGTCGACCTCTTATTTGCAGTGTGACAGCTGTGTGTGGCTGGGTTGTGAACTGGATCAGGGAACTGATCTGCTGCTTAGAAAAATCTGGTAGGTTTCTTAAAGCCCGATCAGCTAATCGGTCTGGTTCATGGTATGTCCTTGCACATAGCTGCCTGAATTGGGGAGGGCGTGGGAGAAGAGGACTAGTTTCAGGAAGAGGTGCTAAGAATACCTTAAGTTGGTATTGTTTCCAAACACTTAGATTGTGATTTTGCAAAACAGAGTCTGCTGGGTAATAGATGTACATTTTCAATAATACTTGGCTACTTCCTACTACTTTAGTCTTCTGTGTGGAAGACTTGCCCAAATAAGGAGACTGACTCAGACTGAAACTACACAGATTATCGAGTGCATAGGGTAACCAAGGGAACTTCTTTGCAGTCTATTTTAAAGTAAAAACCTAAGGACATTTAAAAAGACAGGATCTTTCCTTCTCCTCACACCACTTTCTAACTAATGCATCATTTAATCAGAGCTATCTGAATTTAAGGGATCTATTACCAGTTTGATGTTCAGCCCATAAGGTTTTGGGTGCCTTTTAGCTGAAGGATTTCTGCATACTTAGGAATGGTAATCTAATTTATAGTAGCTAAATAATGAACTACCATAATTTGAAAACCAAGCAAACCTATGGAAGCTCTAAGGTTATGTACTTGGTTGTTACCTTGGTTGACACAGCCTGTGGAAATAACTTTAAAGCGGTGAACAATGAAACATGCATGCTGTCATGTGTATGGAAGAGTAAATTACTGTTTTTCCTCATGTGAGACTTCTGAAAACAACATGTAGAAAGTAGGTAATAAGCTTATTATTGTAAAACCTGTGAGGTGATCAAAGGATCTTTATATCAAACATTTAGTAGTGACATACTGAAGTGAGCAATGTGTTTGCACCCAGAAAAGTAAGATAGTTGGCTAGTTAATTGCCTTAAGGTATTAACACACTGAGGTAAACTAGTTACATCTGAAAAACTTTATAGGTTAAACCTAATCTCAATGAGTGAAGAATTTGTGCTGTGCTAGCAAAGTTTTGAATGCAAATGCGACCATGGTGAAATTGAGAGTTCTACTTGTCTGAGTGTGTGCCATTTGGTAAGAAATGGTTGGTGCCAGCTCTACAGGCAGATAAGGGTTTGGTGTTTTATCAATATTTACACTAGAGGGCTCTCTGGTTAGAGGTTCAGTAGTGTAGGTCAGCTGTGCCTGATCTTTCTGGCTGGCTATGGTGTCCTTTTCCTGCAGTTTCTTCCTTGCTGTATGATGACTTGCTGCACATGAGACATGATTAATCTGTGCCTGAGCAATAATTCCAGTGTTAACGCCACTGGAAGGAGTGGGGTTTTTTGTTTTGTTTTTTGGCATTCACAGATCAATTGCTCTGCAGGTGCGGTAGGCCTCCCTGTCTGGACTGGAGGTGACAGCTGGAGTGCTGCAGTCAAGTGATGTGTACAGCACACTCAAAACAGTAATCTCTTTCCACTATGCCTCAGATCCACATGGAGAGTGGGCATGGGATCTGTGTGAATTATTCTTATGGCAATGACAATTTGTTCCTGGTTGCCATCTTATTGAAATACCTCTTGCCAGGGTCCAATATACTTTCCACTTTGCGCTCTCTTTCTTTTTTTTTTTTTCTTTTCTAGAAATTTTTTAAAATTATGTTCTGTGATCCCGTGTGTAACTTTCACACAGTAATGGAGGGATTGTAGTGTGCCTGGGAGAGACTGAGCTTGCTTGAACAGGTTGCTGCTAATACAAGCCACCTGGCCAGAAGCCTGCTTCCAAGTTGCCTTCGGAACAAAGGGCTGTGAAGAGGGTGACGCATTCAGAAGAGTTGGTCTTAGTGGAGTGCAAGTGGCTCTTGGGTTTAGGTTGAGAATCCCTGGAGTAGACAAGAGGTGGTATTGAGCGTTCTTCTTGTGGCAGAGCTGGTACACAGTGAGCCTTATAAGAAAAAGGAGTAGGAGCTGCATTAGCTCAGTTGCAGGCTGTAATGCTTAATGCTGTCCTGAAATAACATTCAGAACATGGAAGTGAATTATGAGTCGTATGTTCTATATAATGACTGATGTTTATTCTGAAGGACATTAGAATTAAAGTATCTTAAATAACTTGAAGGTTCAAAAGCACTAAGCATTAGATTAAACTCTATTATATCATGTTTCAGTCTATAAAACTGAGTAAGCCCTGTGCATTTGAGAAACCATACAGTTCTTTCAAACCCAGGCTGGCTTTTGACAACTATGTTACTGCAGTGAAACTTTTTTCTAGTTTCCCTTCAAATAATTGTGGAAACTTTATGAGTAGTATATCCAGAACTTCTCACAGCGTGCTTAGATGCAATGCAGGTACCTACAATGAAAACTTAATGTTGGAAGAAAAATATTCTAGCATAAAAATGAGGCTGACTAGAATATTGTATATTGTTTGCTGATTACATAAGCCTTCTTTTTTGAGTAGTTGGCATGTATACCTTTGAGTCATCTTCTGCAATTATCTAAAATACATTTTTGTTGTGTTTTGAATGCAATTGTTTTTCAGGTCATGGAAAAACTCCAAAAGATGCTGCTTCTGTTCGAGCCACACATCCTATACCTGCAGCCTGTGGCATATACTATTTTGAAGTTAAAATTGTCAGTAAGGGAAGAGATGGGTAAGCATTGAGTTCATTATTACTTTAAATACTGTCTCACATCATCTCTCTTTCAGTCAACAGATGTCTTTGGTATCAAAACTTATTTTCATGTTTTACCACTTTCTATATAACTTAATTCCTTATTCATGAGAAGTTGCACTCTATCTGCTTGTTTTAAGAGAGTTGATTGTGGTATTTATTGTCCACAAATCAGTGTACACAATAAATACCATAACAGCATCTTCTCATTTTCTCTTGACAGAGGGGTTGGCATTTGAATGACTGTAGTTTGACCCTGCTCTTACGTTTAAAGGTGTTGGGTTTTGACTATATGGCTTTACAGACTTTCACGTAATTTTTAGGAAGTTTTTAGGGTGCGCAGCAGATCAACTTTCCTCCTCCGTGCAGTCTTTTCATGGATGTTGTATCATTTTTAAAATGGAAAGTTATTCTTAAGGCTACTTGTTGGTGAACAGTAAAAAGAATGAAGGGGAATGTCCTGAATAGGTTCCTGGGAATTTGTCACCCTACGGAATGAACAAGAGTTGATGAGTGAGTGCAGCTGCTGCTTCCCAGAACCCATCTGAGTTACGAATCCGTTGAAGTACAGGTGATACCATGTTTTTAAGTCTACTGAGGCAGATAGAATCTCACCTGGGAAAGTCCTGAAGTGCTAAGGAAATCCTTGCTAGACTGCTTTAATGCCTTTTCATCTTCCATTGTTTTTGGTAGAGGGTGTGTTTTAATCATGAGACATTGATTATATTACCTGTGTAGGACCACATAAGCAATACTTCGTTCCAATATGCTGTAGTGTATACTGTGGTTCTACCTCAAGGTTCCAGTCAGGATTGAATGTCATTGTCCTAGGTACTATACAAGCACATTGTGGATGCTTATGTCCTATTGTGACAATAAATCTTGAGATAAAGATATCATACCTCTTTGGATGAAATTCAGTACCTTTGTCTTTTCTTTGTCTGTCTTGCTGCTGTTTCTTTCTTTCATTTTCCCAGTGCTCTGTAAAACTTATGTAAATCAGAAAGAGTATTCAAACTTTTTTATTTTGCTTATAGTATTGTATAGAGATATTTTGAAAGAGTAGCTTCTCAATACTGCTGCTTCTGTGGAGGGGCATTTATGAGTTTATCGGTCCTGTTCCCAAAAGTCACCTTTGGGAGATTTCTTTGCTGTGAAAAACTTATGTGTGTAGTTGCTTTTGTCACACTATGAAGACCTAGTTAGTTTTAAATCAAGACAGTAGAAATTAGTGTTTCAAGTAATGTTTTGCCGTCAATTTTAGGAGCACCTTTTATGTTTTGGGTTTTTTTATTCCTTAAACGCTTTTTAAAAATTGGCCTGCTGCTGTCAGTTAAGATGTTCTTACTGTGATTTACTAGCGATGCACATCTCTATTCCTGAAATGTATTTCTGCCTGTTTAGTTCGGAAGTTAGCTTTTTTGAAATGATGGATTTCAAAAGGTGTCCATATGTGTGGATGTCGTTTTACATAGCTCCTCTAACACTTTACCTTAGACCTCTTTGTGTTGCTTTTTAGTTATTTCTCATTCCGTCAGCTGCTCAGGGCAATCCTACAAAAGTAGAAAACACCTTTCAATAAAGTGTTTCATGGTTTTGTGGTTTAAATGGTTATTTGTGAGGTGTACATAGCTAAGACTTGTGAAGTTGCCTGCTGAGATTGCTTAAGAAAATCGGAGGGGTACGTCTTTCAATTAATGATAATACATACTGCCTTGTCCTTGCTTCAGCCTTTTTTTAATGTCACTTTATGAAACATTAGCTGCATAATGAGCTATGTTCATTTTTTTCATTGTATAAGGTAGCGTGGATGCTGGGGAATACTGTGAACAGAGCCAAAGCCAAATCTAACTTAGCTGGTAAAGAGCAGGAGTCAACGTGTGTCACTGGGTGTGATGTGTGTATCTCTAGAGCCTATTTTCAGGTCCAAGAGCCCTTTGACTAGATGCAGTGTGAATCTTACAGATCATTGTTATGCTGCATCCACACTAATACATTATTCTGTAATAAGTAAATTGGAGAATTTGAGGTGGAGATATATAAGTGGGTCTATAGAAACCAGTTTGTGTCAGATTCTCACTGCCTTTTGTGGTTCACCTGGCTTGCTCCATGTATGTTTTTACCAGTTTTTGTCGTCTTTACTTGGCATCTGGTAATGGGAACGGAGTTCAGGAAGGAGGACCTGTAGAGGACCAGCATGGAACTAATAGGGTCAATTAGTTAAAACACTTTACTGTTGCAAAAGCATCTATTCTCAAGGCCTGAGCCTAGCTGTGGAAGCGCTACAGCTGTATTTTATAGCATTGTTTAAAATAAATCCTGGAGTACCTGAGGCACCTCAGATATCTATCTGCAAGTACAGCTTTCAACTTTCATAAATGTCAGTGGATGATTTAATGGTGTTTATTTGGGGTCCCCTTTGGTAGTGACCTTTACTATTTGTATGTTTTATCTCTATTTTAAAATAAACTCAGCTTAAAGTATTTAGTCCATGTACTATGTTTTATGGGCAAGTCTAACAGCATTCTTGCTTATGTGCTCTACTTAGCATGACTTGCCTCAAATCATCAAAACTGTTTTACTAAAAAACAAGTGTAGGAGATTTATTTTTTTGTGCTGCTGTAGCACTTGATGGCACTGCTCCTGGAATATGATCTTGCATGTCTCAAAATTGCTGGGCAATCACGAAGATTTTTCTCCTCTTCTGAAGGAGCACAGCTCTTTCTAGTATAGGGCACGGGTATGGCATGGGTTCCAGTATGGCTTGTCATAGCTGTCTGTGTGAGAGACAAGCATTGGTTTTGTCACACTAGTGACTTGGGTCATTAAATTCTTTATGTATTTGGGAAAGGAAGAGTTTTGAGTAGGAATTTGAAGGTGCATAATACATTAATTTTGCAGGTGTTCGTGATGATCAACTTCTAGGCATTACGGACACGTTGAAGAAAGCAAGAAAGCAGGCTTACTAGGAAGTAAGAAATGAGTATGGAGGTTGGTGTTGCAGAGCAGACGAAGTGAAGCTGCTTTTTGATACCTCAGTGAGGGCTGATAGGGCCATGCAGCAACTGATGGTAACAGGTGAGAAAAAGGGAAGTGAGAATTAAGGTTAATAAAAGTAATGAGGTTGAAATACCATTCAAACAAAAACTGTCTTGATACTTGTACAGTGTTTGGCACAGAGAATCCTAAGATCTTTTATGTGCTGCTGCAGTACAGATATGTGCAATAATTATCTTAAATATTTTTAAATTCTTCTTAGAAGTGCTAACTGGCTGTCATGTTGCTCTGTAAATATTTTCTGTTGTTCTTTATTTCTTCAGTTTTCTTCCTTAATTTTATGTCTCCATTTGCAGTCTGAGGACCTTTGTTTATTTACATTTTCCTTTTATACTCTCTTTCACTTTGTTTTGTTTGGCTTTGTGTGGAACATTGTGGACAGTGATGTGAGTGATTAGAGATGATAACGGTAGATGAGTAATGGCTGTAAGTATGGGGAACAGTACCAAGGTGGTGATTAGAAAGCATGGTAGGAAGGAGAATATTAACTGCAATAAATTATAACTGCATCTCTCTTGAAATCCCCAGTTAATTAAAAAATAAATAAATACATATATGTGTCAGTTAAAGCAGAGTACTGCAGCAAGTACTGTGGAAAATTCTGATACAACTGGGGAAGCTAAACATAGCTGTAGCTTTAAATTAAACCTTTATAAGCTATTAACACAGTTCTCATTTGTAATTGATCTATCAGAGAACCAAAAGTAATGTATGTAGCTTTTGTTCTGTAATTTCTTAATACAGTACTCAAGGGAGTGAGGTAGGCTTTGTGTTGCCTTTTGCATACAACTCTCTAATTTTAGTTTCATCTAAATTTCTAGAATAGGAGCTTAATTAAAGCAAACTACACTGACAGTCTAGGAATGGGAATGAACAAGGGTGTGCTCAGTCTCCTCTGGACCTGTTCTTGTGATTTGGAGATGTAAGCCCTTGGTTTCTAAATCTGTTATAATACTATACTGTACCCTCACTTTCCAAAAATGATCACCATGGTGGCTATTCTGTTAGCTAGGCAGGTGTATCCAAGTGAGACTCCTTCCAGTCTTTCTGAAATGTTGATTTCGGTTTTCTTATGCTGCATTTTGATGAGTTCATTTGCACTAGTCTTTTACATGTTTAGGTCCTCTGGCTTTGTGTAAAGAGGTAATGCATCTTGCCTTGCACCCCCCCAGCTAATACTTTATTTCAGATAACAGTTAACATTTCCCTCTTTTGCACAACTAAAGATACTTGCATGATACTGTCATAGTTTATGTAAACTACAAGTCTGATAGCTTTATGCTGTTGCTGTGGGCATCCTTTAATGGTGAAGAGTTTTCTATAGACTCTCTTGGTTGAGAGTCTGTGAGCTTTGCTGTAACCTTAGGTTGCACTCTTTAGCATTTCATACTGGGCATAAGCTTATTCCGGTTCCACTTTCCAAGGGGGTGCAAGGGTATCCACTGGCTACCTGGCTTTCAGAAGCAAAATGCTATTCCAGTATTTTATGTTATAAAGAGCTTGTGTGTACGATTTGCTGAGTAATCATCCATTCCTACATAAATTTCAGTCTTAGGCTTGTTGGTTCTTGCGATGAATCTCTTAATTTCCAGTTGGGGAAATGTTTTTTGAATGTTTCCAATTCTTACTCCAAACCACAGTTTGAAGACTTTCTGGTGATTTGGCCTTGAGGAGAAGCAGTCTCTTGAACGCTCACTGAGTTCGCTTCCCTTGTCCCAGTTTGTGGCTCTTTGTGTCAGCTTCATGGTAAACCCTGTTGGGTAGCTCGTTCTCCAAAAGTTGATCTCAGGAGTGAGTTATTTTTCAGCCGGGTTTGGTCCCCAGTATGGCTGTTTGTATCACTTCATGACTAGCTATGGCAGCAAAAGAGAGGAGAACTTGGGTCAGAAATGCATCTGGGCCCAGGAGGGCTGGAATGCTATTTTTGGTCATGGTACCAGCTTATGCCCACTTAATTTAGGTTTTAAAACAGCTTTTTGTTTTTTTAAATCTTTCACTAGGAGAGACTTTTTGCCTGGTTTTTCTCCCAGGGAAAATTCCTTTATCCTAGGTGTCTTGAATTTCTGTCCATTCTTTATCTTAATCATTGATTTGTAAACATAATTACTAGCAAGGGGCAAATGATAGTAATGCCATTTACTTCTAGACAGTCTTTGCTTTTAGAACAGCTGAGGAAGATGTATGCTTAAAAATGCAAAATCCTCTAAGCAGATGTGCTTTATTTTTTTTAAAGAAGAATGAAAACAAGAATTGGAAGTGGTAAGCCATCTAGAAGAAAAAAAAAAAGAAAGCTAAGTTTAGAAAGGCAGATAGCACTTAGCTTGTTAAGTCTGTGGTGTGGTTGTACTGATGCAGATCTTCATGTGCATGCTTTATATTGCATGTGTAAGTTCTGCTAAACGTTCTGCACTGAAATAAAATGTTACTACAGCAACTCATGCAAGTTATCAGTATGCTTTTTGGTAAAGCAGTGTTAATAAGACTTCAGACACCTGTTGGATTATGGCTTTTTTTTTAACGCTGGCCATGCAATCAGTCATCTGTTATTTTGGCAGTTGCTTGTAGTCCGTGTTGTGTATGTGATGAAGTGAGTGAAGAAATAATAAAGAGGAAACTAGCCCAAACAAACAAATACCACGAGAATTAAGTTTGAGTTTTCATGACACCTGTGCCTATGGTTTAGCCTGAGCTGTTTTAGTGCCTTTGAGTGATATTTGTGAAATAAAAATGCTTTGTTGTCTTCTAGGTCCTGTGTGTGTAACTCTTTAAACAGAAACCATGCTTCTTTTATTGCAAATTGATTCTGTTACAGTAAGCTGGTTTTTCCTTGAGCATCCAGTATACCCATTTTCTTGTTCACAACAAAAGCATAAGCCAGTAAACAAAATACAGAATGTCATCGGTTGCTGTTTTGTTTGTACTTTTGTACACTGCTAATCTAATGTAAAAACTTTCTGCAATCTTAAGACCTATTTTTGTAGTTTTGATATATCCTCAGCAGTTATGTATTACAATAAAAGGCATTCGTTACAACAACATGCAAACTTAACTCAATCTCTATTTACATATGTCTTGTGGCATTACTAGCAGAGTGCTTGTGTATAGAGTCAAGTCTGATAAAGTCTGAAGTAGCTTTCTTGCATTAACCTTCATTTGAATTGCAGCAGTTGCAAGAAGAGATTGCATCATGAATCAGCAAGTGTATCTTTTCTTAACTGTAGCATTTTTTACCTGAGTGTACCAGACCAGACATTTGACAGAAACGAACAGCAACGAAATGTGTAAGAGGGTTATTTGAGGTTTGTGTTTAACTGGTCAGAAATCTGCGGAACTGGAATGAGGGAGTTTTATTTGTTTGTTGATGTTTTCTAGAAATTAAGATTTCTAATTTAAAAAGAAAGTCAAGAGAACACATTTAATTTCTTGGTGTCTGCTTCATGCAAAATATGTTATTTCTGTCTTCCGAGGTTCATTCGCATAAATGTAGTGTATAGATGATAATATTACTGCAGCCTGGACTTGCATTATATTATTGTCTATGCAACTATTCTGACAGTGTGGTCCCCAAATTGCTTTAGACCTTAGGGAGAAGTGTCACGAGACAGAAATTGCACAACCACAGAAAGTAAGAGGGATGTCAGTAAATGGCAATCTTTCTAGGAATGTTAGAGGAATCACAAACAATATGCTACAGGAATAACAGTTTCAAGCACTATGCAAGATGACTGCCTGATCCCCCCCGCCCCAAACTGGATTCATTTGAAACCTGGGTTTATCATGTTCAAAATACTGTTTCCTTGGAAACATTCCATAAAATTAAACTTGTTTTCAATTTGAAATGAAAGACTCAAACTGTCTATGGCATATTTTGCAACATTTAAATAGAGAAAAAATTTAACAGCTCATTTTTTATTGTGATTGTGCAGACAATAAGAATCTTGGATTAGCATATTCCTACAAAATTTTAATGCCGAGTAACTATGAAAAGTGCAATTTAGATACTTTTGTACCGTGCTGTATTTCTGACCTTATAGTATATTGTCAGTGAAGACAGCATAGAAAACTATAGGAGAACATTACTCAAAACATTTTACATCCTTGCAAGTTAGTCAGTTGCAAAGGCCTCTCAGAAGATCATTTCGCTTTGAAATTCCTACAGATGTTGCCGTTTTTTCTACTTGTACCCCTTTCTAAGAAACAAACTTGATAGTGAAACAGGCTGTGCCTATTGTATTGCCTACAATTTTTTCAGAGTGTTGGTTTTACTTTTCTTAGTAGTCAATGCATTCAAAACATTACGATGATCTCAGTTGCGTTTTTGTAAGTGTAAATTCTGTTAGTGCTTGGACTTAGGCTGGTAACTTAGGTTTTAAGACCGTATGGTTGAAGTTGCTTTCTTTAAATATATAGCATGTAGGTGATAAGATACCAGGTTGATTATTTACTTTCATTATCACCAAAACAGCTTGGATTTCAAAGCATGATGTAGCAGTTCCCCAGGTTATACTGTGTTTAATAGAACATGTAGGCACCATGGAAGTCAGAAGGAATTTGGCTTGTTGCAGGTAGCAGGTTGCTAATGAAATCTCTGTAGTAGGGAGGCTATTACGGTTTTATTACTTAAAGATATGCTAAATTATTTTACTTATCTTCATTACAAATACAGTATGGAGTATTTGGTGTGTGGCGTTTTTTGTGTGGGTTTTTTTTTAACTAGAGAATTGGTTATTTAGTGCTTAAATTTATCTTTAGCCACTAGTAAGCTTTCTGAGGGACCTGTGATTTGGTATAGTTTTTGAGGTTGTGTATTCCTCTTTATGGAATGGGCAGTATCAAATAAAATTAACCTGAATTGTGATTATCTTTCAATATGGAAGTTGATAATATTCCATACACGTTCAATAGAGTGGCTAAAAAATCTAATGGAATGGTTTCACATAAAAATCAGAATTGTGTATGGGGTTTTTTCTTCTTCTTTACGTTTTAGCAGTCTCCAGTTCTGTACCATCTCATTGCTATTTTTTCCTTCTATTTGGTTCTGCTTTTTTTTATTTCTCACACTTAGTCTATTCAGGCATCCAAGTAGAAACTTTAGGCTCCAGCAAAAATGTGAATTTAGCTCTTTGACTGGAAAGATACTTGAGAAAATAGTTGTGAGCTTGCTGCTTGTTATACATTTCACTGCACAGAAGTCTAGGCTTTTCAGTCTCTGTTAGGGGTGAAAAAAATAGATATCACGGTGCCTGTATTTTTGACATTGACTTTTCTTTGTGGCAAAAAGTTGAATCTTCAGCAAATTTTAAACTCTGTAGTTTCGTAGTATTCCTAAAAATGTCTATACTACTTGCAGTTATGAAATGTAAACTAGAGGATGTGCTGAGACATTAAAATGGTAATCTATATCTTAAATGAACTGGAACAAGAATAAATACAATTTGAAATGAAAAGTCAAGAGCATGTAAGATGTCCTTGTTTTCTTGGTTCTTAATACTAATTTGGCTGCACTTTTAAATCAGTTTTCAGTCTTTCATTTTCCATCTCTCATGGGTTGATTTCATGTATTCCATGAGTGGTTTTACATGTTGTTTGTAATTTTAAGAGCTCCTGTAAGACTTGAGCACTTTAATGAGGTGATGAGTAGCACCCGGTGGGACTGAAATGCTCGGAGAGAGGGGCTCCTTAATAAAAAGGGTCCCGGGCCACTTCCTGCCATTTGCCTAGGTAAGTGTTTCTCCCACCACAGCAGGCAAGGATGTTTACGGGTGGAGAGCTGAGGTGGAGGCTCCGTCCACAGGTACGGAGGGAAGTGATGAGGGAGGTGGCATCAGAACCGTGCCATTATTCACTCTCTACAGTCTCTCAAACCACGCTGCGTTGTGGCTGCTTTTGGAAGGTGCAACATGTCGGAGTGAGCGTGCTGCTTCCTGGTGTTGACACCTCCGTTTCCCCCAGGCTGCTGTTACGGCATGACATATTCTAAGTGGACCTGTTCTTCCTGTCTGTGGCAGTCTCCTAGACCAAACCCATTCATGTGTCAGGACAGCAGGAAATGCATCATGAACTGACTGAGAACAGTCTCTGCCTGCATCGTACCTGGGTGCTAGTCTGTCTGCTTCTTGTGCTGCCCTGCATCTTTATTGTGGACTAAGGGAGAAAAACTTAAATGCATAGCTCTGTTCCTGTTTTTCTCCTGATTCTGAGACACATAATAATATGAATCCTAAGGAAGGAAACAGGAGAACAATTTATGTAATTCCTTCCACTGAAGCAAGTCTTCTTGTGGACAGTGACTCTGGACCTAAATATGGGCTAAGCTTCTTCAAAAAAAAAAACAAAAAAACACCAAACCAAAAAAGTCTTTTTAAGCCTATGAAGCTTACAGCTGCCTTGTGGCTTGGCATAAATATGACTCCTGTTGATGAATTTTAGAGCATCTAAAGCCTATCTGTCATGGTACTGTTTTCCCCACTCAATTTATAGTGTACTAAACCTAGTTGAACAAGAGATTAGCTATCCATCAACTATAACAAATGATAAATTAGCTTAATTAATGAGCCTTTAATTTCACTCACTTCCAAACCATAAATTGTAGCCATTCCTTTTTCCTTTTGAAAGACATCTGTAATAAATGTGTTAATTATTTGAAATGTTTTAATCAAACTTTGCTGGAGTTTCTATGAATACCACATCTCCTTGATGAAATGGTGTTAACATTCCAAGTAATAATAAGTGATTCCCAGGGAAAAATACATACTGTTGAACGTCTGTGTTCTTACTGAGATGGTGTCAGTGCCTAGTGACTTCTAGGTCTTGCTAGCGGGTAAAGAGTCCTTGTTTCCAGCTGTAGCAAATACACTGGGTCCACGTTTACAATTATTACTGAGTTAGAGGGGGCTCAGAAGTTATGATATCTGAGGAAGAAAAACCAGGTGGTACCAAAATGTTGCCTAGATGATTTTCTATCTAGTGTATATATATATATACACTAGATAAAATATTCTATATTTTTGTGTAACCTTAATCTTGTTTCTGTAAGAATACTGAAATGCAACTTTATTGGGGTGAAGGTTTTTTTTAATATGATTTGTGTTGAAAGGCTTGTGGCAGTCAGTGGAGTTCTTTAAGTTATCTAAAATTATTTTTAAGAATAAATTTCCTTTCTTTAATAAGTTCTCCTTAACAGGACACTTCACAATAATGGATTTTCAGTCTTTACATGGGAATCCTTCATGCATCAAACTCCAGACTATGCTAATAACAATTCTGCCTTTATTGTTTAAGAAAAAATCAAGGGTTTTCCACTTGTTGCTTTCATTTATAATTGTTTTGTTGACTCTGCTGCTGTAGTGGTGCCTCAGTAATGTAATTAGCAATGCAGCAAAGACTAATCCTTTTGTTTGTTGCCCTTTGCTTCAGCTCTTTGTTCTTTCTAAATGTAGTATCTGCTTTATATGTTTCTGAGGTTCCATTTCATGTTGTTGGTACATTGGAGGGAGACGAAGATGGTTATCATATGTTAGAAATTATCAGAGAAGGGCTTTGTAAATATCAAACATAGAAGTGGTTAAGGTAACTGTTGGAAGTGATCAATAGAAAAAAACAAAGCCCAATACACAGTTAAGCATATGACTTTTGAGATTTCCTGCTCAGTTTCATTCTACATGAAATGTATTTAAAATAGCAGATTAACCTGTAGGTCCTAGTAGAATAGTTGCTTTAAATTTGCATTTTATGAGATGGGAGTACAAAGGTCATGTCTGATCTCCTAAAGCGTTTTCAAATTGTCATGGGTGAATTCTTTTTTTTGATACAGCTTATTAATTATTTTGTGATAAATTTATGTTAACTAATTGAACTAGTGACAAAATGATTTGCATGTTTTGCTAAGCTAGGACGTGTTAGGTTTAGGTGATTCTTGGATGCTTGCTTTTAGTTGGGGGGATTAGTTCTTTTGGGGGGGAGGGGTGAAAGCCTAGCTTTTCATTGGGGTGTGGTTTGTTTTTTCTTGGTCATGAAATGACTTTTGCTTAAGAAACAGAAGTAAAACTGATTTTACTAACTTCAAATAGTGTGATTTTTGGGGGAAGGGATTATTAATTTCAACTTTCCAGTATCTGATACTAAATTGTTAACAATTGTACTGGACTCTATTAAAAATACCTTTGTAAAGCTGAGCTTGGGACTTTATTGACCTAGCCATAACTTGTTTAAACTCAAGATTGCTGGTCAGTATAATAAAAGTGTTATCCCTCTAGTTTGCCAGCAGCTAAGTAACATTGCTGGTAAATTCCTTAAGATAGCATTCTGCTCTGTGTTACAGGCCTTTGATGTTTTAGTCTGATCTTTTCGTAAGTGTTGTGCAAGGATGCATTTTGCTGCTGAAACAATATACAGTTTTGAATGTATTTTGTAAAATTACTCATTCCTGTTTGTCTGCAAAACATGATTGTGTACGTTGAAGGGAATGAGATTGGTATGTGTATAGCTTTACCCCTACTTTCAAAATAAGACGTGGCCTTTGGCTTTCTTCATTCATGCCTTAAACTTTACGGCTAATAGCAGTATTCTCCATCGATAACTTAAGATGCCTAAAAGAGAATAGTTGTCCTTACCTCCTGCAGGGACAGAATCTGTCTATATACAGTATATACCAGGAATTACTTTTCGATTCTCTTGCTGTTGTGCCAGTATTAAATGACCTCTCGGCAGCTTAATTGGTTTATGATTAATCAGCACAGGGGTTCTTGACAATATCCCATGCAGATATGTGTTTTTGTAAGAGACAGATAAATTTCTTTTTTTTTTTTTTTTTTTTTCCTCATTTTTGCAGGTACATGGGAATTGGGCTTTCAGCACAGGGTGTGAACATGAACAGACTACCAGGTATGTTTCAGTATTTGTTATGTTAGATAAATTGCTTACATTGGTTAATTATGTTTCTAAAATATGCTTGACCTTGATGAGAAGGTTCTGGTAAGCAACAGAGAGTGTATCATGACATCTCTGTTTTATCTGTTGTCTGAATTAAGTAAAGCATGCAGCTAAAAAGTTTAGCTTTTTATATTTGTTTTACTGTACATTTGCTCCTGTCTGTACCACTTCCCTCATCTCCTAGTGTTATTTTTATTTATAACATTATGCAGATGCTTTTTTAGCAAACAGATACATTTTAAATTTTTCATCATGTTTAATGATAAAAAAGAAGCTATAGGTTTCCTTGATCTGTAAACTGAATTTCTAGCAGTAAAGATGAGCTACTATGATAAAAACTTTCTGTCAAACGTGGAGCAGGCTCTCCTACTGTCAGTTTCTGTACCATTACCTTTCCAACCTTAATATTAAGGATGGTATAGCATAGTTTTAAGTTTCGACTGTTCCATTGACATGCATGGTCCAGCGATGCTGTCTTGTTAACAGTTGTCTGCAGTATCTCTGTGTAGTATTTAAAGAAGTTCTCTCTGTGTGTGTGTACGTGTTGGGTTTCTTTAATAGATCTTTAAATGTAAAACAAACCCAACCACAAAAAAAAAAACTGATTTTTTTTTTTAATTGTCACTATTAGCCAAGTATAAAATTATGTTTAATTGGCCTTAGAGTATCCATATTCTGTTTCTTTTGCATTGCTATTTTCTCACCCAAATGTTCTGATAGAGATCCTTATGATGACAGCAAGTCCCAGTTACACTGTGAGCCCAGCTAAGGGTGATGAATTATTAGTGGGTGGCATTAAGTTTGAGTTTGATTTAGGATGCATTGCAAATAATTATCAAAGATACTACTAATCAATGTAACTGTGGTAATTTGGGGTATTTAATTTATTGAGAGATGCTTAATGTAGTGCTGGTTGAAGCTACTGTTCATACAGATTAAGGGCCTAAGTACGGAAAATACTTTCAAATTAACCTGTTACATAGCAGCTTGACAGAAGAAGAATAAACCCACAACCTTTTACTCTTCAAAAATAATCTTGAGTTGCCAGTATAAATTCTTACAGTCAGAATGGGCACTTACATATATGAAATTTGGTGATTTGTGTTAAAGATCATGCTTTCTATTATTTTGAATAGGCATTTAATAGATCTGTATAGTGCCTGAAATTTTACTCCTTTTCTGTGTATTTTTGTTTAGTATTGAGTTGAAATGAGCACAGATTAAAATCGCTTGCTGTGAATTTCCTTGAGTAGTGTAACGATATGAAGCTTCTTAACTAGTTCTGCAGCTTCTTCACCTGCAAAATTAGCACCATATTTGTATACATAATGATTTGCCTGCTGGCTGTGACTTTCACCTGTATTGATAATTATTTTTCCTTCTTTTTTTAATTTTTAGGGACAGCAAAGCTAGTGACACTATGGTCTGGAGATTCTGCTATTATGCAGAGGCTGCTTGCTGCTGAATAGTCATTAAGAATAATCAGGAGTAGAAATGTGTTTCCTCAGAGATGCACGTTTGGGTTTTAGCCAGGAAGAATTTGATTATGACATATGGTAGCAATAGTTTTGCAAGATGAAAGAGAAAACAGGAGAATCTTCATTGCTTTATTGGGACATGTCAAATCTGCATGTAGCTTTTCAAATTTCAACATTGTAGCTGATCATGTTTTTGGTGTTGATAATTTTGTCGGTTCACTTAAAGAGAAAAATGTGTTACCTGAATTTGCCTTATCTGTTATGTACTACAAATGGAATTACCTGTTCAGCCATTTTGATAAAAGAAGTTGTCGCTTTTTTAAAAATGAAACAGTTTTTTTTAGATAAGAAATCTTAGAAATCAGAAGCTAAGCATAGTGATTAACTGTATTAACCTGGTTAGAATATGCTAACTTTGCAGTCTTTCCATTATTTCATAATAAAGTAAACGACTAAATTGCAGATGCTTTTGTTCTCTAGGTTGGGATAAACATTCATATGGTTACCATGGAGATGATGGACATTCATTCTGTTCCTCTGGAACTGGACAACCCTACGGCCCAACGTTTACTACGGGTGATGTCATTGGTTGTTGTGTCAACCTTATCAATAATACCTGCTTCTACACAAAGAACGGACACAGCTTGGGTATGGAGAAACGTTATCTTTAATGATAACATTATGTCTGTAAGTCTGTTGTAAATCTGAAACTCTTCGTGTTAGGAGCAACGTGTTTGAGTAGTTCTTTTGATAGTCTCGTTATCTATGAATTAATTAAAGAATTAGGAAGACTAATTTCTTGTGTGCCACTTCCACTAACATTCTTTGTGAATTTGGAGGGATTTGTCATAGCATCTCATTCCATAGGAGCAGCATTTATGAACTCTGCTACTAAATCCACAAATAATACTTGACGTTTATAACAAAGTAACAGATACAAGAAAACTGGAGAAATGGAGAATGGATATAGCTAAAAGTCATTGCTGCTGTACTGGGGACACCTAGCCTTCACTAAAACCTTACATCAGATGGGCAATCTTTTGAACATATGTTGGAGGACAGTGTCTTTTGGTTTCCCAGCCTGGAGTCATGCATAGGTGGGCTATAGCTATGAATTATACAAGCTGTGCTAAAATTAAGTCCATTAAAACCTTGTGGTAAATTTTAGCATTATGCAAAACTGCAAGACAACTTTTGAGTTTGAAGATGGCAGGAACAGGTAGAGTTACAATTTTTGATGCAATCTATATAATTATTCAGTTACTTAATACAATTTAACGAGCAAAGATACAGAGTGTAAAGAAAGAATAAAAAAAGAATCTACTTCCTGCATTAAGGAGGGAGCGAGGGCTTGGGAAGAGATCTTGGAATTGTGTAGAGTAGGAAGATTCAAGGGATAGAGTTCAGAAAGAAGAAAAAAGGTTTTGTCACGGATAGAAATATGATAAGGAAAAGTGACGCTAGCTTGAAATGAAACAAGAGGCTATTGAGATAGGGACTCTTGAAATTGCTGTTCTGTTGCCTCACATTGCCAAACACGAGGAGAGTTTGGAAAGTAGTAAGGGGAAGGACGTGGTTTAACTTCTCCTTGTCTCTCAGAACAAGGTTGCTTGTTTGTTTGCTCAGGCCCTGAGCAAACAGATCTAACTTTGGAGTTGTACTGCCCCTACTCAGAGCAGGACTTAGGTGCCTCCAGAGGTCAACTCCAAGTAATCACTCTGTGATTCTATTCTATCGTGATTTAAGGTTTCTTCTGAATTGAATGAGTCTACATACCTGGACTTAAAACCTTGACACCTGTGGCAGTGGGACACTTGAACCATGCACTGTATACAGTTGTTACTTTTGGCCCTGTTTCAGGGTATAGGTCAAAACAGAAGATAACAGGCTCCTGTTGTGTTTACCCTAATCTTTAACGGGGTTAAAACTGAGAAGGGTAGTCTTGCCTTATTCCCTTTTGGAACTAGTAGCAGTGTGCCTGCAGGTAAGTTGGATTAGACCAGAGAGACACTTGTTTTCTGACTGCTTGTATGTTCACATGCATGGAAGAGCTAAGGAGGGAGGAGCAGAACCTTCTCTTAAGTCTTAAAAAGCAGACTGGATTAGGCCAACTGTGAAACAAGACTCAAAGTGATTAAAATCTGTTTGAGGAGAACAGAATGGCATAGGTGAGGAGAGGCTAGTAAAACATTATCTGTCATAGAGTCTGACAAACACTTTATGGATTTCAGAAGGAAACCTGACAGCTGTTCTGTTGTCGTGGGCTTTGCTAGCTTGAATTTCTGACAGAGGAAAATCTGTGTTTAGGAGGAAAAGAAATTAGAAATTTTAGCTGTCTTGCTGAGGTTTTGCTGCTGCTGGTTGTCCAGAATTCCTATGCAACTGTGACTTGGAGGACATTTATGTTTCTTCTCTGGGCCACAGATGTACTCGTGGAAGTCTCTGGCTCAGCCTGGGATTTGATGCTACAAAAAGGGATAAGCAGTTACTTATGCAAGTATGAAATTCTGGGTTGAAAAAACCCCAAAACCAAACCCTTCAAAACCCCCAATACCTACCTGTCACTCAGTCATTTATCTTGCCTACTGCCATGACTATTTTGGAAAAGGCTGAGTTGGATGTCAAAATGTGCCAAACAGAGAAAGTAATAGTAGCTTAGAAAAAGTTAGGGTGTGAATGGGTGATAAATAAAATGATAGCTTTGAGATGTGATTGGAGGAAACAAGTTCACTCTATATGTCGTTCTTTGGTATCAAAAATGTAAGGAATCCAGATGCTTTATGAGACTTGAAATCTTGGTGAAGAATAGAGATGGAAAGCAGGGGTGGAGTTTAGGACAAAAGGCTAAAAGCTTTGTTTTAATCTTAAATCTGAAAAGGCAGTGATACAAAATAGGAGTTTGAAGGGATAAGGGGATTCAAATCATCAAGCATTTAAAAAAAAAATAATTAAAGAAATGCTTACAGCAACAAGGGAAACGATGAAATACTGTTACCATTTGGCTGTCAGAAGGAGATTTCGTCATCTTTATTTTTTTTAACTGAAAGCTTCTTTCCCCCACTCCCGCAATATTGCTTGAAGTTCCTGAAGTGTATAGTGGTCAGATTTTTCTCTAATCCTGAGACAGCAAAATCACTGCCTCAGTTTTATGGGTAGATGGATGGTTTTAATTATATAACAAGACACTAAGCTCTTCTGTTTGAAAACCAAAACAAAACACACTGATGTGGATTAGAGTGAAATATTTACTAGACTTGTTTGGAGTATTATGGGCACGTGCTGCTCATGTAAAAATAATGCCAGCTAATGAAGAAAAGTAATAGCAAGCAAGAAGAGGCACTGTTAAATCTTAGCGTGTCAGCTTTAAGGCAAGCAAGTGAAAAAATATTTTCAGATATTCTCATTTTTCCTGTTAATTTTAATCTATAGCCAGAATTTTCTTACTTTTAAATATGCATATCTGTATGATGTTTGCTAAATCTTAAGCCCTATTTTGAAAAATTGAGGGCAAATTGAGTGCTTTTGAATGAAAATTACATTTTGCCAAATGCTGCCCTTTATTACTCAAGCACATAAGTTGTGCCTAATTGTCATGAATGTCACCATACTTATTTTTGAGATGGTTTGGGTGAGTTTCCTGAACTTACAAGGATACACGTTAAGAAAATTAGGCTAGAATCCAGACATAAGGAAATTAATCTTAATTTTCTCTTCATTACAGGCATCGCTTTCACAGATTTACCGGTAAGATAAGTGCATTTTCAAACAGCTTTCATGTGTATTATAAACAGATGTTTCAAATGCAACTTGCATTTACCTTATGCTTCTTGGAAATACAACGATAATCTTCTTAACCAATTTAATATCAGATATTTCTTCTCATCATTTCAGTGATGATTTGTTAATTGAAGCAAAAAGTTTTTTGTTTTTATACCAGTCCTCGCCGGGGTTTTCCTTTTCAGGTTTTTAACATTCAGGCATTTCTAATGGAAGTTTAGCAGAAAATAATGCATACCAGTAGTTATGACATAGTTTCTTTGACACATGCAGGCCTTACATACAAAGTCAGAGCTATATTCAACACCAGCATTGTGCATGTGTGTACAGAGCTGTGTATCATAGTCAGAAAGGCTGGCTGCTTCAGACATGGTCACTGTAACTCATGCTTGATGCCTAATTTTCAAAATCTTTCTATACTGTTCACTCCATAAGATCAAATGTATCGAAGTAATTTTATCTTTTTTTTAAGAAAGCTGCAGATATCTGAAGTCTTCCAGCATTTCAGTCAATTAAATTGTACTTTCCTTGAAATCATTATAAAATGTGTTCCCTATGCTACTGGTAAAGGCATGATACTGGACTTTGGTTTTTTTCTTATCCACTTCATTTCTGATTTAATCTGGTTAGGGTGCAGTGTGTGACACACTTCCATCTGGCCAGCTACTCTGTTTGCTATGGCCTTAGGAGGCAAGAACAGATAGTAAGGGACAATGAAGTCAATAACCCAGGGCACCTTTCGGCCCCACCACAGGATTGGGTACTTCATGTAGGAAGCCACTGCCACTTGTCCTGGACCTGTGGGGTGCCGGCAGGGCTCCTTGCTAGCACATGGTACCAGCACAGGAAAACTGACTGTAATCTGAAGCTTGAAGCTGGACCCCTCCTCATTAGAATGGATTGTTTTCATCTCATTAAAAGATTTGAGACTTACGCTTTGTTGATTTGTCTAGACTAGGTAACGCTATGAGCAAAGTTTATTTAAAAAACAGAAAAGGCGGGGGGAGAAGATTGGCTTGGGCATGGTTTTAACAACCGAGTATTTTTCTTTAATTTCACTGCGCTTCAGTGTTCCTATTGACCTGCACGTCGATACTTTCTTTTTGATAGTTTCATTTATTTAGCGTATAGTTCTGTAGATGAGCATACCACTATACCATGCCACCATTGATGGCAGTGTAAATATGATGCAGGTATATTTCTGCATTAAAAAACCCCACAAACAAACAAGAAAACTCCTACCCACCCAAAAACCCCACCAGACTGCATTGCCGTTTCTGAGATGCTAGTTGCATTTAAGAAGGTCACTTTAATCCCAACAGGCAGATTTTACTTTTTTCATATTTGGCATGTTTCAAATTTGCATGGAGACCTAATCTCAAAGCAGAAAATAAAACTGAGACAACAATAAATGCTTTAAAGTCTTTTTCTAGATACAAGTCCAGGAATTCACGAGAACTTCAATGCACTGTTACAGTTCTTTTTAGGCGCTACACTTGGACTTTGAGGCTAATGAGTTCTCTATCCTGTCAGTTCTTACCACTAAAATTCAGCGATGTTTTAAGTATTTCACCCCAAAAGGAAAATGGCCCACTTTGTAAGTTTAATTTTTGTTCTCTTTTTAAAAGAAACTTTAATCCTGGTCTTTAAAAATCATTTAAAAATTGGTATTTAATCTTTTGTAAAACTGAACCCAGAAGTTGTAAACTTTAACACAGTTTAAAAAGTGCATTTTCTGACTAGAAAGGGAATGATCAGTAAGGCTTTCTTATTTCAAAATAAAAAAATTGTGGCCACTGGGAATAAAAATTAATCAGTCATTGTATTGCTAGATCGGTAGAAGTTGCTTTAACTGCTGGACAGATGATCCAGAGGTATTTGCTTCTTCACACTACTAGTAGCATTGGGGATATTATTACAGAGATGAAAAAAAAAATATGTGGGGAGTTTAGAATAAGAGGAAAAAAAACTAATTGAAAAATTTCTTGCAGCCAAACTT
Source organism: Charadrius vociferus (assembly GCF_000708025.1). Classification (NCBI taxonomy): domain Eukaryota; kingdom Metazoa; phylum Chordata; class Aves; order Charadriiformes; family Charadriidae; genus Charadrius; species Charadrius vociferus. The sequence goes on from NW_009647080.1 coordinate 661,918, forward strand.
GTACCCTACAGTAGGCCTTCAAACACCAGGAGAGGTTGTGGATGCTAATTTTGGACAACACCCGTTTGTATTTGATATTGAAGACTATATGAGAGAATGGAGAACCAAAATTCAAGCACAGATTGACAGATTTCCGATAGGAGATCGGGAAGGAGAGTGGCAAACGATGATTCAGAAGTAAGACTTTGAATGTTGTTCATTTTAAAAAGAAGTTAATAATTGCATGATTTCAGAGGTCTTTAAAACATTGTATCTATTGTCTCATGCAAAAAAAAATTACTGATAGTATTAAAAGCTAGTACTAATAGTTTTGTTGACATAACAGGCTTGATAAATGTATATAAAATTGAGCATGAATAGATGTTTGGGGGAAGAGTTACCTACATCATTACTTAATTAAGAGTTTATAATGATGAGTGTAAGTCTTCCATTCCAATTTGACCTATCTAATGTGGGTTGGGGAGTTTAGAAAAATTGCCGTGGTTGTAACGGGCTCTGGAAATTTTCCTTCTCAGCCTTCAGCGTGCCAGGTGAAGTTGTGACTCATTAGTGTCTCACTTGGAGAAATGGTGGTTGTGACTTTTTATTTTGTATTTCTTCAGTGAAAACAAAAACGTAGTGGGCAGAAATTTCACTTCAATGTACATAATGAGCAAAAAAGAAGCTTAATTAGCAGGTGGTACTTTAACTGAGCCTACCTTTAGGTGATAAATCATTTTTATTAAAATTTATCACAATAAAATGATATTTTTTTAATTGGTTTTCTGTACAGTGTTTTGAAGAAGATACTGGCTCAACTGAATTGCTTTTGTCTAACTTGTTACATAAATTTCTGAATTTCAAGTAGAACTCTTTAATTCAGTCACTTTTTTCTGAAAGGGGTTTTACATTCAAGAAATTCTTGGGTTTCTTACCTGTATTTAATGAGTGTTTCTGGGTTTTGTTTGTGTTTATTTTTAGAATGGTATCATCTTACTTAGTTCACCATGGATACTGTGCAACAGCAGAGGCATTCGCCAGATCCACAGACCAGACTGTGCTAGAAGAATTAGCTTCCATTAAAAATAGACAAAGTAAGCCTGGAAAGCATGTTACACACTTTTTTTTTCCTCCCTTAAACAAATATTACATAAAACTTTCTCTTACACATCTTTGTAGAATTTCCTTTCAGCACTACTCCATAGTACAATTCTTTGCTGTCATGTAAAGTTATATACCTGTGAACAGCTGGTTAAGATGAACTTCCGCACTAATGCTTTGGAACTTGTTTGATGTAGCGGATTGCCTTTCTCTTGAATGGAAAATCGTGATCTGTTTTAAACAAATGTGGATAATGTCTCTAAACGAGTGTTTGTGAGAGCTAATGGTCAGTCACAAACAGGAATATAAAACTTAGTCTTGACAAACATTTAGACTTTTATCTCAACCGTGAAAAGGGGTAGAGGTTAGAGAATGCTTTGTAAGTTAAATCAAGTTTGAGGTTTTTGTGCTTACAGGTGTGAGGGGGAAGAGGACAAGGAGAGCGAACGGCAGTTCAGTTCTAACTTGCTGTGGCAGTGCTGTTCGGCAGCCTGGTTAAACAGTGCCCCCCCGCTCATTTAAATCCCTGCTGTATGAACACAAACATTTGTGTGACTGCATGGCACACCACCGGGAAACTGCTCTGGTTGAAAAATAACCCATTCGTTGGGCTGTTTTTCATTTGGATCAGTTTCCCAGTTGGTGGATAGAGCTGTGAGGCTGTTTGTGACTTGTGCCAGGTTACAGCAACAGAAGCATCAATAAAGCAGGGACTGTTCTGGAGAGGTTTAGCCAACTGTAATCTGACTGGAAGTATGTGTTGTAGGTGAGAGAGACTACATCTTGGTTTTCTTAGTTAAAGTCGAACCTGTGGGAGGTGGGATGCAATTTGGATGTTCTTGGGTGACAGTAGTTTGGTATGTGCTTATTTATTAAGGAATGAAAATGAGAAATAAATCACAGAAGAGTGTCTGCAATCTTAATCTAGCTCTAAATGAGCAATCTGAGTACAAAGTAGTTGTATGCTGGCAATAAATAAAAATACTGAGTACTCATTTAGATATATGTAGGTGAAGTGCAGTTCTTAAACGTTTTAAGGAAGCATGATCTTTCTTTACCCTATTTTTTTCTAAAAGGAAAAGAACCTTGTTGATTGATGATTGCAGTGTCTTTTAATCATGAATTTACTTGTATTAATCCATAAGCTGTCCATTTAACTGATGTTGGTTTTGGTGAACAGAAATTCAGAAATTGGTTTTGGCAGGATGAATGGAGAACCCATTGAAACAACGTAACAGCTGTATCCAAGTTTACTAGAAAAAAATCCTAATCTCTTATTTGTTTTTTGGTGAACAGGAATTCAGAAATTGGTTTTAGCAGGAAGAATGGGAGAAGCCATTGAAACAACACAACAGTTGTATCCAAGTTTACTAGAAAGAAATCCTAATCTCTTATTTGCATTAAAGTGAGTCTTCAAATTATACAGATGTGTGTTTATAGATGACACAGTACCTTCTGAGACAAGACAGTTACTCATTTAAAGCTTTCACAGAAAATTAAACGAAGTTAAGCAGCATTTTTTAGAAAATGTGTATAGTTCACTTTTTTATGCTATGTTATTTGCTACTTGTTTAACTAGGTTTTGTCATCAAGGTCCTGTTTTGCAGCATAATTCACATCTCACTGTAGGCTTGTTCTCTAGAACTAAGTTTTGTAATTTTTCAAATCAATTTTATCCAAATTGGGTGGCAAGTAAAACTTAAAATGTAAACTGATAGAGTATCATATTCAAGAAGGTTAAGAGTTTGTTCCTCCAAATGGGTGACTGATTTTAAAGACCAGTTTAAAGGAGTTGTTTCACTCCTTGTCACTTTACTAGAAACCTCTGGCTACTACTGTGGAAATTCCATAATCCCAAAGAGTTGTCTTGGCTTCCCAGGCACACAGTAGTCACCTTCGTTCTGGCATTTTTACTTGCCAGCTGTGCTGATCCTCCAGATTTTTGTATCACATTGTAGCGTTTGAATGTGAAAAAAGTCTTATCTCCTATAAGAAAAAAGCACTTTAATTTTTATGTTCAGTTAAGTAACTTGGAATGTGTTTGAAGTCTGTCATGCTCAAGTGCCAAACAGAATTCACGTGATAGTACTGCAGACTTATCACAGAATTCGTAAAATGCGAACGTTTTGATGAAAGCCTTCACTCGATAACGTCAACTTATGTTATCTTTTTCTCAGTCTGTCTTTCTAAATTTTGCCTGTTCTATTGAGACTATCCAAGCCTAAAACATTAAGCAGTAGTTCTGAGCTTCTTGAAAGTCTATAGTAAAACCTCCTTATCTAAAATAAAATTGACAAAGAGCAACAGCCTCTAAAGGGAAGGTTTGTATATGAGCTTGCTTTTCACACTGTTTTCTAGTGCAAATGTTTAATGTTAACAGTTACCATTTAATGCTTACTGTTCCAGAGGATCAAACTATGTTCTCATTTACTTTGAGAGAAATGACAGACGTGACAACGTAACGACACACCCTTCTCAGGAAATAACCTTGCCCCTGCCAATAAAACCAAACAGTTAAAACAAGAAAATACAGTTTAGTTCTCTGAACTTTGAGGACTTATTACCAAAGTCCGTCCTCGAAGGATAATACTCCTGTTCTTCTCCCTCGGAAATTTTGTAATTGTTTATTTTGGGCTGAATACTCTAAAGCTTCTTGATGATTGGGTTACTGACATCCAGCATTTTGTTGAGTCAGACTTTTTGTATATTTAACACTAAAATTAAATCATTGCTGTCATTGGTAAATTGAAATATGTTAATTGTTTTATTAGCTTAACTTTTTTGCCTTTTGTTTAGGGTGCGCCAGTTTATAGAGATGGTGAATGGTACAGACAGTGAAGTGCGGTGTTTGGGAGGCCACAGTCCAAAATCTCAAGACAGTTACCCTGTTAGCCCACGATCATTCAGTAGCCCTAGCATGAGTCCCAGCCATGGAATGAATATTCACAATTTGGCGACAGGCAAAGGGAGCAGCACACATTTTTCTGGTAAGTCGATGGGGAGGATATGCCGCATAGATTTGGATATACCACACGATGTAATTTTTTTTTTTTAAACAATTAAATATTGGGAGAAGTTACAAATACTCACAGACTGACAGTTTGTTTTACGTAAGAGTTGATACCGAATGCTTTGTATAAAAGTATAGTTTTAACGATTAAATATGTGATTCTCAGTCACTGGGGAAATGGAAAGTGTGTAAATAGAATCAAATATCCCACACGATGAATTTTTTTTTTTTAAACAATTAAATATTGGGAGAAGTTACAAATACTCACAGACTGACAGTTTGTTTTACGTAAGAGTTGATACCGAATGCTTTGTATAAAAGTATAGTTTTAACGATTAAATATGTGATTCTCAGTCACTGGGGAAATGGAAAGTGTGTAAATAGAATCAAATTTTTTTTGCATGTGCTCTTGGTTTTATTAAGGGTTTTCAAAGCCGGTCACCAGTGATTTCTAAGAAATGCTTGTTTCTGGGAGATGAAAGGTTCTGACGCAAATTTCTGTTATCCTTTCAATGATAATTTATGGCTTGGGCAAGGTGGTTTAAATCCAGTAAGCGGTGTATATGTTGCATTTCCTGTGCTGTTTATGGAATAGTAGGAACAGCTGCTTTTGTGTAGGAAATACCAGGAGCTGGGTTGTGTGGAGTTAGGTAAAAGACTTTCTGCTGGCAGCCAAATTTCAGTCTGCACAGTTGAAAACAGTTCTGAGAGCATCTAGGTGGTGGTTGGTAAAGCGTCAGTGGAAAGCCATGAATGTTCAGAGCTGCCCTGTGGCTATGGGGAGATCCTGGTGCCTTCCAAAACACCCCTGCAGAAAAAAAGTTGGGCATATTAAAACGGTACATGAGTGTGTCATCTTTGAACCGAAGACTCTTAAGGTAGCAGATGGAGGCCGTCATCTTCTGTTTCATTCTTAAATCCAAACTGGAGCTGACTGGGGGCTTCCCCCCTCCCCCCGGGATTCAGTGGGAAGCCAGTGTAGCCTGCCCACCACAATACCTGCTGCCCTTGGAAAGGCAGCAACTTCGCTGTTTTTCCCTCTGTGTCAAGACTGTGCTATCACATGTGTGAGTGGAGGTCCACTCCGATTTTCTGTTTGTTCTCGAGGTGGTTATTTGGATGTATTGTAGAAAGTACCTCTAACTTTCTAGTTTTGAAAATAGAGCCGTGACTTAATAAGTAAGTTGATTAATGTGTTATTAGAATTGAGGTTTGGGGGTTTCCTGAATGGTAGAAAGTGGTGTTTTTAATAATAAGCCCTTCCTGTGACCTGCTTCTATGTTAGAAGATACTAGGGAGCTCCCGCTTTTGGGCTTGATAGAACTGGCAATTACATGTTCGCTTCTAATAGTAGTTTCTTGATTATATTTTAGAGGGGTCAGAAGAGATTTTAGCCAGACATCATAATTGCACAGCATGATGTAATTTGATTTAGCAAAGCACAATATTAACAATTAAAATAATTATATGGGGAAGAACGGAGGTTGTATTTAAGTGTAGCAACATGTAAATTATTTTCAGCACTGAATTTTAGTGCATATTTATCAAGGGAATTACGTGATTAGGAATTAGTAAGATGCATGTCTGCTTCCATTCCTAATAATTACAGTGGCCTAGAAAAGCTTTTCAGATCTTTCAGAAACATTGTATCAATTCTAAGAAATGATGCTACTTTGCAGTTTTCTGTTTCACTGGTGTATAAGTACAACTGAAAAACTTTCTGGTGTGTATTGGTACTTTTTAAATAATGCTTAACTTCTGCACTGTAACAGCCTTAATAATTCAAATACCTGAAACATGGAGGCTAAATACTTGGGTTTATTTGTTTGGCAAATCTAGTGTTTATTCACCAGGAACAATTAAGCTACACTTATTTCACTCTTATAAATTGGTACTTACAAATAAGTTTGTAGGTGATTACAATTATTAAAACTTTCTTTCAGGGTTTGAAAGTAGTTGCAGTAATGGAGTAATATCAAATAAAGCGCATCAATCTTACTGTCAAAGTAAACACACAACCACCAGCTTGAATGTACCAGAGCTCAACAACATAAATGTGTCAAGATCACAGCAGGTTAACAGCTATTCCAGGTGAATAAATTTCAGATGCTTCTAATGTACGTTAAAGCTTGTGTTATGCTTTTATTGCAGAGAAGAGTTTTCAGTGGAATTTGATGTGATTCTTTTCAACAACAATTAAAACAGTGTAAGGGGGCAACAGCTTGCGATCACTTTAGTGGGCTTTGGTTTTGTTTTAACTTCTCAAGCTCAATAGACTCTCTTTTCTCTCTCTTCTCCTGTTTCATTAAAGAAATCCAATGGACAAAAATAAATTACCTTGTTTACAGCTATTTATCATCAGTTTTGAAGTTGTGGTCAGTTTTGAAGTTGTATAGTGAAGATGAACTAGCTCCGTGGCACTTGGGATTTTAATTTAAACCACTGACATTGATTTAAGCATGTTGCATGTAGGTAATGAAAAGTTTTCCAGATACTCTCCATTTGTGGCAGTATCTGCAAAGTAAACATAATTAAGATGCATGTGAAACGTGGACTGCCTTCCACTGCACACACAAGAATTGTTTGCCTACTCAAATCACTGTCACTTGTGCAAACATGTTCAATTCAGAGAATGAAAATAGATGTATTAACCAGGGTTAATACGGTTATTCATAACCAATAAATACTAAGCTCTGGGTTGCACAGACGCAGCAGAACCTAATTTGATGTGAAATACAACAGTACTCAGCTACATTGTCCAAGATGGGTTCCCAAAACTACCAAGTAGGATGTGATGATGATGTGGTGATGATAAAAATTATTTCAATTGGGATAGTGATGATTAGGGGAAAAAAGTAAGAGTAACAATTTACTGTTTAACTTCTTGATTTGTCTTTGCATCAGCAGTCACTTCTGCCAAAAAGCCTGGCGGTGTCCTGGCAACTTAGAGATTTTTCACAGGAGGAAGACAGTTCCTTGGCTGCAGTGGTGCCCAGTCAGAGAGGCCCTTTGGTTTCCTTCCTCAAAGGAAGCTGAATCTTTTTGGTCTTGAGAGAGGTTTTAGGTTGTTGTTCTCTATGACGAAATAGAACAGGCTAGGATATAACTGTCAGCAAAGTTCAGTCCCCAAAGCCATGCTGGCATCTTCTAAAAGTGCTTCTGTGAGCAAAGTGTGGTGAGGAGTTGTATGCTCTGAATTTGCCTCTGAGTATCTCTTCAGTGTCCTGGTTTACTCAGTATTTGCTTTGGGTCTTTCTGCTTTTTCCCTGTCATTCCACTGAGACCAAATGAGAGACCAAGGCTTTTTTCAAAGAGTTATTTACTTAAGTATGATATTCTCAAAGTAGGCTTTATATTGAGTTAATTGTGTTGTTTTAAAAAGAAAAGTGGGAATAGTATATTTTCTCCAGTTCTATGTATGTACAGATATATGAACAAGGTAAGAACTTTTTGGTGTGTATTGAGAAAGTGTTATGCTAATTAATCCTGAATAACTGTGGTCATGTTTAATTTTTCAGCATCTGAAAATGCTATTTGACTGAATGCTCATGTTAGTTGAGAACACCTTAAAATTTCCCTGGTGCTCTGGTATCACCAGTTCGGAAAAAACTGTGGTCTAACTTGGTAATATTTAAAAGCAGCTTTTACGTAGCCAAGGTGAGGAAGTACTGTGCTGAAGTTGTGAAGGAGGTAACCCAAAGTACTTCAATATGAGTAAAACTTCTATTTATTACTTTCTTTTCAGCAATGATGTAGACATGGAAACAGATCACTACTCCAATGGGGTTGCTGAGACTTCATCCAATGGCTTCCTAAATGGTAGTTCTAAACATGATCACGAAATGGAAGAATGTGACACAGAAATGGGTCTGCAGTGATATTTCTTACATTTTTATTAAGTGATGGCAACAAGGTTATGTTTTTACTTGCAATGCTTCCCAACTTGAAAATTAGGGTTATTGGCTCAAATCTTAATTTTGTTTGTTTGTTTTGCTGTTACTGGATGTAAACCGTATAACTGATTTAGGTAGTCCAAGGTCAGTGTGAGAACAGGGGAAACTGGTAACTCATGAGTATTGAAACCAGCATCAATTTTGAAGGAAGTACCTTTGAGAAGAAACATCCTACTGTGTAGCACACCTGGGTGAGGGCTGACAGATTGCTCCTCCCTGTTCCCCTACTCCTCTTACCATTCACGGTTCTCATAGCATCTTTGCACTCGACAGTAAGAGTAGAAATTCCAAATCACTTATATATATTGAAGAATGTGAAGTGCTAATATTAAATGCTCAAGAAAAGAGCTATATCTGGGAACTGAGATGTCTACAAGAAAAAAGTTTTCCACCAAAAAAAAACCCGCTTTACATAGTTGTGGTCTAAAAAGTAACTTTGTTTTACTTAACCTGCTTTATACTCAGTCATACCTGTTGACATTAGTGACAAAAGAGTAATGAAATACCCTCTGATTCCCAGCACACCATCAAAAGATCGTGTTTACTCCATCAGTTACAGTGCTAAGTGTCCCTGACCAGGAAAGGCAGTCTCGTCACTCAAGCGCACACAGGCTGGAGCTTAGAGAATGGTTGTTATTGCTGGCTGTGTCTGAAGAAGGGGGGGAATCCAGCCCAGCCACTTCTGCAGTTGCAGAACTATCTTCTCAAACAATTGATTTAACCAGATATCAATTAGTAGGTAGTTTAAATGAAATGTGAAACTCGGGATATAGCCCGTGAACTTTCAGAATGCAGTAGTACTTAGAGATACCTATGAAAACCTCACAGTTCTGAGGGCATTTGCTGCTGCTAATCGCGCAGCTTTGCTGGTAAATACTGGGTAACTTAGGTTGAAAAAGCAAATGTAATTGTTACAGCCCTGGAGGGGGGAGATTCAAAGTTCCAGGCTGTTTCCCTGCATTACGCTCAGAAACTGGGTAATAACAAGGCCTCATTTCTGCGACAAAAAGCAAAACACTGCTTTACTCTCTTGCAGCCTTTCCACAGAGGCTTGCTGTGACAGGCATGAAGCAGCTGCACAGGGCGCAGAGTTGTTTGTGGGTTTTTAATGTAGTTGGTTTATGCCTTTGGAAAGTGATGTCCTAGATTGGGCTGCAGCTAGCAACAAACACCACTGCTTGAAGACTAGTGGGTGCTTCACCTTTGTAAAAAAGACACGTGACTCCTCAACCTACAGTGTTTACTCCCCACAGTTTTGAGTTTGGTGATATTTTTTGTGTGTGTTCTTTTGCTTTTTGAAATATTTATATGTTCTTCTTAGTGCTGTGTATGTAAAGTTTAAGTGGGCAGATTTTTTCCCCAAGGTGATATGCTCATGTCTAAGAAAAAAAAGTGAAGTGGCCACTTAAATCCTTGTTTGAAATAGCGGTCAAAATATTACACCAGATAGCAATGTTAAAATCAAAATGAAGAATGGTTTTGTAATTAAAGTGTACACCAAAATCTGGATTCAAAACTTGATTCCATTGATGAAAAAGGGCAAAGAATGGTTAAATGCCTTTTTTTTAACAGGTTGCTTTAGTTGTAAATTTTAAAAAGGCAGAACTTTCAGAGAAGTCAAGGGTTGACTTACTATTCATAAACTGCGTTAATATATTTTAATATCACTAGTATTGGGGAATATTGTGGCAAACAGTAAAGAAATCAATTGTAGTGTTCTGCTTGATTACAAAAGAAGCCTGAAATGTTCAAATTATTAAGCTAATGTATTCTACAAGGAGTACCAGCAGTCTACATGACTGTCTTGTAGCAAAATCCATCGTGGCTGTTCGGGAAGTTCAGGGGTCTTTTTGCTTTCTATTAGCAGTTCTGGATTTGGCATATCTTTAGAAGCACAATGCCAAAGAATTAAAAAGGTAGAACTTGTGTGGACTTTTATTGTTGTTGTTACTAATTTTAAACTCATCTAAAATTTTAGGGTAAAATTTTGGTTGTAGTCTAGTTAGTTTAAAATTAACCATTGCAAAATAAACAGCATGTGTAGAGAGCCTTTCCCCTTAGCTAAGTCTTAATGTTTATAAAGGAGCAATTGAACAGTGCTGGGTATAGGAGCGTGTTATGCCAAGGTCTCTGGCCCGACGTGCTTTCTCTCTGAGAAGGCAGATGTCTTGTGAGTGAAATTGGTGCAGATTCGCTAGATCCAGAGACTGTTACTGTCAGCTCTATTAGCGGTGGTGATGACGATATCATTTTTGCAGAAGTAGATTCAAGTCAGTTAAGACGTCAGCTATGTGGTGGCAGCCAAGCGGCTATTGAAAGAATGATCCATTTTGGAAGAGAATTGCAAGCAATGAGTGAGCAACTAAGAAGAGAATGTGGCAAAAACACAGCGAATAAGAAAATGCTCAAGGTATGTTTAATCTTGAAATTGTGGTGTTAAGGTGAATAACCGTGCCGCCCAGTGGAAACTTTCTACAGCATGTGGTATTGCAATACTGTTCGGCTTTAACTTTGGTGATTATACTTTTTTTTTTTGTCTGAGAGCAGTATTCTAGTCAGCTGTGGTGTGTAGCCCACTCACAGGGATGACAATCTCATACCGTAATACACTTAAAACCAGAGATGGATTTAGCACTTCCCTCTATCTCATCTCTGACCATGTAGCTCGGCCTCTTGAGTCAAAGTGCTGTTTTCAGCACTAATGATAAACAAACTGCAAGAAAGAGGGTTTGATACAGATGCCTAAAATGTACCTTTTTCAGGACTCTGTGTGTGTGAACTCGTTCATCTTGATTTGAGATTGCTCTGGAAAAGAATTCCCTTGCCAAAGACCGACTGCATGCAATTTTCAGGCTGTTTTCCCTTTCCTCACCACTTACTAAAATACTGCTAACTTCATATTCCCGTACAACTTCCAGTTGGGAAGAACACTGCTTGCTCAAAATGTAACAAGTCATGTTAGAATTCTTTTTATCCTTCTTTATTGATGAAGGACACTGACAATCACAAGTCAAAATAAGAAAACAGTCCTGGTTTTTGCTAGTAGAATATAGCTGTGAGATGTAATCAAAATCATCTTTCCGCAGGATGCATTCAGTTTACTTGCGTATTCAGACCCCTGGAGCAGCCCTGTTGGAAATCAGCTCGACCCGATACAAAGAGAACCTGTGTGCTCTGTACTCAATAGTGCAATACTAGGTAAGTACGGCCTGGTGGTTTTCACGCTTGGTACAGAGTGTCTATTGTTCCAGGTGCTGCTCGCCGCGCTTCATCTGCTGGGCTTGGCACTCGGCCGGCTGAGTGATTAACACAAAGTATAGCAATGTTGTGGTGCACTCTTTTACTAAAAGAGAGGGTTAGTTTTGGGGGGTATATTAATGTAACAGATATAATTGCCTGTTGTTGTTCAAAGCAAAACCAGCCCTATTCAATAATGGTGCTCTGCAGGGAATTTGAAAATGTCACTTCGTTGCTCCTGCTCCGTCTTGCTGCAAGAGCAAACTTTGCAAGTAAACACATGGAGTTTAAAGGAGTGATTTAAGCGAGCTTAAAATTTAAGTTTCCAGAGCGTTACTATGAAATTAATGGGGTATTGCAACTGCCACTGTTGGTTCTTCTTCAGAGACTCACAATCTGCCAAAGCAACCACCACTTGCCCTAGCAATGGGACAAGCGTCACAGTGTCTAGGATTGATGGCTCGATCAGGAATTGGATCCTGCGCGTTCGCCACAGTGGAAGACTACCTACACTAGCTATGCATTTGGAGATCTGAAAGGTGTTGTGACATATTCAACATGGAAAGTAGACCAGCTCTGCTGACTGGAATTTGGAATTTTAATTATGTACTAAGGACAAGTCTGTTGCTTTATGTTGCTTCCTAGTTTACAGCATGATGCAAATGATTTCTAACTTAGTGTTAGGAGAAAATTTCCATCTTTAAGCCTCTTGGACAACTAAGAGTTGAAAATATCACTGATAATGTCAGACATCCAAATTGACAAGTATCAATCCTTAAAACGATTGTCCAAAACAAACCAAAAATCCTGCTACCTTGTGGTGGGACAGAAGAATAGAAAACATGGATGTATTAGCATGTGGGTGATGTAAACGTCAAGCAGGATGACTTGCCAACCTCCACCCCCATTGTTACATAGTTCAATCAGTGTAATTTGCAAAATGCATAAACACCTGATGGTTTGGATATATAGTGTTGATGGGAAGAAATGATATTTTTTAATGTGTACTGTAAAACTTGAATTACTCAGGAGCTGAGTGAATATGTTTGTTGCTACTTACAATCCCAACCTGTTGATCTTAGTAGTTTTTTGTTTTAACATGGTCTTTTCAACTTTGTTTCCTTGTTTAACTACAGACAGCTTCTGTTGTGTAGACTCACCAGTTTAACTGTTGTATTATAACAGTATTACATGTCAACACAGTGTGGTTATGACCTATTTATATAAAAACCAAATATTTAGTCAATTTACAGTCTTAATTTAATCTTTGTACACCTTGCATTTTTAAAAGTGCTTAAATAGTACTATATTGCAATAAAATGTAGTGATATCATAATTAACCAGCCATTAAAAACTTACTTCTACATATACAGTAGCATGGACTTGTATGCTACGTTTCCTTGGGTCTGGAGTTCTGTCCTAGAACAGCGGTTCTCAGGTAGACACCCATGAATTCAGCACGGTGGCTCGCCAGTCGAACCGGGGATGCCACTTCCCTGTGTCGCAGCACTGCAGTAGCTGGGCTGCCAAAGGTTTACTCTGTTCTTGCCCAGGGCAAAGTCAAGGCACTGAGTGGAACTTCAGTACTCCCTGAAGATGGGGGAAAAAGCTTTATTCCTTAAAACTAACCATCAGGCTGGACAAGAAACATCCCTGCTATGTGAACTGAGTTAAGGATTATGGTATCAGGATACAGCCTTTCTTTAGAGATGCAAATAACTGAAAAAGGGGGAATAATTGACTGGTTTAAGAAATGCAGCACCCAGAACAGTAAGTACAACATTGTTGATCTTTATTCTCTGCAAAGAAGCTGCCTCATGGAGGCAGCTCTACAAGCCTGGCTGTAACACCAGCTGTTCTAAATCAGTATTAAGGACAGTCACTGCCCTGGCCCAGCAGCTTCTTAGCTTCTCCAACCACTTCTGAAAGGGGGAGGGAAGACAACAGGGTGATCAGTTCAGGCACAGCCTTGTGAGTTAGTGCCTTCTAAGGGCTGTTGGCTAGAGCTGAAAGAGGAGTGACGATGGAGAAGTGGGGAAAAAAAAAACACCTTTGTGTTGAGAGCCTAACTTTCAGTAAAAGTCCTTAATCACATCTTCTGAAAAGCTGTCTTCATACTTGATACTTCATCTGTGTTAAGAGCCAGCGTTTTTTAAACCTTGCTGCTCTTTGCTTTTTTTCTTGCCCTTAAAAAAAAAACAAACAGAAAAAGCTGTTAGTTACCATTTTCCTAGCTCATCTACTGGAGAAGTAGCCATTGATTACTGCAGCATTTCAGACCGAAACCAACTGGAAAGCTGATACACTTCCTATCGTTGTTCACATATAAGAAGTGACTTCCACTCGCCAGTGGTACCAGCTTTTGCCACTCTCCTTCAGGAGGGCAGGGGGCTGCATTGCTGAAGCACAACTGAAAAGCAAACTCTGCCTGTAACTTTTGCAACTAGCGTTCAGACTGTGCTTGTGTGACTGAGGGGCAGCATGTAACTAACTAATGTGTGTATGAGTCTGACCCTGTTCCTTTCTGTAATGTCATTTTTTTTATGAGAAATAGGCGCCACTTCCCTGTGCTCACACAGAGGTTTTGGGATCTTGGCATCCCTGCTTTGTTTTACATATCTGAAATTACTTCCAACACCTCAAGAGGATGTAGGCTGAAAGAGCAATTAGTAGAATATTTATTTTAACAAGTAAACATGGCTCTAGGCCCAGATGCTGTTTCTTAATGTACCAAAAATGAGGTAATTTTTAAAGTTCTGTCTCATGCACCCTCCCCCAGGGGCATGCTCACTACACCCACTCAGGCTGTAGTGCCCTCCTGCCATTCCCCTACTATCAGTTTTTTTGAGTAAGATGGTGGCAAGATACAGCCCTCTAGCATGGGGAGGGTGGGGTTTGGTTTTGGTGGGTTTTTTTTGAAAAGCATACTTTATGCATATGTGGTTTAAAGTAGTACGTGCTTTGACTTTTTGTACTCACCCCAAGATTTGTCCACAAACTGAACTGCAGCTTTTTTAACTGGGTTTTTCTTGTTTTCAAGGGAAAAAAATTCATTTGCTGAAATGGAGATGAGTGTTAATTACCAAGTTTAACACAGACAAATCTAGATGCAGACCTATCCATGGAAAACTGCTTACCCTGTGCCCGGTTGGCGTCTGGTCCATAGAGCTGAGTGTTTAAAAAGTCTTTGGCAAGCTGTTGGTGGAGGCCTGTTAAACTCTGATCTTTTAAGCGCACAGCTGTATAGTTTCCTTTTGGCCTAGTTAAATAAAGAGCTGTAAATCCCTGTAGCACAGTTAGAGAACCCAAAACAAGAGAGACACTAGTCAATGTGGCTGGTGCTGGTGTCTAGTGCTCAGCCATGCTTTGTAGCAGTATTAAGGAAAAAAAAATAATTGGACTGAGACAGACAACCTGTCATCACATGCCTTTATGTGCCCCAAGTAGTTCATTGGGAGTCTCAAACTAGCCCTACCAGAAGCTAGTGTCATTTCTTTGTCAGTGATGTCCCTATAGAGGAATAAACGTAGTGGTGGTGGTGAGACTGAAATGCAGGAATTCAGTGCTCAACAACCAGACCTGCAGCAGCATATAACAGAGTGTCTCCTGCTGTGCTTATGACTGCTGTTATCTCACAGCAGTTACATCAAAAATATATAAAAATTATTTGTATTATTTTTTATATATATATTTTACAAGTACGTTGCATCAGAAGCATATTAAAAGGCGCTTTTAGCACATAAATATGCCTTCCACCAGAGGAAAAGCGGGTGGAACATCAAGTGAAGAAGAGTACAGCCACAGTGACAGAACAGCTGCTGTGACGCTCCCTCCCCAAGCCAGCAAAAGCAGCACAGACAGACACCCTGGATCCTCCTCTCCCAGCATACCTGGCACCCTTTCTTTGCTTGTCTTTCTTCACCTGCCTTTGGACTTGGCCTTGCTTTTGGACTTGGCCCTGTCTCTGCTTCGCAGCCCCACCTCCATGGCGTTTACCTAAAGTAAATTTAACACAAAAAAATCCCAAATGTTATGAATCAAGAGTTGTAAGTGAAAGAGGAGCAGGAGTGAAACAATTATGCTGTGAAAAATAAGACGCCTTTAGTTAACTCCTCCAAGAGGCGTTTTTTCAGAAGCTCTGACTAGTACGAGATAAGAAGTGTTGCCCTCACAGAAGGGCTGTGAGAGGGAGGGGAAGAAGCATGCTGCAGGAGAGCCACCCCAGGTACCGCTAGCCAGCTTTCCCCTTCCTTGGCATCAGCACCACAAAACGGGATTCATCACAGGACAACAATTCAATGCAACACAACAGCTACACATAATGCGCAAAGGGGAGTCCAGCCTCAGCTTTGTTCTCGCCATTAAGTACCAATGCTCAGCATTGAAAGCATCATCCCAAGCTCAACTCTTGTTTGTGCCAACAGATTTTTTTTTAAAAAAAAAAAACAATAAAAGGAAGAAAAAGTAGTAGTTGCACCATTCAGCTATATAATTATCTATGGATAACAGAATTGTTGTTTAAAAAAAAAACCCAAACAACACTTCTTTTGTTGTAAAGTACTTTGAAGTACAGATGAAGAGGGCTAGAAAATAGCAGTCACAAATACTCTAAACTCTTGATTTTCTAAGTTCAGAATTTGAAAAGAGTTACCTGATTTTTTACAAATGCTATTAAATTATAGTATGATATGTAAAGTATCAAGGTGATTAACAACTCTATCCAGGAATATCCTTTATAACTTCAATGAATGATAAATATTAATCTCCCTCTGGGAATCCTTGTTTTTTCTAACACCTGCGCAGTATTTCCTTAAATACCTTGGGCTATTTTAACTGAAATCATTCTACAGTGAACAACTTTTGTAAAAGGCGCACGAATCAAGTTAAAACACGACTTCAGCTCTTCCTCACATTGTTCCTGGGCAACAGCCAATCCGCCCAGTCTGTTCGCGTTTCAGACTTTCAAAAGGTCTCCGTACCAGGGCGCTATGTCCCCATTGCAGCTCTAGCACAGAAATGAAACCCGGGGAGGGGAGAGGGGGGAGCACCGCGCCAGCAAAACTAGCTGTGGCATACCTGGGTCAGCTGCCGCTGTCTGCCCCTCGGCTCTGTGGAGTGCGGAGAAGGCAACAGGTTA
>NW_009647080.1:679430-688316 GCF_000708025.1 Charadrius vociferus
TTTTTTTTTTTTTTTTTTTTTTTTCCCCTCTGGCAGTGCTCGAGTGCATTGGAGAGGCAGTGGTAGCTGGTTAGTCCTGTTGTTTAGGGAGGGCGTTTTAAGCCGCCTAGGATTTAGGGACAGGCTTCAGCTTCACACTTAGAAAAACAGAGTTGTGTCTTCAGTGGAAGATTGTTCCACCAAGAAAGACCAATCATCTTTCCTTCTTAGTAGAAGAAAACAGTATTTCTTAAGCATTGGGGGGAAAACTACATCATGTTTGTTTAAAAATTTTGTGAGCATTTTAGCAGTTCAATGCAAAAGGCCAGTAAAGACGGAGGGGACTAAAGGTTGCTAGTTTAAAACTGAACGGCTTTACCTGAATCTATTTGTAGCAGGAGTGGCTTCCATGTTAAACTCTGCAACTGGCACTCCTCTGGCGGATACCTGAGGGGCAAACATAGCGGCAGGATACACCACGGAGGAGGTCCCCACCTGCAGGAACAGGGTGAGAAATCACAAGGGTAGCAGACCACTAGTTAAACAGACAGAACCAAACCAACCCACTAGGTAAGGACCCTTCTCAGAACACTGGATGTGTAAAACCACTGAAGCATGGAAGGCCCCCACAGAAATGAAACCAAATTAGTATCTGTATTTAGTGTCACTGCACATGTAGCTATTTAACATAGCATAAGATTCACGAATTGTTTCTCTGATGCAACCCAGAGAAGCCTGTTTGTGGATTATAACTGTAGATTAAAAAAAAAAAAGCCCAGAAACACAAAATGGCAGACTTTGCCTTCAGAAAAACAAAACAAGATGTTCCTTCTGTTACTTGAGATTATTCTGTGAAGAGTACGCAATATTCTGAGCAAGTGTTATGGTCAGCAATCTGGAACATACACAGCCTGTAAACAACCTCACAAAAAAAGCAGCACGTGATAACAGCTAGCTACCTTCTTGCAACATTTTGTCACTTTTTTTTTTTTTTTAAACTGAGCATCAAAATAATCATATTTCTCACTGTTTGAGAAATTCAACAGCTAAACAATATTAGCGGACCTCTAACACTTGAACCTCTAACACTGCACACTGAATGCAGATGGCAGCTGAGCAAGATGCACGCATGCTGAACCTGTTACCGTCTGAGTAGTCTATGGACATTTTCAAACCCCATGGCCTTTTAGTGTTTTACACTTGACACTAGAGAGTCCCTCAGGGGCTTTTAGCTCCCTCAGGGAAGTGCAGATACACCTCCCTTACTCCAACCTCTTCAGTGTGGCTTCCCTGCTGGTTTAGAGGCTAGGTAACAGAAGTGGCACTCACTACCAAGCAGAGGTCGCATATTTCAAGCTCCTTCTCAACCTCCGTGAGAATGTCAGGATCCAGGGTTTCACCAAACCACACAACGTGGGGACGGAGGAGCCCATTGCAGCCGTCCTCCTCACACCTGTTTAAAAATCACAACGGGACAGCGTTATGATGCTGATGTGGACTTTTCAAGATGCAATACAGCAAAACAGTTTTCATTCTCTTTTGGTCATGTCTTACCTGCCCTCACTCTTTCTCCCTTCTCCTTCACAGCCCTCCCCACACCCTCCTCTGCCTCGTGCTGGACAGAAGGCAGCCGAAGCTGTGCTACACGTGTGTTGGAAGAGCACACATGCTGCCTGGTCACACAGAACGGGTTGCTGAACGGTTGTTCCATTCAGATACTTAATCGTGTCTTCCCCTTACTCAGCTCCTGAAATGCAGGAAACTTAAAATGTAGTATGTGCTACAAACCTCCGCCTCCATCAACTTTAACAAACTGGCCAACAGTTTTTTAAGGAGAACGTGAACTAGAAGACAGAAGCACCATGTTAGCCTCTCTTCCTGAGGAACCAGATGAAAAATAGGGTGGCTTCTTGCATCTGCACCTAGCTGAGGCAAAGCTTCAGCCATTATGAAAAAGCACCGTGCCACATTTAATGTCTGCGAGGGACTTTGCAGTGGCTGTACCCCTGCACAGTATTCCAGACTGACTAACAGTAGGTAGCACCTGCAAAGTAACAAAACATTTACTGTGTAGCACGTAGTTTCTTGCTGCAATTCTCCTACTACTCCACTTACTACAAACCCCGTGAATTTAGGTCATGTTTCAGCTTGATGCTCGAGTACACAAACATGTGATCCCTTTAGCATCATGGTAAACTTCTAGTACACACTCCTGTTGTCTGCTGTCCTCCGTAACTTTAGACACAGTTCTCTGGGCTGAAGTCCCATGCCTTTTTCTCCTGTAGAATGTCTCCGTGTCCTTCCAAAACTACATGAACAGTAATACAAGCCTTTGAGATGCACAAGGCACGAAGAGGTAACAGCAAAAACCAAAGTGAACCATACGTACTGAGGAAGGTCCTCAACTGGAATCGCGGCGTCCTCTGTTTCAGGATCTGGAGCCCTGAAGTTACAAAATTGAAATACATATTCAATTGTACAAAGTGCGCTTTATATATAAATAAAAACTTAGTATTGTCTAAAGCACACTCTCCAGTCATGGAATCTTTGCGACTTCAGCCAACTTCAACACCTACTACAACCCTAAAATACCACACAGAGGGCAGGCAGGCATTTGTCCAGAATTATCCCAGAGCTAAGCAGCTGTAATAAACTGGTCAAAGCCTGTCAAAGGCACACCAAATATTTATTATTATTTATTATATATTATACATATATTATATTATATCTATATATTTATTACTATTATTTATCTAAAGATCTGGTGAAATGCAAAAGGAAAAAAACCTAAAAATCTATGAGAATATGCCTGTTGCCTGTTCCCCACTCCCTTATTGTTAAGGGTGAAAGACAGAGGATGGCTAGAAAAAGGAGACTGAAGGATTCTTCTGCAACTTTTTAAGTTGCAGAAATCATGGGAACTGATGCTTCCCTCCTGATTGTTTCACACACCCTATTTTGAGACCTGTAATCATGAGACTCTTATGGATGAGTTGAAGGACAAAAGCTACTAGGGGCTCAAGAGATGCAAAGAGGACAATCCATGCATGAAGTGATGAGAGTCCAATTTAAGGAATAAGCATCTGATTTAATAAAAAGCCTGGAAGGTGAAGAGGATGGGAGTAAACACGCATTCTCAAAGAGTACAATTAGTTCATGTCCAGTATGAGAGTTTCAGACCATCTGAAATTGCTCTAGTTAAAACGTGTAACGTTGTGCTAACTTAGAAATTAACCGTTATTCATTCACAGACTTACAGTATCATGGGCTCTCACTGAATTTACCAAACAGTATACTGATGTTTCTAAAGAGATGTGTAAAATTTAAGCATTAATACTACTAAAGGAAAATGGGGTGGCTGGCTGAAACTCCTGTACGCTCCCAAAATGCCCCCTCTTCCATTGAACAGCAAAGTAGAAAATACAGAGTTCACAAGGCAGACGTATTACCCTTTCCCGGCCAACGCGGGGCATATTGGACTCTTGTAATTCGCAGCCACGTTTCCACAGTTGGTGCATCGAGTTTTAAATAAACTACCTGAAAAGCACAAAGAGAAAACATCAGGGACTGAGCGGTTGCTGTGAGGCACGGCTGTACACCCAAGTGGTTCTGTCTATCCCAGACGGCCTTTATTTGACTTTGAAGACGATACTTTGCGGGTCACTTACTACATAGACGCAGCAGCCAAGTGTTGAAACCTGGCAGCATCATGAACAAGACGCTATTTCCACAGTGCATACATGTGCTTTTGTTCATCAACCCAAGAGCTGAAAGGCCGCAGTGAACAACAGCAACAGTCTCTCTAAGCTATGATTTATCACCTTGTTCTGCCTCACCACATTAGTAATACACAGCCTTGTAAGAGTGTTTCAGAGGAAAAATCATTTAAGGTATCACTAAGGGAGATGATTTCTGTGTATTATTTCTCCCCTTAAACCAGAAATATTTTCTAAAAAAAAAAAAAAATATATGGCATTTAATGCAATTTTTAATGCAAACTCCCCAACCCCAAGACTTTTGCAGAGGTGCGCAATATTACCAAGATTTTAAATTTGTTTTTATTTTGTAAAGGATAAGGATAATCCAAATTAAACTACACCCAAGGCTTTACCCTTGGATCCACAACTGCAAAAAGATATCCCATTTAAATCCTTTCGTGATACTTAAGTTAAAAAGCATCACAGTGCTGGAGGACCAGAGGTAGGACAAGAGGTAATGGGCACAAGCTTGAACATAGGAAGTTCCATCTTAACATGAGGAGGAACTTCTTTACTTTGAGGGTAGTGGAGCACTGGCACAGGCTGCCCAGAGAGGTGGTGGAGTCTCCCACTCTGGAGACATTCAAAACCCGCCTGGACGCCGTCCTGTGCAACCTGCTGTAGGTGACCCTGCTCTCGCAGGGGGGTTGGACTAGATAATCTCCAGAGGTCCCTTCCAACCCTGAGTGTTCTGTGATTCTGTGACCAGGATGGGGCTTTGTCCTGGGAGACTTTCACTCTGTGGCAGCGCCTGCGGAGTGGAGAAAGGAGGAGTGGAGGCACCTCAAAGGATGGAGAAGGGCTTCCCTGTCCTCGTCCTCTCCACACCCATATATTTCCTCAGATCCAAAAGCCCTGCTGACCCCTGCACACTGCGCCTGCATTTTGCTCTGCTGGCACTTCGCAGGAGAGAGGGAGGGAGCGAGGAATGCCACTAACTAGAGGGAAGAGAGAGGGAGTCCCACTGCGTGTAAGATGGAAAGGTAAGGGAATCCCATCTGTTTCCAGCCCCTTCTTCCTCCTGTAGCCAAGGACTGCACAGGTGGGTTTCTGATGGACAGGACAGGACAGGACAGGACAGAGGGAAAACACCAGGGCTGGTGAGACCAGTCTTGCCACTACACCTGTTATTGGTGGCAATACTGGTATGGCACTATCGCTACCACACAGTGGAAATCCTTATGGATTCTTTTCCCCTTTTCTGAAAGAAATCAGCCAAGTGTCACTATCCACATGTATTCAAGTGTATCTGAGGCAAAACTGAGCAAGCGGGAAGGGAGAACCAGTACTGTCAGAATCCACTAAAAAAGAAATAAAGAGAAAAAGAAAAAGAGAAAAAGAGAAAAAGGGATAAAAGAGAAATAAAGGGAGGTTATGAAGTACCTGAAACAATTTCCAAAAGAGAACAGGGTGATATTGTAAATGACTTTATCCAAGTTATTATCATTTTAAAGACAAATTTATTTTCTCCCAGTACTTATGCTGCTCTCTCTTCTCCCCGCACCCCCAGGTTTGCTGGCCTGTAGCAGATGGGTAAACTGATTCTTACCATGAATTTCTAAGAGGTGCTTTGTGCCTGCCTTTCTGTGTAGTTCATCGATATTCTGAGTAATGACCACAACACTCCTTCCTTGCTTGCTCAGTCGCCTTTCGCACTCTGCGATGGCAATATGCGCAGGATTTGGATGTTTACTCAACATCACTTCCCGACGATAATGGTAAAATTCCCATACACGAGAAGGGTTTCGTGCAAAAGCCTCTGGAGTAGCCAGCTCCTGGAAAAGACGTAGCAATTCATTCTGCCAACTGAAAGGCATGAAAATCCCCTCCCCAGATGAAACCTGCTAGATTATTACCATTTACACTGCTACCAGCATAACAAGATAATCAAAAGCGGATTATTTATACCCAGATGCAGTTGACAAGAATATAGTTCAATAGCCCTTACGAGGATGACAAGTCCAAGTATCTTATCAAACGAGGAAATAACTGATATCAATAGCATGGTACATGGTTTTACATAGTAGACTCAGACCTCATTCTGTGCTGCCCTACCAAACTATCAGGAGTTCAGTACAGCACAAAGAAGACAAGATATTTCAATGCACACAATTGTTGGCATTCAAAACTCTCTTTTCTGCAGCAGCCATAAAATTCAGCATCGTGTGGATATATTTCCTTTGCTAGCAATTTCTTTTCCGCCTTAATTTAAGAGTAACACAAGCCAAATTACAGCCATCGTCAAAACAAAAGTCTAATGTCTTGTCTTTTACGTGCTGGTAAAATCAAAGCTATACTTTTCACGCTAACTTTAATTTTGCCTTATCGTTTTGTTTTTTTTTTTTTAAATGAGGAGTGGCTCAGTCTAATGCTTCAACACACAATTCTACTGATGCGAAAACGCTGAATGCAAGCTTTCTGGTGCAGAAGGATAAGGCATTTATACACACGCATGCTTTATTTGAATCGATAGTCACTGAAAGAAAAAAATGCATCTTTAGATTCAAACCATCTCGAAAAACTCGTATCTCTGACCCTTTTTTAACTTAATCAAATCTTTCATGAATGCTGGCATCAGAAAACATAAAGAAAGCAAATGTGATTGCAGTGTTTGGGGTAGCAGTTACAGTTACCAGAAGCATCTGCAGCATCAAGCAGGATCAGACTCGCGAGGCACCCACACAACTCGCACATTTTGGTGCTCACTGCTGCACCACTCCACCCCCACCCCAGTGTCTGCTTCCACCTCCTCTCCCACCCCAGTGGCTCCCAATGCTGGCAAGATCACACCAGCCAGAGAGATGCAGCTTGTGGGAGAGTTGAACACTGTGAGGAATCCCCATCACCCTCCCCCCCAAAAAACTCCTAAAATATTTTTAATGACTATTATGAGAAACCAAGATTAAAAGAACACAAGTATTTGGTATCATCAGTCCTGTCCTTTGTTATATTGGTAAAAGGTTCTTAAGAGTTTAAAACAGGAAAGGTCCCACGAGGTAGGAAAACAGTGAGGGTGTCAAAAGATGAGCAAACAGCTTAAGCTGCAAGGCAGCAAGAAAACAAGGATGGCAGAAAGACCTGGAGCTGTCTGCAAGAACATTGTTTCCCCCAAACAACTGATAAACCAAACAACAGAAAAGAAGCTGCAGCTGCAGAAAGGAGCCCCCCGGGCACGGGGAAGAGCCGCAGGGAGAGCTCTGTCCCTGCCGAACAACCACGGGACCGCTGCCATCCTCTAAGGTGGAAGCTTCTTCCCAGCTTCTTCTGACCCTTTGCGCTCGCCTACCTGATGAATAGACACACAGCTGCGCAGACACGTGCCACCACCCCTGTACGTACCTGGGCTTGCCACTTTCTCCAGAAACCTCCAGCCCCTCTGAAGGTAGGAACTCCGCTCTCCGCACTAACACCGGCTCCTGTGATAATGGCTATATGCTTCGCTTTGGCAAACACTTCTCGAAAATCAGCCATATCTGTGTGTGGGAAGGAAAACCGGACAGCTGTTCAAACACTTCAACTTTTATATAAGAGGCCATACAGACAGTGCTGGCAGATTTCTGCATCCAGAAACGGCTTTCACGTATGCCTCCCATGACTTTAATTTCAGAATACTGATTTTTTTTCCGAGTTTCTCTATATGGGAATTTGAAGGGCAATTCCTGGAGAACCTCCAAAATGCATATGAGCAAGCCCAGTGAGGTAACATGTATTGAACTATGAATACACTCAATATTTGAAAGACAGAGCCTTCAACTGAAACCCCACACTAGATGCTACCTCGATAACAACTGTTGCCACCACCACCCAGGAACAGTTTGCTTTCTAATAGTAAGGCAAGAGCCTGAGATGAAAAACATTTACATTTAGTTACAAAGTATCACCTTCAAAATTAAGGTAATTTGAGAAAATGCATTTTCTTCTGAGGCATCTGGCCCATTTTCTAGGTTTGCAATTGTATTTTCTATTTTTGAATGTATTTTCCCTCCAGAATGGTGATTTCCCTACATGGTAAAGTAACTTGGGAAAAAGATGGGAAATTTCCTTTGCATTTTTCTAAGTCAAAACAAAATTAAAAAGGAACAGGTTAGCTACAGAGAGACAAAAAAAAAAAATTCTCTTCCAGTTTACCTCAGATATTAATTTTAAAGCAACATGTTTTAGACTCACAGAATGGCTGAGATGGGAAGGGACACCTGGAGATCGTCTAGTCCAAACCCCCCTGCTCCAGCAGGGTCAGCCAGAGCACAATGTCCAGGACTGCATCCAGTCAGGTGGCTTTTGAGTATCTCCAAAGATGGAGACTCCACCATCTCTCTCTGCACAACCCATTCCAGTGTGTGACCACCCTCACAGTAAAAGAGCATTTTTTTGTGTTCAGATGGAATCTCATGTGTTTTAATTTGGGTCTGTTGCCTCATGTCCTGTCACTGGGTGCTACTGAGAAGAGTCTGCCTTGTCCTCATTCCTTCCCATCAGGTGTTTTCATACATTGATAAGATGCCCCTGAGCCTGGTCTCCTCCAGGCTGAGCAGTCCTGGATCTCCCATCCTCTCCTCACGTCAGATGCTCCAAACCATGTATCTTTGTGGACCTTTGCTGGACCCTCTCCAATAAATCCCTGTCTCTCTTGTACTGGGGAGCCCAGACCTGGACGCAGCACTCCAGGTGTGTCTCACCACTGCTGAGTAGAGGGGAAGGATCACCTCCCTTCATCTGCTAGAGATGCTCTGCCAAGTGCAGCTCAGGACAACCATCAGCCTTTGTTGCCACAAGGGCTCATCGCTGGCCCATGGTCAACTTGGGGTCCACCAGGACCCTCAGGGCCTTTTCTGCCAAGCTGCTTTACAGCTGGTCAGCCCCAGCCCGTCCTGGTGCATGGGGCTATTTGTCCCTGGGGCAGGACTTGGCATTTCCATTTGCTGAACTTCATGAGGTTCCCATGAGCCCACATCCACAGTCTCTTGAGGTCCCTCTGGATTGCAGCACGACCCTCTGGCGTATCAGCCACTCCTCCCAGCTTTGCATCATCTAGAAACTTGCCGAGGGTACACTCTGCCCCATCATCCAGATCATTAACGAAGGTGTTAAACATGTTAAACAATTCTGGCCCCACTATTGACTCCTATAGTACACCAGTAGTGACCACCCT
>NW_009647080.1:688353-689563 GCF_000708025.1 Charadrius vociferus
AGCCCCAGTCTTCACAATTTACTATATGTTTGGGGGTTTTTTTAACCAAAGGCAGGTGAGTTTTTATAAGGAGAGACAGTCACTGGAGAAGTCCCAAGACTCACAGCACGAGAGCTGTAGAACCAGGCAGAGAAAATCACGATTCTGACGCCTCATCTGCTGTTGTAAACCAAACCTCACAAACCCTTAAACGTGTAAAGATCAAGCCAAAAGTCCTCCTAGTCCTGTCTCCAGGCTCTGACAGCAGCCAAACACTGATGCTCAAGGCAGCAGAAAAAGCAAGTGCACCCCAGCTACCCAACTGTTTGGGGCTGTTTGGAGCAGTTTTCAAGTTAAGGAACATCTTCGAATTAAAAAGGCAAAACCAAAAAAGCCCCGAACAAACAAAGAGAGGGTATTTGGCACTACTGGACTGACCAGGGCTCCTGGGGTTACTCAACAGCGTTGATTACAAGCGCTTGAGGCCCTCTGTAATTCTTGTACAAAGAAATGAGGAGTGAGTTTTATTACCCATTAGGATTACGAAAAGGAAATGCAATTAACTAGCATATATTTATGTGCTTGAATTATAAATACTTAAAACGCATCACCAGGCAATCAGGCTGACTGCAACTACGCAAGGGTTTTTGGAACTATATAGAATACAGACACACAGAAGATAATTTTTAGCAGCCAAGGGAAAAAAAAAAATCAACTTCATGCTCTTCTAAACATTTTGATTTATACTATAGATTTCACCTATCACACAAAACCTTCTAGAATTTCAAATCTACCTTAAAAAAACCTGCGCGGGGTGCTAAAGCAAACAAAGAGATGTGCCTTACTTGAACTAGGACGAGCCATTTCCAAGCAGAACTTGGGTTTCTTCGAAGCAGCAGCCTTAAGCCCACGACCCGCTCGGGAAACCAACCTTCCAGCCGTAAACTGAAAGAGACTCATCAGCATCCCTCGGGAAAGCGTTCGTTACCTGAGAAGAAACAAACGAAAGGCAAACGGGGCTGTCTGGAAGGAAGGAATTCGCAGGAAGGAACCAGGTACAAACATTACTTGTCAGTTTGGTTTTGGTTTTTTTTTTTTTGTTTGTTTCTTCCCTGCACCTTTAATTCCCCACCCCCCCTGCAAAACACATCTCAAAGCTGCAGCCCCAACCCCAGCCTACGTGCAGCTGCCCGCCTGCAGAAGGGCGAAGGGGAACCGCGCCGGGCGGACG